>NC_141601.1:44357231-44714731 GCF_047967505.1 Dipteris shenzhenensis | reverse complement strand
TCACCATCCATGTCCTTTTTGGCTACTCTTGCCACGTGTCCCATCAAAAAATCCTCAAGACTCGTAAAATATTGAGAAAGTCAAGAGTCTCCCTACATGGAGCCCATAGGGACCCTCTCTTTTCCATATGTCCACATCCTCCTTATTCCACATAGGAATTCTAGAAGGATTTCTCTTGACTCCACACTCCTCCACATGCCTTTCACACGCTTGGCATGTGGCCTCTCTTATATTATTGGAACACATGGACATGAGCCCACCTCTTTATATGATTCACTCTTCCTATTTTCTAAAAACCCCATAATATCCCATAGACAAATCACTGTCACCCCATACCAAGGTATTTATCATTCATACACATGGTATTTACAATGATCCATTCCACTCATCCTCTTAATCCCATACAATATCTTAGAAAATAGAAATAAGTGAGAGCCGCTATGCTATCACTTGATACTCAAACTCTTATCAAACATAGAAGAAAACAATACCAATGCCAAATAAAAAATATCAATTTTTGGCATCACAGTGGGATTTTACTACTATGTGCCACTTTGTGTATTTTTGCACTTGGAAGTAGTATTGTAGTTTGTATTTTTTGTCTTCTAGTGTTATTGATCTTGATTTTTGGTTTTGCTTGAGGCTTGAGGCTCATAAGTAGTGGTTAGTGTGTGATTTACAACCCATCTCCAAAGCTATCTGTATGTGCACTTGGTTGTGTGTTTGAGAGTGTTTTGTGGGTATCATCGTTGAAGTTTATGTGGGAGATTCCAACCATTGTAGACAAAGTTGTAGGCTTCTTTGAAATTTACAAGGTAGTGGTGCTGAGATTACTTGAGCGTGTTTCACGAATGTTGAGTAGACTTGTAGCCATACAGTTGGTTGTTCCCATTTACTTCACACCTATTAAGGAATTTCTCATGTACTTATGATTCTATAAGACAAGCTATGAAGACTGAGAACGGTCATTTTCAAGCATGTTGAATTTTGTTTGTGATCACTAAGAAGTATTCAGTTGCTAACTCTTAAAACAAAAGCATGGATGATAAAAAATTCCATAGTTGGAAGGATTTCTAGATAAGGACGTGAGATTTTGTTGAAAACATGGATTTCAAATAAATGCTTGGAAGTTTTTCAGGTTGAGTGCATGTTTGCTTGTGTTTTACCATTTGGGTATGCTCGACATTGAGCTATGTCTTTTGTATAACAACAACTGTAATCGAAATCATTAGCATTTATGACTTGCTCGACTAGGCCAAAGACCTTCCCTTCTTTATCTCTTTCTATTGGGTGAATATATATTCACACTTTCTTCTAAGAGAAGCTATCATCTTTTTGCTTGTGAGCTCAAGGTGTGGATTAATGATGGTATTGTGTTGTGTCTGGGTAAATGTTTCATATATGTAGTGGTGCTTTCTTTCTAAGATAGTAGTTGGCAGGTTTGCAAGATTAATCAATGTAAAAATATTGTTACTTTGATAGAGCATTGCTAGCAAGCTATGTGCCACTATACTTATGAGGGATCTTTGAAGTTGGTTATGTTGCTTTTGTTTCTTTGATTATGTTTGATGTAGGGTTGTATTTTGAAATGATATGTCAATGTTGTACCCTTTTGTTGTTGATTTTAGATGACTATTAGATATCGACGTAGTGTCGTATTTGGCCCTTTGACACATTACGTTGATCTCTTGATTTGTTATGTAATATTTAAGTTGCCTTTTGGTCCATCATTTGTATGGTGCTTATCTCTCTACATTTGGTTGTATCACTAGGTTATAGGTGTAGTTAGATAAGTAAATCTGCATTTCGACACTTGGTCATAACACTCAACTTTCAATATCATTATAAAGTCCCCTTCCTCTTGTTCTGAGACTAGCTCAATGTTTGGTCGTACCATTTGCTCATACATGTTGTTCATGACTCTTAGATGGGTAATCCAATGCTTTGTTGAGATATGGTGCCTTGAACACATATTCGAGGCTAAGGTACATGGTATAGGAAAGAATTAAAATAGCCACCCTAGGATGTGGACTACATGATGTGGAGATGTGGATCAAGGATATCCATAAGGAGAGATGTGGATGAGAGGATCCCACAAGTGTTGACTATTCTAAGGGCACTCTCTATATAAGAGGCCTATCCCCATGTGTGCCAAGATCCTTCGAAGCCAGACTACCTCATGTGCAGTGAAACAAGCTGCCTTGTACTCTGCCTCTATAGAAGAGAGGGCCACAATGGGTTGCTTCTTCCTTACCCAAGAACAAATCCCATATCCAAGTAAGAAGCAATATCCAGATATTGACTTTCTGGAGTCAACATCACCTGCCCAATCTGAGTCACAGTAGCCAATCAAGGAATCTCCCGATCTATAAGTAATGCCATAGTCAAGAGTTCCTTTGAGGTACTTAAGAACTCGCATGCCTGCATTCCAATGGTTCTCTCGAGGATGATTCGAGAACCTGCTTAAGACACCAACTGCAAAACTGATGTCAAGCCTATTATTGCAAAGGAAAATTAGACTTCCCACCACTAGCCTTCTGTACTTCTTGATGTCGACCAATGGTGAGGCATCTTCTATAGAAAGCCTTGCATTGACCTCCATCGGTGTGACCATATGCTTGCACTTAGTCATGCCAAATTCCTTTAGAATCTCTCAAGCATACTTTTGTTGAGAGATGAATATTGTATCCGGCTCTTGCCAGATCTCAATCCCTAAACAATAGTGCAGGAGCCCCAAATCAGTCATTTCAAATTTAGAGCTCAATAGATGGCGTGTTTGCTGGATCATCTTCTCATGGTCACCTGTGATGACAAGATCATCTACATACAAGACTATAACAACTTGATTTCCATCTTGCTTCATTACATAGAGGTTAGCATCAGAAGCACTTCCTAGAAAACCACAGTTTAGGAAAAACTTATCTATCCTTTGGTACCATGCCCATGGGGCCTGTTTCAGCCTGTATAATGCCTTCTTTAACTTGCACACTTTATTCTGTGAATGGGGCAACTCAAAACTTGGTGGCTGAGCCACATACACCTCTTCATTGAGATGCCCATTCAAGAATGCAGACTTAACATCCATTTGAAAAACTACCCATTTGTTATGAGCAACCATAGCAAGCACAGTACGGATAGTGGTCATTCTGGTTGTGGGTGCAAAAGTTTCACTTACATCAAAACCTTCCACTTGTGAGAAGCCTTGTGCAACAAGATGAGCTTTATACTTTTCTAAACTACCATGAGCTTTATATTTGGCTTTCCATACCCACTTTGTACCAATTACCTTTCTCTTTACAAGTCGACTTACAAGTTCCCAAGTGTCATTCTTCATTATGCTATCATATTTTGACTACATAGCCACCTTCCATTTTGGATCTGCCAGTGCCTCCTCCAAGTTTGCTGGCTCCTTGATTGTCTCCATAATCTCAACCATCAAGGCCATGTTGACTATGAGATCAGCTAATCAGCGTTGCTCCTCTATTCTCTTTGATCTTCGAGGTCTATCAGGTTGTGGACTTTCTTGCACAGATTCTGGGTTTTGATCATCAAAGAGCTGCTACACCCACCTTGGTTGTGGCTTTCATTGTGGTGTGATTGGTGTAGCAGGCTGGATTTCTTGGTCCTCACTATCAGAGAACACCTCCTCTTTAATACTTTCTTCATACTTCTGGGTCAGCAAATGGCAAGTTATTTCTTCAATTGATGATGAAGTGGTTGGAGTTGTATCCACCACTAAGTGTGGTCGCTCAACAAACACCACATCTCGACTTACAATGATCTTCATTGCCTCTATAGCATAGAGTCAATAGGCCTTTGACTCCATGCTATATCCCAAGAAGATACATTTCCTACTCTTGGCATCTAGTTTGGTTCTTACTACATCTGGAATGTGTGCATAACAGTCACATCCAAATGTATGAAAATGAGAAATTGAAGGTTTCTTACCCGAGTATGCCTCTTGTGGAGTCACCCCTTTGAGAGCCTTTGTATAGCACCGATTGAGAATATAGACAGCTGTATTTATTGCCTCAGCCCAAAATGTGTTGGGAAGCCCTTTTGCCTTCAACATGCAGCGTCCCATCTCAACAACTATTCAGTTCTGACGTTCTACAACAGGATTTTGTTGAGGGAATGGGGAGTAGTAAGTTGCCACTTAATGCCATTTTCATTGCAATAATTGTGAAATTCCTTTAACGTGAACTCTCCTCCTTGATCGGTGTGAAACTTCTTGACCTTCATTCATGTTTCATTTTCTACAAGTTTGTGCCACACTTTAATTTTTTCAAGAGCTTGTGAGCCTTATCCCAAAGTAAATACACCCACATCTTTCTACTTTAATCATCGACTATTAGCATAAAGTAGAGAGATCCACTCGAAGCAGTAGTAGACATCTTACTACGGAGATCAGCATGTGCCAGCTCTAGAGGTGCCTTTGCTCGATTTTTGGTCTCTTGTAGAAATGTCTTCCTTTCTTGCTTGCCCATCAAACAAGCTTCACATGGCTCCCAATGATTTGTCATTGCAAGAAAATGTGAAACCATACCTTTCTTTTGCATTTCTTTAGCATAACATAGCCGATGTGGCCAAACCGCTCATGCCAAAGTCTTCCTATCTCCAAATCTGAAGTGATTGAAAGTGCAGTGAGCTCATACAAGTTGTTTTTCCTGGAGCGTGTGCCCACAACATTGCCCTTTGCATCTAATATATGGGCTTCAAATTTCATGAAGCAAACTTCTAGATCTTGATCAGTTATTGCAGCAATAGAAAGTACATTTCTTTTGATTTGAGGAATAAATAGTACATCAGACAACTTCTTAGATTCACCATTGGCTGTTGCAAATGAGATGGTATCGGTCCCTTGAACTACACAGTTTGCATCATTCCCAACCATGACATTTGTGGGTTCTTGTAGAGGCTGAAGAGAACAATACCACTTTTTCATACTTGTCATGTGTCAGGTTGCACTGCTATCCAATACCCATGAAGTGTTGCTTGGTGAAGATTGAGCTGTGGAGCACATCTTGTGGTACTAGGGCACATTCGAGACTCTGGGGCTTGTTTGTTGCAGCCGATTCGATGGTAGGTTCTTGTGGTACTGCATCCACGATCAACACAGGTCACTTGTGTTTCTACCTTTGGAACCCTTACGGTTTGGGATTTTAACTTCGACACCCAGACAACCTACTTGCCTTTGTATCTTGAACTTTCAAGAGCTTTGTGGTGACCCAGCACTTGGGGGGAAGCTATGGTTGAGGAGGTGGATTAGGTCTTGGAAGCTTTTGAGGTGATGGATGGCATCGTGTCCTTCTCCTACGTGGGGTTGCCTCCAATAGAGACGTCCCTAGAGGGATTAGGGAGCCATACCCTACATGGGATCTTTTCATATCATCGATTGTTGTTGAAGTAGCATTGAGCACAGAGAATAGCCTCTTGTACCTACTATTCACAGCTTTCCTGAGTCAGGGACAGCAGTGGCAGAGTAATGGGCAATTGTACTCGGATGCCACTGTGGTTGGTCTTCTATTCCTTTCGAGGTTGGACTTTCTTCGGAGGGTCGGGGTTTGGTGGGTTGGAGGTGGATGGAGCTTTAAGTCCATCCTCTCATAGAACCTCCTTGCCTTGGACAGGCAAGGGTGCAACAGAAGGAGTAGGACATGGTTCACAAAGCAAAATTACCACAATTCTAAAACCATTCGTGAGGGAAGCGGATTCTGGACAATTTGGTAGTTCACGACGTAACACCAAGTCCTTCCTAATATTATCTGTTCATCAGTCGCTTCTATGGGGAGAACATAAAAGTAGATTTCTATTGCCTAGCAAACAATCGTTAGACTCAAGTTCACAAATCCTAAGGCACTTAAGATTTGTCCATTGATAGCATGTACCGAAGTGACGGTGATGTTTAGGGGTACCTGAAGCTTCTCCCATACATTGCGGGAGATGAAGTTGCGGCTTGCTTCTAGATCCATGAGTGCTTGGATGTGCAAGCCCAGACCCTACAACAATTGAGCATGCAACCTAGCTGGTTCTACCGTTAGTTCATCCGTTAGTCCTGGGTGTTCAAGTGTTGCCTTAAGCAATGCCATTTGCTTATGTTGTCTGAGCTTAGCGTTACATGCCCTGGCTTCTTCCAAGTAGGACAACTACCTTAAGTACCTATGACTCATTTTTGAGCAATGTCGCCTTTATTGGATCTCCCTCAGCCCACTCAAATGCCAATTTTGGGTTAAACATAGTGTTATACTTGGACATGTTATGTCCAAGAATGGGATCTCCATGAATTATAATAAAATCAGACTCATCTTGGAGTTGCTAACCCCCCCCCCCCATGAAAAGGGTGTACAAAGATTTATTGGGCTTACAGGCTATTATCATATAATTATGGTGAGATCACATGGGATATCCTACTATCTCACAATACTACATTATTTGTGCCATGGAGTATGTACAACACACCTATGGGTCCTCTTACATGGAAGGGTGGCACATGGACTTGCCCTACCACCTCAACCTTGGGCCCTTGCACACTATATTTTATGCTCCTTGTGCCACACACATTCACACTCACATTTACTTATACCATTCACATTGGAATTTTTTTTCCTATAATAGATTCCCCCCCCTCGGCATAGGATGCATAGCATCCTCATGCCTAGGACCAACATGCACAAACAAGGGCTTAAGATGTCCCTTGTTGAACACATTCCTTCCATGTGGTTCTTGTAGCTCCTATACTTTAATAGATCCAACATCATGGGCTCCACCCCCACTATGTTTTCCTCGATTGAAAACAATGCATGGTGCTAGAGCCATATCCACACGCCTTGGATCAAATACAAAGGGATCACCACTCAAAAGGGCTACTAAACCCACATGCTTCATCAAAATTCTCAAAAGTTGGTTGCTCCCCCAGGTTTGGGAGGGAAATACCTCTAACTTAACCTCCCCCCCATATCAAGGGTGATCACCATTGCACTTCAATACATAATCCCCATCATGCTACAACCACTACTCCACTTTATCATGTTCATTAAGGAATATGTCTCCATCTATGAAATTAAAAGGAAAGAGAGACGAAGGAAAGATTTCTTCTATTGGCAATTCATACTTTGGTGCCTTGATCTCAAACTCATGCCGCATGTATCACCCATCATTCGTGAAATCAAGGGAAGATAGTATGGAAGGAAAGGTTTCTTCAATTTCTTCTACATCCACCATCTCCTTATGCTTTATTGTTGCAACTTCTATGGGTTCAGAGAGTTATTCCTAGACTTTATTGCATTCCTCTTCAATGTCTTGCATGGAATCTTCATAAACATTGGTAATTCCCTAGCTAGTTGACTCTCAACTTCACAAGGCATTTCTTTTGAAGCCATGAGACTCAAGGCATCAATTGAAGATGAAAAGTAATACTATCAATATCAAGCTCAGCACAATCACTAGCATCATCTTTCAAGACTTCTATATATATGTTGGGGAAGGGGGAGAAACTAGAGAGGAAGAGGATGTGTCAAGGAAGATATACCATGAGCCACCTCAACATTCAGTGCATAGGGAAAAGGAGGAATCAAGACTCAATCATTGGACATTCTAATGAACTTCATCGCAATCACCTTTGCATGCTCTAGGTTTGTTGAACTCTTTGATTTCAACTTCAGGAGAAACTCATCTTCTGCACCATACACCATATGACTCAGCACATACTTAGCCATTCAGGAAATGAACCCCTCATCTTTTGGATGCATAGCAATTAGGCCATCCAAGAGCATGATTGCTCGATCCACATATCAACGCACCATTGCCCCCTCTTCTTGCCTTAACTTTGCCACCAAGAGATAAACATTATCTCTCCTCACCCTTGCCAAAGTACTCGATCAATGCTACAATTAAAGGCGGCCAACTCTGCCGCACCACATCGATCATACCAGACCTTTGCAAAACCATCCAAGAACATAGGAAGCACTGACAACCATCAATCCTCTATGTGGAAATTCAAAGATGCACATTAACATAATAAAGACACTAGGTATTCTCTTGGGTTCTCATCCACCTGTCCACAAAACGTAGGAATATCAGCCATCATATGAAAGGGAAATGAAAATATACATATACATAAAGGGAAATGAAAATACACACACACACACACATTCATGCATTTAAATTATTTTTATTTATTTAAATTGTTAATAAGTTAAGAAAAAGTTAAGTTTTTAAAGTAGAATTATTTTTAAAAAAAATTAAACTAGAGTAAGATGAGAATTATATTTCCTAGTTTTATCATTATTAGTGCAAAATAATTTTGTGACTAAATAAGCTTTTTATGTGGAAAGGATAGTGCCATAAAATAAACTTATGATTTGGGAATGATAGTTTTAGAAATTAAACTTTTCATTTGTGAAGGATTTTTTAGCAAATTCCAAATAGGAAAAAATGGTCCAAAAATAATGAAATGCATGTTTAGTTTACCTCATTTATGATTAAAAGTAAGATTCAAATAAATCATTGTATGACCTTCTATTCACCATGTAGCAATCTCTGCACCAACCTTGGGGCTCTCTCTATGAATTGATGTACAAAGACATTTGATCCTCTTTTTGTATTGCCAATCACTCATCAATTCCTCACAAGGATCTAACTTAAGTTTCTAGGATCTTTTTGACCTACAAAAACATGTGATCCTATTCTATAATGCCAAGCGACTAGGAGAAAGTATACACATCAATTCCTTGTGAGGCTCAAAATAATGTTTTAGCCTTTTGAGGACCAAAGAGGCTAAAACTTAAGATTGAGCATTTTTTAAAAGGAATAGAACAATAATTGAACACTCAAATGCCTTTGCAATAAAAAAATTAAAAAGCTTTAACATTGTATAGCTACCCACTGGACCTCATCTTTTTGGCTTTCATATATATCTATACTCATCATTAATTATGTCTCCCAAAGTTTTCACATTATTTCATATATATCCATACTCATCATACTCTCATCAATCACTATATCTCCCAATGTGGATTGCATTTCTAAGTTTGTCATAGATGATTCAAATAGTAGTTGATCCCCTAACATCTCAAAAGAGTACAATGGCTTCCCCATGGTTTGCATTATGCTTCTTCACAAAGTAGGACTCCAAGAAACACACCTTGCATCTATTGTTGATTATCCAATTTCTCTCTCACCACATGATTGCCTTCCAATTGGTTAGCCTCATCACCTTGCATTTGTTGTTGATCATCTGATTCACGGGGGATTCACTAGTAGTGATAAGGAGACGTCACCTGCGTGCAATAAATATATGAAAATTCCCATTATCCACCCCCTATTTATGGGACCTTACCTTATAAAATGTACCTTCCTTCCCTTATATAACCCCCCTCCCTTACACTCACGTGGTACCATACGATAAACCCTAGTGGACCCCTCGGGATCCGCCGATTTCACTCTCACCACATGATTAATTTCCAATTGCTCAACCTCATCACCAACATCTGCAATAAAATGAGTATGCTCTAACATTTATGAAGGATTCAACACAAATAAATTAACATTCCATATTTTTATACTAAACATAACACAATTTAGACTTAGGTGTGATCCAATACCTTTAGGTGTTGAGATTGTATCATCTTCTTCATCTTTACCTTTGAATTTGTCATCTTATTCTTGCTCATCTTGATTTTTTTTTAAATCTCCTAGCTATATTGACCCTCTTTTATCTTCTCCTTGCATCTCATTATCATCTTCTTATTCATTTGTGTTCACCAAATCATCATCTTCCAATGCATCTAGCCCTTTAATATCTACCTCATTAAGGTGAGGAGCTTCTATTTTATCTTCAATCTTTCCAATGGATGCACACCACTTAGTTAGAGATGCACCTTGCTCCCCCAAATTGGAGTATGTTACCTCCAATGATCCTACCTCAGCATCATCCATAGTTATGGCAATGCATTTTCTTCTTGTAAGGAGGATTTCCACAAGCACAGTCCCTCCAGTCAAGGCATCAATGGAAAAATATATATTCTCGGTGCAAAGTCCCACAATGATGTGTGAAATGCTAACATTTACCAATAGAGCATGATGTTGCAAATGACCATGGTGCATATAGATGTTTAAGAGAGAGAGAGAGAGAGAGAGAGAGCTGGTGTGTGGGAAAAGGTGACTTTCCATCCCATATCTATGTTAATAGGTAGATTCCATGTCTGTAATCATCCAATTACATTGAATGGGGGCAAGACCATTCGATGATTTCTCCCTCTTGAGATAGTCATTGTACATGTTTGTAATGTACAAGAAAAATGAAGATATGTTATATATCACTATAAAATATTATGAAATTTTGTATAATTGTTGTATGGAATTAGATTTTATATTTTGCAACATTGTCAGCATAGCATGGCTCCCAAGAGACACAGTCAGATTTTGACCATGGCACAACAGCATGTCACCATGTTAGTTGGTCAATTCTGGAGGTGCAACATCTATTAACAAGACTATACTCATTCATATAGGAGAATAATAGGACACTTCTTGGGCGACATGCTTGGAATCACAAAGTATAAAGGTCAAGTTGTCGAGAGAATGGTGGCTATTTTGGGGAGAAGTGTTAACATATCAATAAGGAGAGAATGGTGGCTATTTTGAGGAGAAGTGTTGACATATCAACAAGGAGAATGGTGGCTATTTTGGGGAGAAGTGTGTTGTCAAATCAAATGCTCAGGGCTTGACAGCCAAGATTGTAGGGATCATTGTAATTTTTTCACAGGATAATGTTGATAGTGCCACAAAAATATGATCATTGGAGAAGAGAACCTCTACTCAAAGCAAATGCTCAGGGCTTGACAGCCAAGACTGTACGGATCATTGTAACTTTTTCATAGGATAACGTTAATAGTGCCACAAAAATATGATGTGAAATGCACGAGTTATTATGTTGTATTGAACTTAAGGCTACAGTGCAGGATATTCTTGATAGTGCCACACAATTTTGATGCAAAGTGTATGAATTATATGTTGCGCACATTTTGCAACATGTAATAAAAATATTGGAAATTGATCATAAACTTTACAGGGTGTGTGCATGATTAGGTGGACTTGATAGCTGTGTCTTGGACATCACTAGCAACGTGGTAGCCACCGTGTTGCTACTTGGTATACGGAAAGCCATGCAATTGGAAAAGGGAATCTACTATGTATAGCAATAACCATGTGGAAAGCTACCAGCAAATCTACATTCTCCCACCCCGATCTCTCTCTCTCACACATGAGCTCTCTCTTAGATGTGATTTTTCTCTCAGATCTATCTATTCTCTCTCCACATCCAGGTCACATTGTTCCCTGTCCACACACTGTTCCATCTCCAAGACGTCTCCACTGTGAATCGGTGTGCACGGCAGCATCATTACGAGAATTCTCTCGAGACATCATCAAAATGAGAGGTTTACACCTTTCTATTCAGCTTACCATTATTTTCTTTTGTGGTGAAACTCCACGCAAGAGACCTCTCAGGTTTTATATGTTTTCAAACCTCTCACTTTCTATTCAACTCACTACTATTTCCTTGTGTAGTGAAACTCCATGCCAGAGACCTGAGCTTCAAAGGCATTTTGGTAGAAAATGCTAAAAATGTAGGCATGCAAAAAATGTGGTAAGAGAGTGTTCATCGCATCAACAAGTGACGATATTTTCTTAGAATCATTGTTTGTATTTGGATCTTTCTAAGTAGCAGTGCGTTCTGATGCCAGACAAATTCGGGCACAACTAAAAGCACCTAAAAGCTTCTGGCTGAAGGCACAAACATTGTGAAAATTAAGAGAATGGTGGATCATTGAATTGCAAAAATCATGAGAGTGTGATCAGTCCATCAACAAGATTACTGAGAACCTCGAGCTGGATGTGGCTTGGTTTATGCTCATCTGAAGGTATTTGACCATGTGACTCAAAATTGCTACACTTCAAGTTGCTTCTACCATTTTGGTTTTCTGGTTCTCTTGGAAGACTACCATGTATGACTTGTGTACTGAATGTTATGACCATTCAGGAATTATAAATACAAATATTGTCATTTCTCTGCAAAAGAAAAAAGGACTGCTAAAAAACTATTGCAACTATACAATCATGGGGAGCTTGTTTTCGTTGCAAAAATGCATACCAAGATGAACCTATGCACTATGTGTCATTCTGGTGGCTCACTAGAATGTGGGACATGCAAACACGCTCTTATCAAGGAGTATGATGCAAAGAGAAAGCACGAATACTGACTTAAGGTGAAGCTACAAGCAAACTCTATGGACTTGAATGTTTCAAAGCATCGGAAGATTTCTCTTGATGTTGTGAGGTACTTCAAGTGACATACACAAGGTCTACATGAAGAGGCAAAGGTTGAAATTGCTAGGAGTGTTATTGAGCACCCATTATTTTGAGAGCTATAGGGTTCATGTTCACAGGCGGTTGTGGACCATGAAAAAGGTTTATAATTGATAAGCGGCCTTCAGAACACCCTCAAGTACCTGAAAAATCGCAAAAGCTCTAAAGAGTTGAAGAGGGTGAGCATGATGATGGTCATGAATACCAAAACCCAAGCCAAGAAACCAAATATTGTGGCTACGTCAAGGCTTCTAGGTGTGCATTGTAGGAACTTCTATGTTGCTAGATCTTGAATGTGTTAGGAGATGATACCAATGCATTTGTGTGAATGACAACCATGCATAAAGGGTGTAATTACAAAAGAGGTAGAGTTAGTGCTATCATTATGGACTAGTAATACACATGTCTCCCCTACCCAATAAGAAGGATGTTTGTCAAAAGAGTACAAGGAGAAAGACTTACAGGAAACACCCAGTGCATTTTCTTGAGCAGCCTCAGGTTGGTGATATTCCTTCAGGTTGTATCCCTTCAAGAATCATAAGCTCATTCCTTACTTCTCTATGGTATGTTGTTAACAAGTTGATGGTGGCTTTTAGGTTCTGTTTTTGTTAGCTACACATTAGCTACCATTGGCTACATGGTAGTAGCTACCATTATGACTTGCTACGAATAAGTACCTGTTCATTATTATTGTGGACGATCACTGCTCTACCTTTCGATAGCTACATGGTGGCTACCATGGCTTGAATTTCTATGACTTGCTATGACTACTTATACTGAATGATGCGATTATCTACCAAGTGTTGTACTGGTAGCACTCAAGTTGGAGTGAGCAGAGTGGTAGTTATGTAATAACTAAGTACTAGCTACCACATCTATTAACTATGAGTGCTGTGATTGTTGTACCAAATCATAGCCACCACTAAATGAATTGGTATCTATCATTAGGCATCCATTGCTGGTAGTTAGCTACCGAGTGCTACTAACAGTACTGAAGTAGGAGATTTGTAAGTGGTTAAGAAATAATTTAGTAGTAGCCACCACATCTGTTAAGTATGAGTGGTCTTGTTCCTGTATCAAGTGGTAGCCACCACCAATTAGCATGATACTATCATTAGGTGCCCATTGTTGCCATTACCATGGATGGTAGCCAATTGCTTGAGTGGAAGATACCATTTTCTACCACAAATAAAGAGTAAGAAATTATTTGAGTGCAAGCTACCACTTGCTTCCACTAAGTGGGAGCAACAAAAATGCTACACTTGCTACCACTTACTGCCACTAAGCTAGAGCAACAAAAACACAGCCATTGGTAGCACTTGCTACCAATTTCCACTAGTGCCTATTAGTTGCTACCACTAGAGATGACAATGCCAAGAGAGCTACTAGTCCATTGAATCCATATGTGGTAGCTACCATGTGATTGTGCGGTAGCTACCTTATAGTAGGCAATTCTTCTAGTGGAAGCTACCAATTATTGCCACTAAGCGAGGTAATTTTTTCAGTGGAAGCCACCACTTGTTGCCACAGAGCAAGAATAGCCTTAACGTAGGAATACAATTTAGTTGGCAACCTTTGAAGTGTGGTGACCAAAGGGTTTATCTATATATATATCTCCCAAGGTGACCATATTAATCATCATTGGAGGGAACATGATGCGCTCAAGAATATTAAAAAATGTAAATTTAGAGATTCTTTCATGAGGTACATTGATTATTTCAGTGGAAGCTACCACTTGCTGCCACTAAGTGAGGCAATTATTTTAGTGGAAGCTACCACTTGCTATCATTAAGCGAGGCAATTATTTGAGTGGAAGCTACTACTTGCTACACTGAGTGAGAGTAATCATAACTCAGAAAGACAATTTAGTTGGTAATGAAGAACAAATTCAACTTTGAAGTATGGTGACCAAAGGGTTTATCTGTACATCTCCAAAGGTGACAAGATTAAACATCATTGGATGGACCACAGAACACTCAAGATTCAATACTTATTTAAAAAAATAACTTACGAGATCCTTTCATCAGCTACATTGATTGAGTACGTGTTTTCACTCAATATGTGGCACTTAATTCAGGTTACAGATATTCAACTTGCATGATAGAACTGTAGCTACTCGTGTGCTTGTTGGAGGCACTAGCATAGTGGTACTTCCCAACTACAATTGCTTGCTAGTAGATCTCCAAAGGTGACCAGATTAAACATCATTAGATGGACCATGGTGCACTCAAGATTCAATGCTTATTTAAAAAAATAACTTATGAGATGCTTTTATCAACTACATTGATTGGGTCCGTGTTTTCACTCAATATGTGGCACTTAATTCAGGTTACATATATTCAATTTGCATGATAGAATAGTAGCTACTTGTGTGCTTGTTGGAGGCACTAGCATAGTGGTACTTCCCAACTACAACTGTTTGCCACTAATAGAACAAGAGAAGTATCCCTTTCATCCTTTTGTTTGTCATAGGCAAACTTGAAACTCCCTATCTATTAATGTTTTCCAATAACTTTAAAGAGTACTAACAAATTAATATGTTTAACTAGTACTAAGAAACTAATATGTTTAATGTAGGTGAAGTTCTTTCTTGCCTTCAAGCAGAGCCACCCGGAGGTACAGATTCACCAAAGGGCCTTTGAGAAGTTGAAGCCTTACTTTTTGCACAAGCTTAAGGATTGTTACACTTGTTACTGCATCACACATGTGCATATGTCTTTTCTAAAGGATGATGTAAACCACTTATGACAAGTCTCTTTTGGTGTGCATGGAGTAGAGTGCAATTGCATATGTGAAATTTGTGGTTCAGGTGATAGTTGCAACGCATTTGTGAAAACTTTCATAGGCATAACTGTGCTTTGGGAATCTATCTGAAAGCAATCTGTGCCAGCTACCATGCTCTTAAGTGCTTGATGGGACAATGCTCTTCATGTGGAGCAAGAAAAATGGCATGTTACCCAAGGGAGGAATCATTTACTGACATATAGTGTCCGTAAAGATATTTGAGGATGTCCAAATTCGAACCACAGTTGATGGAAAAAAGAAAAAAAGGAAAGTTCTTTCATTCAAGAGATGCAACGCAAGGAGATTTTGGTAATGTTTAAGGACCACTTGAAGAAGTTTATAAATCATAAATTTGTCTATAGATGGCAAGCAGAGCAATTCAAGGAGTGTCTTGTTCGCTTCCTCAAACAAGTGGTGGTATCTGTCGTGGATTTTGCAGAAAAATACACTTTCAAAGAACAAAACGAGATCCAATCCATGCATCGGCACTCCAACCAATTTACAATCTTTGTCCAAATTGTGTATATGCATATTGTAGGCATCATCCACAAATACTATCACTTTTATATATCCAATGATAGGATGCATGACACTCTTTTTGTTCAACATTGCTTTATGCTCCATTATAAATGGCTGAAAGGTCAAGGCATTGAGGTCAATGAACATTGGGTGTGGTCAGATGGAGCAGCCTCATAGTTCAAAGCAAAGAGGCCTTTTTACTTCGTTGCTCGATATGGCGCAATGATAGAAATGAAAATGACACATAATTTTTTTGGTTCAGGACATGGAAAGGGTGAACACGATGGCGCAGGGGCTATTCTTAAAAGGCATCTCACTCATAAGCAGCTAAATCCAAATGGTGCAAAGCTCCAATGTGCAAAGGAAGTGGTGTTATTTCTAAGAGAGACATTGTTTGAAGGGGCTGATGCCACATACCCCTCAAAGGCTGTACAATCAAACTCAAGGAAATCCATATGAGTACAAGCTTTTCAGGTTGGAGCTTGAAGTCTTCATCGAGTCCCACCTTGTCAGAGCTATCAAGTTTCCAATGGAGGGTGAGGGACGTATGAGAACATATGTATTATCCTCTGAAGTGTATGAAGATGTTTATAGCAGCATTCCATTTGGTATGTAGAACAAGCATCATGTAATACAATGAGCTATCACATAATCTAAGTCTTTTTGAGCAAAGCAAGTGTTGCCACACTCTGCTCCTGAATTTCATTGGCATTCACAATATGAGCAAGTCTACTTTCCACAATTGCAAGTGTGCCTCGTGGGGAATCCTGATCACTTGCTTGTTGTTTACTCTTTGGTGAGATTTTTGGGGAATCCACAATAACTACTTCAAGTTCAAATGTTCTTTGGCTGATATGCAGCCATGCCTCCCTCTTGTGTGCATGGTGGATCACACCCAATAGCCACAACTTTTATGGCATTGAGTACATCCACAATAACTATTTCAAGTTCATTCTTTAGCTGATATGCAGTCATGCCTCCCTCTCATGTGCGTGGTGGCACCCAACAGCCACAGCTTTTATGGCACTAGCTACATCCCCACATTCACGCAGCATGTGTAAGCCAAAACCTTGGTCCTTGCAAGAGTCTAGGACCACTACCATGCCTCTCTGTTGCCATGCCAACTTCCAGGAAAATTTTGTTGCAAAAAACTATGCGCCTTCTGAGCAATCTTCAACACTCCCCTCTTGTTCATTGCTTTTTTGATATGTATCCCTGCCTTCCTCTCATGAGCCATGTGTATCACACCCTACTACTATAGCTTTTATGGCACACAGTACATCTCCGGCTACACAATGCAAGTCCAAACTGAAACCATTGTCCTTGCAAGCGTCCAGGAGCACTGCCATGCCCTTCACTCCCCATGGCAATTTCCAGTAATAGTCTATAACATAAATCTTTGTATCAGGACACACAACATTATTTTACAACTACTTGCACAATCAAGGTTACGTATTCATGATGTACAAGATAGGGATACAAGGAGCATATGTCAAAGTGCTACATTACAATGCACAAGACAACTTTATCGGATAATGGGCTAGAAGAAAAGACATTGAAGAGCATAAAATTCCATTGGAAATGATTGTCGGTGGGATATTACAAAGCCAAAAGTAGCCATAGTCTTTTGATAGAGATTTTTTGTTACAACACTAGCTTCTGATAGAAACAACTACGAAGGCAAGAGTTTTTTGGCCTTGGAAGTAGCAACACCTTCCCTTGCATCTTGACCAGTATCATTCTTCATGGTAGGTTCAATGTCATTGTAGTTTCTCCTGCAAGAACAATAAATTAGTAATTGGAGAGAAGACGCATCCATCATTACCAAAGAAAGGAAAAGGTCAACTGAATTCACCTCTTCCAATCTTTCATTTCATTGTTTTTTGTAACAATGTTAAGGTCTCTGCAAGTGTAAGGCTCCCCTCACTTCCATTTCCCGATTTTGAACCAACAAGTGTCTTCTCAAAAACCTGAGTGACCCCATCACTTATATCTCCTGCATTTGAACCACCAAGTGTCTTTGTCACATTGTCTCTCAACACCCCCATGCTATCGGCAAGGGAAAATGAATTTGGTGCATCCACTTCTACTCGCTCCATTTCACTAGAAGTATGACTGGCATCTACCTTGTCCAGAGAATCCGGCTCAATTGAAGGGATGTCATTTCTCAAGTTTTTGAGAAAATCAAGCAAATCTCCATCAACAATAGTAGTATTGACCGATTCACGCACTACCAAGATAGCGAAAAGCAAAAGATGTAAGGACTACTTCAAGTAACATCTGCATACATTCAATCATGTTGTCCAAAAGGAAGAAGGAATAACTAGTCATATCTTATACCATTTTGAGGACCCACATTAACAACAGATGTTTTCGGCTCACAACTTTCTTTTTTAGGTGTCTACAGTTCTGCAATCATGAAGATAGTTGTGAGATATGGAATGGCAAAGTATCACGCAATGTACCAGTCAGACACAGATCTACTTGCCAACCAAATCAAAAGTATGAATGTAACAATGTCATTATAGGCAGCTACAACTATGTACAAAATCCAACACCGTGAAGAGGTACCTACAAAAGGAACTTTAGCTACCACTATGTTGTAGCCATCTATCCACCATGTGGTGGATAATAGGTAGCTACCTATTCCATGGAGTAGCTACCACTGTGGCATAGCTATCTATCCACCATGTGGTGGATGGTAGAGGTAGCTACCTATTCCATTGAGTAGCTACCATTGTGACATAGCTATCTATCTACCATGAGGTAGCTACCATGGTGACCACTACTCCTTAAGTTGTAGCTATCTATGCACCATGTGGAAGGTACCAGACGTCACGTCATAGCTATGTATCCACCATGAGGTAGCTACCACTATGTTGTAGCCATCTATCCACCATGTGGTGGGCAGCAGGTAGCTCCCTATTCCATGGAGTAGCTACCACTGTGACATAGCTATCTATCCACCATGTGGTGGACAGTAGGTAGCTACCTATTCCATCGAGTAGCTACCACTGTGACATAACTATCTATCCACCTTGAGGTAGCTACCATGGTGACCACTACTCCTTTAGTTATAGCTATCTATGCACCATGTGGAAGATACTAGACATCAAGTCATAGCTATGTATCAACCATGAGGTAGCTACCACTGTGTTATAGCCATCTATCCACCATGTGTAGGTAGCTCCCTATTCCATGGAGTAGCTACTATTGTGTTGTAGCTATGTATCCACCATGTAGTACTTACTATGGTGTTGTAGCCACCATGAGGTAGCTACCATGGTGACCACTACTGCTTAAGTAGTACCTATCTATGCACCATGTGGAAGGTACCAAACGTCTTGTCATAGCTATGTATCCACCATGAGGTAGCTACCACTGTGTTGCAGCCATCTATGCACCATGTAGTGGATAGTAGGTAGCTACCTATTCCATAGAGTAGCTATCCATTGTCATAGCTATGTATTCACCTTATAGTACCTACCATGGTATTGTAGCCACCATGATGTATCTACCATGGTGACCACTACTCATTAAGTCATAGCTATTTATGCACCACATGGAAGTTACCAGATGTCAAGTCACACCTATGTATCGAGCATGAGGTAGCTACCATGGTGTTGTAGCCATCTGGTGTGTGTTGCCTCGCACTTGTGGGAGGGCCTGGTAGGTAGCATTTGGTGGGAAGGTAGCCATTCTTTGCTACTACCATAATTGTGTTGTAGCTATCTATGCACCATGTGTTAGTGGTAGCTATGTTGTAGCTACCAATTCATGTATGGCAACAACTGCTAGCAGCAGCAGATTGCTAAGTACCTACCACCTAGTATGTGGAATTCAACATTTGTGGTATGGCCTGGTAAGGATCATTTGCTGGGAAGGTAGCAACCCTCCAATGCTTGGTAGCTACTATAAAAATGGAAAGGCCTATTAGGTAGCACTTCCTGGATAAATAGATAGCTACAACTTCATGGGCATGCACCTTGCATCTCATAGGTAGATAGGTACAATAGATAGAATTAGAGCATGCAGGATACAAAACACAAATTCAAGTTGGATGATTTGTGAACATACCCTGATGAAAGCTTTCATAAGATGTGTCACAACTATCAAAGAGCACCATTGAACATATCTTTGGTGTAATTGTCTGGCTGCATTGTTTGTCCATACACTGGTCTGAGCTGGTAGCAAGGTGTGCAAAACAGTACATGTGGTATGCATGCTTGCATGGAAGCAAGAACATGCCTAATGCTTTGGCATCATACACCAGCAACCCACAAGCTGTACAAATATAGCATGAATCAAATGTGTAAGCATCAAAAAATGGCACCTTAGGTGGTGGAACACTTAACAAAACAGGACTTTTGTCCCCCCATATGTTTTTTACAAACTCCATCTGGGCTTCTGCACACATTACTGTCATGTCTTTTACTTCAAACTCTACATGATCCTTGGCCACAACATTAGCAAATTTTGTGTCTACCAAAGAACCCTCAAGTGTCTCAATGGTCAATGTCAACCACCCAAATGTTTGCTTCAGTTGGTCCATCTTGATTACATCAGGTGTCATAGCACTCTCCTCCACTTGCAAGGCAGCCTTAGCAATCTCTAGTTGTGCCATAAAAGTATCTATACCAATGCTCTCACACCCTCATCATGATGCATATCTTCCTTGTGTGCCTCAAGTGCCTTTGCCACCTCTTTTCATTCTAATAGTGTTGAGGCATGCATTTTGGAAACTTGGATCAACACACTATCCAGGTCTACAAGAGACAGGGCAACAAAAATTTTCTTCTTCAACCTTTGCAAATCTAACGAGGTGGGTGTATCCCCTACCTCAACTGGCATACCCTTCATTTGATGAGAGTTAGGAGGTGCCTCCATAGAGTGGAAAGCTGCCCACCTCTATCGCTTCAGCATCAGCTTTTCGGGTTCCATATTTGCAAGCACGCTCTCAAAGAAAGATGCCCAATCAACTGGCCCCTTTAGATAATCAACCAGAAACCCCCTTGCAAATGATTTTGTGACCTCCAAACCATAATTCCCAAGAGGCTTTTGGTACACAGACATAAATAAAGTATAGAATTTTGCCAAAAACCCTAGCCTCATGCTCCTGCACTTAACCTTGGCACCTCTCTTGGGCACATCGAAACAGACCAACCAATCTTGCATAGTGAAATCATCCTCGCCAAGGAGTCATGCATCTTGGCCACTATCGTAGAGATTGTATACCTCATGCGCTTGCATTTTAGTCATGTAGAATACTTTTTTCCTCTCGAATGCCACGTATAGAGGATGCCATCGATTCATCTGTAGTGGGAGAAGAAGACATGCTATGAGAAGGTGCATGCATTTTCTCTGAAATAAAGATGCTATCATGCACGAAGAAAATCTACGAACTTGCAACCCAAATTTGAAACCTCACCAGAGTCACTGGATTGTTAACCTCAAGCACTCTCGATGGTGTTCCTTTCTTTTTGTTGTGTGAAGTAGAAGATGACTTCTTGGGCAAACTTGATGGTTTTCCTTTCTTTTTTTTCTGTGGAGGAGAAGGTGACGGTGAAGCTGAAAATGAAGAGGGAGATGCTGCCTTTTGTTTTGCTCTCCCTACTTTCTTTGGAGAGGCAAAGTGGATGGGGGAGAAACCCTCCTTCCTGCGCATCTTCATTCTGCCTCAACTGGGTGCAGCTTCTATTAGCCCCCAAAATAGGATGTTCACTAGGGAATAAGACTAAAACTAGCAACCAGCATTGAATCCTAGAGTAGTCTTCAAATTAGAGTATCATGTTCAAATTAACACGAACTACCAGCAACTAAGTGTGGTAGCAAGCCATCCTTGCAACCCCCACAAAAAGTGATAGCTAGTGTACCACCTAATCATGCATACACCCTACAATGGATCTTGTCTCATACTTGGTGTCCTTTGTAATTGCATTATTGACTAAAGTAAGTGTGTGTTTTTAGCATTTGATTAATATTTGAAACATTTCAATTCAAACATTAAAATCACATGTTAATAAAAAAATAACACTTCTAATTCAAACATCCTACAATGGCAAAAAAATTGGAAACAACTCACATGTGTAGCTAATATAAATTTGTATATATTGCTGAATATACATCCGCCGATCGACACATTACCCTATCATGTCCAATCTATATATGCATTTCAAAAAATAAAAAAATATGCATGATACTGGTCGTGGTAACTTTTCATTTGATTCAATTTAATCTACTCTAGAACTAAGAAAATATTGATCATGACTCTTTTACATCACAATTGATTCATTGAAAGACACACCTTACTATATACAATATTCATACAAGTCCGTGACTTGAAAATAATAAATGCCAATATTTTAAGCTTTACAAACTGCATTGTATTTCAAAACAACATAAGATCCAAAGTCATGTAAAGTTCACCAAATGAGTTGTATATTAAATACCAAATCCTGATAGCTATAATGTCATATAGATTTTAAAAATTTTTATGGTAGCATCAATCTAACATTGATAGCCTTTGCAACCTCCAATCGACAGAATATTTTTCTTTGATGCCAAGGATATCGTACAATTGGCATGCTATTGGAGCATTGCATGCCACACATGCCCTTTTGACCTTAAGAGTATTTACAAGGCATGCCAAGTGAAATCTATGATGACAAGGGAGAGCATAATCGCTAGTGGTTGTATCAAAATGATATGGGAATATTGGACACAATGGCCCACCTTGAATGTAAGTAATGGGTGTAGGAATGGAAGCATGAGTTTTCACAATAAGACCCACAAAATTTGGATCCATCCCTACTACCTTGTCCTCATGCTTGATATGTTGACATGCTTATTGATGGTAAGCAACTACAATTAGACATTGCTCCTTGTATGCTTTGGCTATATCTAGACTTTTTTGATTTGGGAAAGCAATTTCTTCAATCATTGGTTTTCTTTTTGTGCTTGTTGGTGGTAAGCGGCCACAACTACACATTTCTCCTTGTATTCATTGTCTATATCTAGCCTTTTTTAAATCTAGGAACACAATGTATTTAGTCATTGTTTTTATTTTTGTAGCCACTCATTATCTTGTAGCACCTGCCAATGTTCAAAAATAGCATCCCGAATTATCAAAGGCTAGAAGGTGAGTTCTACTCTTAGGGGGCTTGGAGCTTTCTCACCTTGCTCTCCCTAAATGTCTTCAACTCATGCACATTCATGAATAAAGCACCATAACTCACCGAGGCTCCACAAGGTAAAAGTTTTGATATGAACTAATATATGCTAAACCCCCTATTGGTCTTGAATTATTCAACAAAATGCAATAGATTTTAGAATAGAATACCATTTTCTCACTCAGCCTACTAACTTTTGATGTTTCTAGGTGATGAATCTACCACAAGCACTACCTGTGTAATTGTTGGCATGCATTGTTGCTCTCATGTTCGACCCTAGGAAGAAAATTCCATAAAGAATAGTGCCATTGTGTGGCTTGTTTGAATGCACCATTTCCAAAAGATACTTTACAATCTCATGTATAATGTGGTTGTTGTAATTCCTGATGGGCTATGAAACCAAAATTTGCATTGGACAAAATGACTTTGATCTCCTTGTTGGGAACAATTGTTTTTTTTTAATCCCACTTTCAACCTTGAAGGCCATTGTAGGGAATCACGAACTTCATATCCCTCTTCTCTCTCGGTTGGTTGCAAGGTTGCCTTAGCCATGTCCATCAAATATTTCATGGCACCTTTGGAATGAGTCATTTGGTCTTGTGCTCATAAGCGATTTGTGTGGAAGGTTGTGAGGATGATGCCGATGAAAAAGAAAAAATTACTAAAAATCTAAGAACAAGGCTATGAAAGAACATGAGCCATGTGTATGTTTCACATGTTAAAATTTATTTAGAATGGTTGGCATGCAATGTTAAAATAAAATATTTGCTCACAATCGAGTGGACAACTTGAATGCTAGAAAGTCTATGGTTAATCACAAATACACATAGCAGAAAATTTAATATTCAAAAATGTTGCACACTCAAAAATGCTCTTCCAAAAATGGGAACAGTGCCATTGTGTGGCTTCTTTGCACCATTTCCAAAAGATATTTAACAATCTCATGTATAGCATGGTTGTTGTAATTCTTGATGGGCTATGAAACCCAAATTTGCATTGGACCAAATGACTTCGTTGGGAACAATTGTTTTAATTTAATCCCACTTTCAACCTTGAGGACCATTGTAGGGACTCACCAAGGCAATTTCATATCCCTCTTCTCTCTCAGTTGGTTGCAGGGTTGCCTTAGCCATGTCTATCAAATATTTCATGGCACTTTTGGAATGAGTCATTTGGTCTTGTGCTCATAAGCAAATTGTGTGGAAGGTTGTGAGGATGATGTCAATGAAAAAGAAAAAATTACTAAAAATCTAAGAACAAGGCTATGAAAGAACATGAGCCATGCATATGCTTCACAAGTTAAAAAATATTTAAAATGGTTGGCATGTAGTTTTAAAATAACATATTTGCTCACAATCGAGTGGACAACTTGAATGCTAGAAATTATATGGTTAATCACAAATACACATAGCAAAAAATTTAACATTCAAAAATTTTCTTCTAAAAAATAGGAAACTGCTTGGAAGCAAAACCCTACTATATGCATCACTCATGTAAAATAAAAAAGCAATGTACAAGAATCCCAGCCATGCTTATCAGCCCAGAAAGGAGGGGAATGCAAGCATTAATGCACGAAATGCAAACAAAGGTGCAAGGTGAAGAAGGGTAAATGCAACTATTACAAGAAACCTGGTCAGTACATTGCAGAGTACCAGAAAAGGATTGCCAATGAGAAAAAGAGGCAAGGCACAAGCAGTAATTATGTTGCACTAGCTGAGAGTGCAAATGCTCCACCATCCCATGCAAATTTTGCAGAAAAGAGAAGAGATTTTATATTTACTATAGTTCAAGAAATTTTTGGTGCCAGGGGGAATTTAGTTGCATATGTTGCCTCTCATGCTTCTTCTTTCGTTGCCATAGATACTTGGTATCTAGATAGTGGTGCATCAAAGCACAGGACTCACGGGAAAGAATGGTTTGAAGAAATCAAACTTGTTTATGATAGACATGTTACTTGTGCCAATGATGTATCCTAGGACATCACGAGTGGGACATATTCCCATCCTTCTAGATTCATGAAAGGAACAATATATCCATGATGTCTGGTATGTTCCTCACTTGAGGAATCATCTTATTTCAGTTCCATCCATTGCCCATGCAGCACATGCTCGTGGAATTTTAGGATGATCAATGCAGGATCAAGGATCCACGAAAAGGGTATCAAACTGTGGCTACAGGAACTTATGAAGCAAGCCAAGGGATCTATAAGCTTGATGCTTATCCCTATATTCGGCATGCTATGGTTGTCTCTTATGCTACTCTCGGTGATTTATGGCATTCCAAGTTTGGTCATGCACATCACACAACTTGAAAAGTTTACAAAATCTATCAAACTTGTAGACACATGATGTCCAAATATAAAATATCAAAACAAACCTTCACTTCATCTATGGGTTGCACTGCAATGTTATCATCTACATTGTGCATGTGAAACCTTGTGAAGATATCATCCATTGTAGATCTTTCCTTCAAAATTGGCTTGCATAGAGTATTATGCAAGTTCATGAGGAGCTTGATTGTAGATCCTGTATGGAAGGTGCCTTTCAAAGTGTTTGTACCATCTATGAGAAAATTGGTTATTTCTTGAAACAACCAACCCATAGCATAGCAATTTGAGCGGGATGACCATTTGCCCTTGGGTTTTGGACATCCCTCAGCTACATATACCTCTTGCCCAAACCAAGTATATCTATTCGAGGGAGCATAAGTTGGATCTTACTTGTACTTATTCTCTATCCAATGTAAACTCTTTCCCAAATCAATAATTCCCACCCACACTAATGTACCATCCAATATGAAATCTAGCATATAATTGTAAGCATCCATATCCATGTGTGTGAAAACCAACTATGCACTACTCTCAATGCACTTATAATAGTGACCACGATAGAAAGTGCGTGCTCACAAAACTTGCTAGGTTCCATAAACCGTGTGAGTTACAGATGCACAGGCAAGAATAGATGTAGAAGACTAGGAGAGAGGGGAAGATACCGTAAAATCTTCCACATTACATATTAGAAAGTATGCATGCCTAGTCAGTGGGGCCATGCTTGCAGGGAAGATTGAGAAGTGGCTCCATATTGTGCTTGGGTAGAGAGGAGGGTGTGTAGACAAGTAGAGCATAGAACATTGACATTGAGGTTCAGAGAGACAACAAGAGAGACAAGACGTAAGATTGCAGCACATTCAAATGGTGAGATAAACTACAAGAGAGACAAGACATAAGATTGCAACAGATTCAAATTGTGAGATAAACAAAAGCATAGTGGGACAACAGAGAAAAGACTGGGTGGGTCCCATCGACACAGTTTGGAGTTATAATAGATGCCCACGTTCTAGTTACACATAACAGACCTGTAACAGAATTTCTTTAAAAAATATCCTTTGCTTTTGTGCTTTTTGTGCTTTCATAACTCGTGTCCAAGACACAAATATTTTGGACACCTTACCTTGGTTTCACCCAAAAGCTATTGGTATGCTTGTGAGCCTTTCATCACGTCAATGTTTTAAGAATAATAGTGTAGAATTAGGTGGTGCTCAAGATTTGTTTGGTGGCTAATTAGAGAACTAAAATATTACATTGAAGCAAGAATGAGTGGAGAGAATTTAGGGGGCACATCTTAATCAGATGTAGTCTATATAAAGCAACTACATGCAAGAGTGGATGATGATGATTCCAAAGTGATTCTACTTTTAAGCCTATCCTCATAGTAAGTATGCTAGGTTACTATATTATGGTTAAGATTAGAGAGCTTGGACGTTAATGATACACAAGGAACTTCTAACCGTTCACCATATAGGAAAAAAAAAGACTTTTCCTAGTTCCAAATATGAGGAACTAGGAAAAGTCCTAACTAGAGAAAATGGGCCACTTCCTAGATACTCTTCCTAGGAAAAGAAAGGAGTCTTTTTCACATCCAATTTCCTATATAGGAGTTAAATCCTATATAAGCTTTTTTTCCTATATAGTAATTTTTTCCTATGTAGGGGTTTTTTTCCTATATAGTAAATTTTTTCCTATGTAGGGTTTTTTTCCTATATAGTTAATTTTTCCCTCTATATCAACTTTAGAATATAGAGAAAACTTGGAAAAGAAAAGTAAAACAAAAGAGTTTTTTCTTTATAGTAACTTCTTATTTAAACAAAAGTAGTTTTTTTATTTCAATCTTGAAAAAATATTATTTGAACAAAGTTAATCTTAAAAATATATAACCTATATGAGTTTAATTAAAAATTACTCTCAATGGAAAAATAAATGTTAAAAATGTTATAATTATACCAATCCTACATCATCAAGATGCAAAATTGGTACTCTATGATTTTAAATGGCTATTTTGCCTTCTAACAAAAGCCATTCTACTATGTCCTCTCTCATGGAATGATAATCCTTGTCACTTCCAATAACATTCGAACCTTTTGTCTTACTCTTTATGCAATTCCAAACAAGTTTTGATTGGCTATACATCTCATCTACAGTTCTAGCTCTAATGAATTTCATGAGTATCATTTCTTGATTAACTACACTCTAACCCCTGCAACAAATGACAAAGTAAAGTAAATCAAAATTTCATGCAAGTCTAAATATCTTAATTTATCACTTGTAATGAGAATAATAATAATGTCAACTAAAAAATATTAAGTAATACAATGGGACTTTTAAAAACTCCATGAGTAACTATGCTTTATCTCACCTTAATAGGCTATGCAAAATCTTTACTTTTCAACATTAGATCTTCTCCATTCTTTTTTTTAAACATTTAATCACATTCATAACCATAATAAAATGAAATCATCTTTACAAATATCTATGTTAAGAAAACTTTTTCTAAGAGATGTACACTTTATTCTATACTTTATAATATAAAAACTAAGTGAAATGCAAACATCATTGCATACCTTGATAGGTTGTTGACTCTTTTGACTACTTGATTTTTGTTGCTTTGATTTCTTATTCTAGAAAGAAAATAGCAACACAAAGTACACTAAGAAATAATTACAGCAATTAAGAAGATGGCTAACCTAGAAAGGCAAGCATTGTAACATGCTTACCTGCATACATAATGAATCTTGTGGGGCATGTCAATTCTATCCATACTTGAAGAAGTTAAAAAAATGACCCACACATTGGAATTGTGTCCCATTTTCTACACTCTTGTAATAATCATCCTACAAATGAATTACAAAAGGTATAAATTAATGAATGTAAGAATCTCTTTCAACACAACCTTGGAAAGATGAAAACATGCAATGAAAATATACATTCAAAATCGCTCAAAATTTGAACATGCAAAAACATAATTAAATTTTAAAAACTCTTGGATTCAACATGACATAAGTTACTAAGTAGCTCATTCACAAAAGATCCATCCACGTCGCTCTTGTGATCCATATGGTTAAGTTTCTCATCATCCTATAAAAATTTATGTCCATCCAACTCAAAATAACAAAACTCATTCTCTAAAATCATCATGGAATCTCAAACGGATGTGTTAAGAAATTAAATGACTATGAGATTTATGCTATTAATCTAGAAGCAAATATAAGATTATAACTTTCTTTGCCATTTTTTTATTCACACCATAAGACTAGATGTCAATACCTTATCCATGTAAAAAGAGTCCACAACTCTAATGTTGTCATGATCCTCCATGTGAATTGATTCATTATGCACCTCCTTCACAAAGATAAATACAAATATGATGAGTAAATAAATAAGAGTTAACACAATAGAATCTCAAAAACTCAAGGATTCAAAATGATAAAAGCTACTAGGTAGGTAGCACATATATGAAGAATGCAAAAGTTCAACATCAAACATTGAAGATATCTTACATACTAGAACACTTCAAACAATTATAATAGATTATACACTACATGCATTCGAATAAAACTAAGCATCTTGAATAATTAAATCATGCTTACAAAACTATAGGATATGGAAAGCACAATCATTAAGGCTAATGGAAGACATGATGCAATGGAGATATTGAAGACATCTTATACACTAGAACAATTTTGAAGATGATAATCAATTGTATGATCCATACAGTGGAATAAAACTAATCATATTTGATAAAAAACTAATTGCCACAAACATTTAATGCCAAATAATGAAGACATCATATGCACATTAAATCATGCTTATTAAAAAATCATAGGATATGAAAAGCACAATCAAGGCTAATGGAAGACATGATGCAACAGAGATATTGAAGAGATCTTATACACTAGAACACTTTTGAAGATGATAATCAATCATAGAATCCATGTAGTGGAATAAACTGAGCATATTTGATAATAAATTAATTGCCACAAACATTAAAAACCAAACATTAAAGACATCATATGGACATTAAATCATGCTTATTACAAAACCATAGGATATGAAGAGCACAACCAAGACTAATGGAAGACATGATGCAATGGAGAGATTGAAGACATCTTATACACTAGAACACTTCCCAAGTTGATAATCAATCATACAATCCAGGTAGTGGAATAAAACTGAGCATAGTTGATAAAAATTGAATTGCCACAAACATTCAACAGCAAACGTTGAAGACATCATATGCACATCAAATCATGCTTATTACAAAACCACTGGATATGAAAAGCACAACCAAGGCTAATGGAAGACATGATACAATGGAGAGATTGAAGACATCTTATACACTAGAACACTTCCCAAGGTGATAATCAATCATACAATCCAGGTAGTGGAATAAAACTAAGCATAGTTGATAAAAATTGAATTGCCACAAACATTCAACACCAAACATTGAAGACATCATATGCACATTAAATCATGCTTATTACAAAACCACCAGATATGAAAAGCACAACCAAGGCTAATGGAAGACATGATGCAATGGAGAGATTGAAGACATCTTATACACTAGAACACTTCTGAAGATGATAATCAATCATATAATCCATATAGTGGAATAAAACTAAGCATATTTGATAAAAATAATAATTTCCAAAAACAATCAACAGCAAACATTGAATACATCGTATGCACATTAAATCATGCTTATTACAAAGCCACAGGATACGATTACAATCAAAGCTAATGGAAGACATGATGCAATGGAGACATTGAAGATATCTTATACACTAGAACACTTCCAAAGATGATAATCCATTGTACAATCCATGTAATGGAATAAACTGAGCATATTTGACAAAAGATTAATTGCCATAAACATTCAATACCAAACATTGAAGACATCGTATGCACTAGAACACTTCTCAAAATGATAGCCAATTGTATAATACATGTAATGAAATGAAACTGAACATTATTGATTAAAAAACAATTACCACAAAAGCTTCAAGCTATGTCATAAATTAATTTCTATGCCACTTTTGTATTCACAACAAGATAGTAACTTCTCCATTTGAGAAGTTTCGACAACTAGATGTTGTCATGATCTTGCATGTGCATACATTCATGAAGCATCTCCTTCATGTTGGAAGGCTCAGCAACTCTTTTGCTATCACAATCCTACATGTGCATAGATTCACGAAGCATCTCTTTCAAATAGATAAATAGAAATATCATCTTAAATAAGTTTTAGTAAACATAATATCATCTTAAATAATTTTGAGTATATTGGTTGATACATGCAATATAGGTATGTTAGGAATTAGATAATTCAAAAATCTCTAGTAGCCTAGTGTTAATGCTAGCCCAAGATGACAAATCCCAAAAGCCCTCTATAGTAGAATGTGATGACCTATTTCGTGATGATGCCTAGCTACAAGGTTACATGACGACCAAATACATGGTTGTATTTGGTCGTCATGTAACCTTGTAGCTAGGCATCATCGTGAAATAGGTCATCACATTCTACTATAGAGGGCTTTTGGGATTTGTCATCTTGGGCTAGCACCAACGCCTGGCTACTAGATATTTTTGAGTTATCTAATTCCTAACATACCTTGATTGCATGTATCAACAAATATACATATTCATATATTTGCAAGGTTTGACCATACTATCTTTCCTTAAGGTAGAGTGACAATCGAGGATGCAATCCTTTGTCATACCACACATTATCTCATAAAATGATAAAGTGTCAACTACGTGTGTTGAATAAAATGCTTTGAATAGTGTAAATCTTTCATGCAACTCATAACAACTTTTGGTTCAACAACACACTACCTAACAAACCCTATCTTTCCTTAAGATATAGTGCCAAGTTTTAACCTTCCATGCAAATAATCACAACTCCTACGTTTGTTACACACTACCTAAGAACCTTATCTTTCCTTAAGATAGAGTGGCCAACTAATCACAACTTCCATATTTGTAGCACATAATAGGATAGATTGCAAGCTTGAGACTATACATAACACAATCTAAGCTAGCACACTATCCAAGATATGGTAGAATGCCAGTATAGGATCACGAACAATCCTAAACTAGAAATAATGGAGAGTGCCATATTTATAGTGTGCACGACACAAACATAGGTTAAGTAGCACAAGATCTCAAACCTACAACGCATTATCCAAAATAGGACTAGTTTGAGATATTAAAACATTAACCATTAAAAAACACAAAATAATATGTAGCTCAAAAAACAAAGCTACGTGGAATAGAATGGTACTAAGATGCTAAAAACAACATACACAAGTCAATATAAACATTTTTGTATGGTACGAGATTAGAGATTTAACTTGATGAGTGATTAATTAATAGGCCAAGGGAGAAATCTAAAAGGTATAAGGGTAGCCTAAGGCTAATAGGTATTTCTAAGAATAATAAGAAGGGCCTTGATTTCTATATATACATTATCTTCTTCATATGAATAAAAGTTGACTAAGACTTTACTTTTATGAATAACTTATTTGTATAAAATTACTCTTATGAATCAATTGTGATGATAGTTTGAATTCATTTTAACTTGCAAATTTTTTAAATTTTGTTTTTCCTCTTTTGACAAGTGAATTAACGCCACTTAGCTAGCTATACTCATTGAGTCGATGTCCTCTTTGTTTAGGCATAATCTAGACTATATAAATGCACACATAGCATATCTGAGTAAAACTTTTACACAACTCATTTCGTAAAAAACATACCACAACCGAAAAGAAAGCCAAATCTCCACTAGTTCTTCACACAACTTTTCTACATGAAGGAATGTAAATATAAATAGAACATGAAAAATAGATATTGTCATAACAATGCATGCACATTGCATCATAATGGATGTACATTGCAATGTGAGAAAGAGGGGAAACCAAATTTTGAATCTAGTGCAAGTGTTTCATTGGGTGTGTTGGAAAACACCTCAACAAATATAATTAAAAGGAAAGGTCAGTAAATGATGAAGGAGCGAGGCACAAAAAGTGGACAAGAGGTGTGAGTGGGATGGCATGTGGACTCACTCATATGTTAGTGTAGCTAAAATGAGTTCTATGTGGATGCATAAAGAGTGAGGTACATCCCCTTTAATAGAATATTACAGCTAGATGATCAAACTAGCTATCACAAATAAAAATGTAATAAATGAGTGCATGGTGTGCTAGTTCTAAAGAAAGAATAGACTTAAGGATAGCACAAACATGATTCTAAAATTTAGAAAGAAATATGTACAATCAAAGTAGGAAGAATTATACTTTTAAATCAACCTTCGGAGATGACGTGACTTGAAAGATTATGCCATGTGTAAATACTTAGCTATAGTGATAAGTTTTATTGCGATGCACCGAGCATAATGAGCAAGCTAGGAGAACATCAATTTTGTAAGTAGGCCCCCCCCTAAAGGGCACACACATAATAAGTAAAGGTTATGCTCTAGCGTCATCTTGATGAGTTGGTAGAGTTGCAAGCCAAGGAAGTAGAGAGACACCCGTTTGTTCCTTGATTGTGGTAAATAATGGGGGAATTGTTTTGAAGATGTTTGCCATTTCATGCATCCCATTGCTAGAACTAGATCCTCCACACGCGTCTGAGGTGGACCAAATAGAGATCTTTGGGTTTAGCCCTTGGATGGCATCTGCATTGATAGGGACCATGTCTTGAAAAACATGGTGAGCTACCTCACCAACCCCTCATGAGTTCAGAAAACTCCACTTATAGCACACAAAAATACTAAATGGAGACCGCTTTTGTACTTCAAGACAAATGGGAGTATGTTGATGGATCTACACCTATACCATTGGATGACCCAGCCAAGCAATAGTTCTACTCCACATGTTGTCACATCATAAGCAATGGGATCTCTAGCTACATCAACAATTTTTGCATTTGTAGTAGATCCAACCATTGCCCGTGCACAGGAAGAATGGGACAAGAAAGACAAGTATGCATATTTTCAATTCTAGCAAAATGTGCAAGATGTTATGCTAGGACAGCTCAACATAGTCAAGAGATCCAAATAAGCATGGGATATGTTTGTAGCTCTCTATGAGTCCAAGAACACTTCTAGGATTCTCACACTAAGAAACTAGATAAACCAGAGTTTTTGCAATAGCAGTGAAATGGATCATGCTTACGTACTCAGAATCAAAGATTACAAGAATCAATTCACAGCAGTAGAAGAGACCATGAATCTAGCAAAAATGGTTCAAGTCATCCTGAATGGACTAGGAGAGGGATACAAGAATCTAGTCTAGAGTATTGCCACCCAATGGCAAATTCCAACACTAGAAGGACTTCAATCAGTGTTACTTGGTGAAGAACTCAGGACACAATCCATTCACGCATGCAAAAGTCACTCCAATGATCAAGCATTCATAGCTTCAAATAGAATCAGAGGCAGAGGTAGATCATTCAAACGAAGTGGTCATCATCAATAACAAAATTAGCATCGAAGTCAAAATCAGCATCAACATCATCCTCAGCAACTTCATCATCAGCAAAGTGAAAATCATTCCAATTAAGGAAGATTCCAAGGACGAGGGAATGCATCCACCAATGTGTTAAACATTCAGTGCAACTACTATCATAAGTTTGGACACTATCAAAGGGTCATTCCTTGCTTGGGTGTAGCCATTTTTGGTGAGGTTCAAGGACTTTTCTATATATAGATATCTTGCATGACCCATAATTTATGCATTGCTCAATGGAATTGGGCAAACTTTGTCTTCAAGTTGTAGTACACATTCCAATTTGAACATGAGAGAAAAAATTATGGAATAAGGATTTGGAATGAGACTGTTAAAGCATTACAAGTGCTATATTGCATGTGAAGCATGCATGCATCCTGAAGACTGTAGGATATAGCAATTTAATCAAAAACATCAAAATTTTATTCTATACATACATGCAACCAGGTAATCATTCAAAAGTACACTACATGAGCTTCTCCTCAACCCAAGGACACACCTAAATGAGAACATTAGATATCATGGGTTAACGGGCCTCCAATGTTGTGCTAAAGTGATGCATGCTCATTTGAGGGCATGCTCCATAACTCCTTTTTTTTGTTGAAAAGCAAAATGGATTGAAAATTTGGAATCCAAACTAGTGGTACTACTGTATGGTGCTCTTAAAACATTGATAGTTGTTGGTATTGGTATCTAGATTCACCCTAAAATGGAAGAAGTTAAAAAATTGCTATTTGTGCATGTGCAAAGATCTTTTTATAAATCCAACACTATTTACAATTTTGAATTGTTTCTTTTTCCATGCACTTGCTTGCTATATGGCTCATAAGGTTTTGGTAGTGCACAAAATATGGACCGTCCAAGCACATGTATGAATAATTCACATCTATCCACTTAACAAGTCCCAAGGAACAAATGATAGCCATTGCATTTAGATGTAGTTTCATTTCGAAGCCCCAAGCTGTGTTACGGGGCTGTGCTCACAAAAGGCCTTGGATTTAAAACCAATGCCATCTCTTGATACCGCATAAAACAAAGGATAAATTAATACACAAATCATGTAATGTTAGGCAAACAAATTCTCCTAAACCGTCATCACATGTTCCCTCTTAAGCACAAGCCACACAAGCATTCCATGCAAAACTGTTCCCTTAATTCCATGGTTTGTCACATCCAAGCCAACAAAATATCATCTTGCCACACAGATGCAACGAATCAAATGACATTGCAAATCCACAACCATTAAGAAAGATGAAGAGGAAAGGGGAGAGGGAAAGTGGAGGAGGGGAAGAGAAAGCCTTGCTAAACTTTTCCCTGTGCAAGCTTGAGAATTTCTTGCCCCTTTTTGTAGGATCATAGCATTCCATGCGGAACTATTCCCCAAATTCCACAGTTTGTCACATCCAAGCCAACAAAACATCATCTTGCCACACAGGTGCAACGAATCAAATGACATTCCAAATACACAACCATTAAGAAATATGAAGAGGAAGGGGGAGAGGAAAAGTGGAGGAGGGGAAGAGAAAGCCTTGCTAAACTTTTCCGTGTGCGAGCTTGAGAATTTCTTGCCCCTTTTTCTAGGATCACAGCCCCATCCATGAAACGTACAATCAATGTAATCTATCCAATGGAACTATCTTTACACACAAGTCATGTTAACTGATATAACCCCATTGGACCAATCCAAAGATTGCAATGAAATAGATGCAACATCGTAAGCCTTGAGATTTCATACTAGCCACCTTTTATTAATCTTAAAGCATGAAATATATTTTATATATTTTAATTTCACAAGCTTTGCATGTAGCTCAATATCCCACAAGAAAATTTTCTATACACAAGACAAGTCAAAAATCTGACCTCGTTGGACCAAACTAAAGATCACAATGAAATCCATGTTGCACATGCAACTGCATAGGCCTTGATATTTTATGCTAGCTACCTTTTCTTTAATCCTAAACCATAGGATATAGTTTATACACTTTAGATGGTTTGTTGCTCATGCCTAATGACATGCTTGGTTATGCACCAATCCAGTTGTGCCATTGGCCATGCCCTCGACCCCCTTCTCCCAAAAAAAGGCACATGCCATGCAAATGCATATGCCAAACATATACTATGCTTTCCTATTTACATTTTCAAGCTTTCAAAAAGCATGAAAGGAGAAGACCTTTGTGTCCACAATGCAAATGCAAGCACTTGCACTTTAGTTTTCACCTACTTTCTTTTGCATGCTTGTAATTAAGCATAAACAGATCAAGTGCATGCTCAGTGTGCAAATGTAAATGCCAAAAGCTATCAAAACAACCTCCATAATCTCTTTTGCTAAGTAGCCCTACTTGCCTCTACATTGTAATTCCCCACTCATGTTGAATTGAATTCCTTGCCACTACCACCATTGAAACTAGATCAGCATGGATGGAAAATGAAAGCAAACGTCAAAACTTGAAGGTCGACAAATATAGATCCACAATAAACTTGAAGGTCCACAATAAAGAAGATCCACTAGATCAATCTATGCAAGCCATTGCAAAGTCACGCCCAGATTAAATTCATGACTTATGCCTATTCCTAAGGGAGAGAAGCAAGAACAAATTAAAAATGTCAATGGACCCTACAAACAAATGCTTCATCAATTACACTCCTTGCAATTTTTGTATGCCATTTGAGCAAACCTCATAGGAGTACTCCAAGGCACACATAGCATAAATTTAAGAAGCAAACTCATGAACAAAAATGCCCCACAAACTTCTTATGCCACTTAAGCGAACCCTTGTGAGATACTCTTAAGCACAAGACCCATACTTGTATCATTTTAGACAAATCAACACATGCATACTTTGAGCAACCACAAAAATTTCTAGGCACCAGGCTACTCAATTAAACCATAGTAATCATCTTTGTCATTTTCTTCATAATATCACTCGAGCTTATATATCCTTGGGCACACACATAGCTCAAATAACCATATCCTAATGCTTAACCAATCATCTTCCACACACACACATGCCATATGAGCAAACCCTCTCAAGAATACTCCAAGGCATACATAACATATATTTTGTGAATGCATTTCGAAATACAAATGGTCCATGGTCTTCTTATTCCATTTGGACAAAACCTTCTAGGAATATTCCAATGGACAAGAAGAATGCTTTCTTCCTTTTGAATTAATCAGCACACAATCCCCAAATCCCATCATGGTGAACACATGAAAATGCTTAAATAATCATATTCCTCACATGCTTCATATCCCATTTGAGAAAACCCTCATAGGAGAACTGCCAAGCACATGGCACATATATTTGAGAAGTGCACTCACAAAAGCAAATGCCCCACAAACGTCCTATGCCATATGACCAACCACCAATGCCTTTCATACATTTGTATGCTAGTCAAGGTCGGTCGGCTTGAGATCATCACTCTTCATGAGGGTAAAGTGACCCTTGGGCCTCTCATGCATCAGTTGCTCAAAGAACTAGACTAGTTGAGTTTTGATCTAAGTTGCCTCATTCCTTCTTTGAGTGCATTATTGTATCCAATGTTAAGTGAGATTGCTTAGGAAATTTTTTTAAGTTTTTTCACATATTCAGACTGCATAAACTCCTCGCATAAATATGTGGAGAAGGGTGACTCTAGCAACCAAACCTCAGAGGAGAGAAGTAGCCAGCCATCGGAAGGAGCCTAGAAGACCTACGGAGTAGTCATGCAATAGAAAGAAGAAAGGGTCTTTGACTAGAGAGCTGCAGTACAACGTGAAGCTAGCTTGCACAACAAGCACCTGAGACTAGAACTAAAGGAAGACGCGAAGAGTCTCTATGCTTATGCCTATTTGTGTGTTGAAGGAAGCTTTAATGGTGGCAAGCTGAAGTCCACGAATCTACCTTGATGAGTGACTATAGAAACATAAGGTGAGTTGGAAAGCAATTGCCTTGCAAGCCGATGCTATGATCCTCACCCTCACACCTTAGAGCTTGTCTCATGCCCTTGCACCATAGTGTTGGCCTCGTTGCAAGCCCTTGCAACCTGGCTCTACCTTGCTCCATGATCTTGCTCCAAGTAAAAAACCATGTAGAGCCAAAATGCCTGATAAAAGGAGAGCCCATGCAAAGCCACACATATCCATGTAAGCTCTTCTAATTAGCTGAACTAGAGCCACCATGGACAACAGTTGATTTACTATTATGAAAAAATCCAATAATACATGGAAATTCACATTCCCCTTGAAATCGACCTTGAAATCGTTCCTAAAGCACTATCTCTTGCAAGCAAGTGCTAATAGAGTTGAATGAGGATTACCAAAAGGCGAGCGACAAAAAGCGAGCGAGCCAAAAAAAGCGAGCAATAAAAAACAATAAAAGATTTATAAATCCCCCATTTCAGTAGCAAAAAATAATAACTTATTCCAAAGTCCATATGTTTCCTCAATGCTAGAAGGTTAAATATGCATATAACTTTTTGAGCCACTAACACTAATTTCACATCATCCATGAGATAGTTTGTATGTTCAATTTCCAATTCATTGTTTGTATTAAAGACAAACCCTACAATAACTGCAATCAAGTTCTCTCTTTCCACTAGAGTAATTGAGATCATTAATGCAACCTTCCACACAGGTGGGGTGTTTCCAAGTACTCCTTGCATGGATTAGTCTAGATTCCATGCATATGTAAATGCTTAGCTTTTTTAACTCTGTTCACTCTTGGAATGAAACCCATGTTTCTTTGTTACTGGAAAAATATCCTTCCCTGATGATTTATTCTTACCTCCCACTAATCTAACCAATGCAATAAATTAACCACAAATTCATATTTTGGTGCATTAAATTTTACTAGATGGTGCACAAACACATGATAATCATCTAAAGTATGCCTTGCCATTTGATTTGATATGTAACATGACCCTATTTGGACTTGTAAATCAAAAGATACAAGGATGTGAAAATGTCCTCTTTTGGGCCAAAAGAGGAAACGCGCTCCCTCTTTTGGCCCAAAAGAGGACTTAACGTGCTCCCTCTTTTGGCCCAAAAGAGGACATTTTCACATCCTTGTATCTTTTGATTTACAAGTCCAAGTTAACGCACTCCCTATTTTGGCCCAAAAGAGGACATTTTCACATCCCTGGCGCTACTTGTTTTGGCCCAAAAGAGGACATTTTCACATCCTTGTATCTTTTGATTTACAGATCCAAGTTAATGCGCTCCCTGTTTTGGCCCAAAAGAGGACATTTTCACATCTTAACGCGCTCCCTGTTTTGGCCCAAAAGAGGACATTTTCACATCCCTGTATTTTTGGAAGATGTCAACATATGATCTTTTTGGCCCAAAAGATGAGTTTTTAACATCCCCACATCTTTTTATTGTCAAATATAAATGGCATAATGTTACATATCAAATCAAATGACACAGCATGATTTAGATCAATATCATGCCTTTTTGTACCATCTAAAAAGATTGTGTGCATCAGAATATGAATTTTGTGAAATTCTGTCCAATTTTTTACACCAAGTTTAAAGCAAGGTTTCCCATAATGGGGAGCGAGAAGACACTATCTATTTTGGCAAAAAAAAAACCAAATTTTAAAATCCTCTACCTTTTAATTGCACTCTAGGGTGTACTCTTCATAAACCCATAAAGCATGTGCAAGCAAGCATGTATTAAAAATTACCCCTATTCTTGTAATTTACATTTTGTCATGTAAATGGTTGAACCCATGTATGTGTTTACATTTTAAAATATCTACATATATAACTTACATTAAGTTGCTATTTTATAAATCCCCTCATGCACACAAACAACATGTAAGCCCCCCCACTAAAAAATACCCCTCAATGCACAAAAGTGGTATGTTACATGTTTATGAGTGACCCCCCGGGATAATTACCAAACCCAAATGGGGTCATGTTACAATAGTCCTTAACTTTAGACTACTCAATTTCAAGAAATGTGACACATAACCACTCTTTTGAATACTTTATACTTCAAGAAATTATTTTATAAAAAACTTAGATTCTTTCTTTGCTTGCATGATTTTCCAATTACTTCAACTAATTGTCGCTTGCTTTTTTGGGCTTGCTCGCTTTTTCTTGCTCGCTCTATTGACTACCTCGAGTTGAATATATAGTATCTATTAACAACCAATGTATAAAAAAGAACATTATACAATCACCTCAACAAAAAAAAAACAAGGTGAATGAATAAATTCATTCAAAAGGCCTACCCAATACAACGGCTAGGAGAGTGTGCTAAGAGGTAATATCCTGCAAAGGATGATGTTTCCTCTCTTGCTCTCTTTGTGTCTATTGCATTGAAAGCATGAGTCATCAATGCATCAATGAGAGATGCTAAGCTTGAGATTGCCTTCACTCCAGGGTAGCATTTGACATTCCCTTGAAATGACTCCATCTCATTGAGAGCGACGACAAAAAGAAGTTTGAATAGATATGTGAAAAAGTCAGGGCGGGGAGAGGGATTTGTAGCAATGGTGAGTGAGAGTTTGAAGTAGAAGCGTGCACCTGATAGAGGAGGAGCAATGGCATAGGAGTAATGAATAATGAACACGAGTTTGAAATAGGAGTATGCTGAGAAGAGGAGCTCGAGATGGCTAGAATGAATCACATGAGGACAACCAACAAAATTCACAATGGTTCAAAGAACCAAAGATTCAAAGAAAACGAACCTCCCTAACAGAGGAATCACCAAATTGATTGACATGCAAAAATAGTGGAGTACCACAAAACGCCAAATTTCTATTTGAGAAAACTCATATTGTTACTAAGCCCTACCCCTAGAGGGGCATGCCAAAAACAAGAGAGTACAAGTACTCATGAGCACTGCCCCTTGTGGCTACTTTTATGGTAGGTAGCCTAGGGAGAAGTTTGGTTTTCTTGAGAGCTCCTTCAGCCATGTGTACAATTTTAGGCCATTAGATCTAAGGTTCTCAATTTTCCTTTATTTTTGGGTATGGGTTGCTTTTTATTTTTAGTATGGGAGGGTTTCGCCTAGGTAAACAAGTATTGCCTCTAAATTATCGGATGCTTGCTAGGAATCATTTGGTTGTTGTTAGGGCTCTCGCTTGTGTTGGAGAGATTATCCATTGCCTTCAAAAGATCTTGTCGTCGACTCTTTCTGCTTCACTTGCTATGCCTTCTTCCACACCCTTCATTGTTGGTTGAGTGCCCTACTTCGTGTTCATCTCGTTGCATCGCATGTTGCATAAGATCTTTGTTTGCCACTCAGATGGAGTAGATTACCCATGGAGTTAGAGGCGAGGCTTGGAGAATTAGTGCATATGTAAGGGGAAGGGTAGCAGATGAGAGAGATTGACCTAGCCATCCCTAAGTCTTGGTGGGAGGGACTTCGCATGTGGATGGACAACGAATGGTTGGGTCAATTTTCTCAGACTGGGGTCCCCTTGAGGATGATGATGTAGCGAGGCAGCACGCAACTTAGTTTTTCCCATGTGGGACCTAGAGGCCTACTTCAGGCACTCATTTAGAGAGACCTTGAGATGGATGGGAGTCTAGATGGGATTCATTAGTAGATGATCAGAGTGGTGGGCCAATTGGGGAAGGATGGCACATTGATCCTCCCAGTATCCCAGAGTAGGATGCCTCCCAATGGCCCCTCTGGATTTGGGAAGGTCAGCCCCTGAGGGAGGTCTAGTGGGATCCAAGAGAGTGGTTTTGGCCCTCCAGGAGTGGTTTTGGCCCTCCTAGATCGACCTCTCCGAGCAAGTGGATGAGGTGCCCTTCATTTCCACCACCACATGAATTAGCAGGAGGCATTCAGATGGACTCTTTGATTTGGACCCCTTCGAGGAAGAGGCATTGGGTGACCCAAGGAGTGCCCCAAGAGGTCTGTTGTTCCAATTTTTAGACATGTCTATGGTCTAGTTTACGGCCAAGGAGATCTCCTACTTCTTTTGGCTGGCCACCCATGGCCCGTGGTTGGAGCAAATGTGGGTAGAGGGGCAGTGTCACTATTGCTCTGATGGATTTCTGGAGAGACAATCCCTCACTGCCTTTGGAGCTCTCCTTGTGCACAGTGAGGACTTGGATGGGAGCCCTCAGGATTATGACCCGAATGTAGAGCCTTCAAAAGGACTACACCTAGGAGGGGATGGTGGCTTGGTTCGTTGAGGGAGGTCACGTGTTGCAAAATGATGAGGTCTCTCCAACTTATCGGATACAGGGTCATAGCATTCAAAGGATAGAGCTCCATGATAGCCCGGATCCTCATCTCCCTCTAGAGGATAGCCTATGGGAGGTAGTAGCCAGTATCATGGCATGGAACATCTGGGTTGCTCGCTATAGTCTGGTGACAAGAGAGCATCCACCGGTCCACCCTCGGCTATCGTGGTCGCCATCTGGCAGGATATCATCTACACCCTCCGCTCCACCTGGGAGCATGGGACCCCAGGCTCTAGGGCGATTGTTGTGAGGCACGCACGTTTTTGCAAGGCTTGGCCTACAAGATTTTTCTACACTTTTACTCCACAAGGGATTCGTTGGCTATATAGTCCCCCCGCCTACTAGCTGGTTAGCCCATGTATAAAAGATTCCCTAGGCAATGAGCTGGGTTTCTTTGGAACAAGTTGGTTTTCTTCTATGACGGCAGGCAGCCTAGGGAGATGTTTGGGTTTTCTCACACCCCCTTGAGCCATGTGTCATGAATCTAAGCCCTTGATCTGGTTTCATCTTATGCCCTTGATTTCGTTTGATGTAAAATCTAAGATTTTGACTAAAGCACTAAAAGCATATAGGCACTTTTCACAATAAAAAGACTATATAAACATTTCAAACCTATTTGATTTCAAGAGATGGTCTACTTGATTTGAAAGTTGGGATTATTGGCATGTGAAGATTTGGAGAGCCTCACCTTTTGCTCTACTCTCATAATCCTAAAAGCTCGGCTTACTATAGTGATCAAACTCCCATTTTCCCGAGGTTAAACAAGCACGTAACACTGGTTAAACAGAGAGTGAGAATGTCCCGGGGGATTCATAGGGGGAAACTTATGATATCATGTGAGTGTACAATAGGGGGTTTTTTTGAAATGAGGCATAAGCTTATACATTAGGGGTGGGTGCCCTTTTTATTTTTTCCCAATATTGAATTTAAGTTAGGGGGGCCATGCTGTATTTAAAAGGGGGGGACATAGTATAGGCTACCAAGGGTAACTAGTTCGAACAAGTTCGGTCTTGTGTATGGTTTTAAATAGTCATAGAGAAAGTAATCTAAATTTGCTTATTGTGTAATCTAAATGTTTGAGAAAGAGCACAGATTTAAGGAAAGGGGGGGGGGGACATAATAGAATTTTGGTGGTATCTTATAAGCTTAAATAGGGATGTTTTATCATCCTACGTGGATCTTAAATACGGGGTTTTCTTAAACTTCATGCACGCAGGTGACCTCCCCCTTTAATGAAGAGTGAATCCCCTTGGGAGAATGTTACCTACTCTACTTCGGACTTCCTCTAATGATAATTATTTTTTTGTGTTGTCCAGAGTTTATTGAACAATCTAAGAATGTTGGAATTATCCCGCTCAAGGACACATGCAAATCCTCTCAGAGTCACATTGGCAAGTTTTCCGGATATTATATCTCGGCATTCAACTATGATTACGACTATTGACATTTAGATAGTATGCCAATTTCGTATCCATTCGCAAGACTTATCCTCGGCACTAATATTCTTGGCGTTTATATTCTCGACATTATCTCAGCGCCCAGGGAAGGGCCCGTTCCCTCGAATTATAACTCTTTGGGGAAGGAAGTGCACCGCCTCCCCGCCCATACATTGTGTGGTTATAATATTATAATATAAATATTTTCAATTACTGGTCCATTCAAAATTTCTTGTTTTCAATTTGAATTCTTATAGCATTCCTCTCATTTAATGCATGTTATCAATGCGAGGGAGCAAGAAAATCCAAAATGGATGCAAGATTAAAGGATGGCTACACCTTTATTCATATGGTTGTAGTCCATGTGACAATATTGTAATAATTGCAACGAGGATCAGTTATTGTATCGCCTTATTCATGTATTTGTTGGACTTCAGCTTCCAAAATATGGACATCACAAAATCAATAATAAATCACCACCCCTAACATTTGCAAGGTGGATCGGGTCCTAATGGACCTTGTGTTGTGTCTCATGTCTAGTATTTTACTCATTCTCTTTTTTCCTTAAACAATTGAAAAGATAGTAGGATTTTGATTCAATTTTGAGTTAGTAGTTACTTAAAGAGTGCCTGCCATAAATCTACTTCAGCCTTAATCTAGTTTTCCATACTTAACACCTTCAGGGCTGCTATTTTGTATAAAGTTTTTTCAAGCATTAATAGAAGGTTCCTTTCTTTGCCCAAAAAAAAAGATCTTTGCTCGCCAGTATTTTCCATACACAGCTTCATCCCATTGGCTCCTCCCCATAGAGGCTCGAATCCTTTTACTCCAGGATTCTAAGGCATTCAAAGCATTGCTCATTCATAGCCTTCTTGCCAATAGTTATTCCCCTCGCTTCACTTCTTCCTTTTTTTCCAACAAACTCCTAGGATTTCAAAGTTTAATTAACTACCAAAACAACGGCCGAGGAAAAAGCCCCTTGCATTGTTGGCATTTTCGTATTGTATTTTGGAATAGAGACCCCTTAGGGTATAGATGCCAAGGGTGAGTGCAGCCTTGCCATCATGGGAGTTACAGGAGTGGTATGCATGTGTGATTGATGAAATGCTTTGGCATTGGTAGGAATGATGACCCAACACAAGAAAATCAAGCAGTTGAAGCGGTAGTAGAGACGGTGAACACAGAACCCCCTGAGAGAAGTTGGACTCTTTTGCCTTGCAACAAGTTAGGGCAAAGATATAGCCAAATTGACAGCCACATCCATAGCCATAGGCAATCCAGAAGGGTTGAATATCAAAGAGACAAAGAGTTCAAGAGCACATATACAAATAATGATCTTTGCCACCTTACACACTTCCTTGATGTCCAACACAAGCGGAAGGCATTACGAGCTCATATTTCAACACAGTGGTAGTGGAGCCTTCTACTTCAGGCTACCACAAGCAAGAGTCTGCTACGGTTGAAGTGCATGTTGAAAGCAATAGGCATGCATCCTGATTTTGGTGAGAGTCCAGTTCAGGGAGTAAGGTAGGAGGCCAATGTGCTTTTTCATTAGCAGTCACGTTTTAGGGAGTAGAGTCCTCCTAAACTTCAAAAAATCCACAAGAAGAGACTCTCACAAAAATCATAACATGGAGGACTCTCACAAAAATCATAGCAGACTCTTCTTTTGGCTTTTTGGGCCCTGCAAAGGGTCCTAAGGGATGGCATGGTTTTTAGGTCCATAGTTTTGAAGTTAGTTCATTTGGTCAATTTGACCATCCAAATTGTGGTTATTATGAGCTTTAAGTGTGTGCTAGTAGTAGTTTAAGAGCTTCGAATGTGTTTAAGGTTTAAGGTTTTTGTTTGCTTGTGGAGGTCCTAAATGTTCTTGTCTTTTGTTGTGGAAATCCTAAATGGTTGTCTTTTATTAGGTATTTCTCTCTAAAGATAGAGGCTCTCTTTGTCTCTTGTATGACACCACCTTTATATTACTCTTGCCAAAATAGGCACGTCCCCAATTTTATTTAATGGCCCTTCCACCACACACCTCTTTCACCTCTTTTCTCTCTCTTTCACTCTTTCCCCATATTCCTTCATCTTCACTTGCTTTTTCTCTTTTCCTTTCCTTCCCATCGTTTCCCTTTTATAAGTTATTGGAAATATTTATGGAACTTACACCTAGACTTATAATGTCACTCCAAAAGGCAGAGCCTTAATGGAATACCCACCTTGTTTTGAAGTTCTAATTCTCCCAATTCTCCCACTTTTGGTGGTGGGCAGATGAAAGGATCTCTCTCCCAAAGGGCGAGGGATGGGCATGGCAAAGAGAGACTAGGTGGGAGGCTTGGGAGCCATTGCCGGAAGCAGCAACACAAGGCTATTGCTTGTGATGCCTTCGAAGACATAATCAAAGATGAAGCTTCCATTGCATCGAGCAACTTAGTGGACACAAAATACATCTCCTTGCAATCGCTCATGCCATGCCTGTTACGAGCAACAACATAACAACAAAAGCTCCATTTGTCCTAGACCTAGTCACTGCTAAAACAATAGACTATTCCACAAACATTGAAATGAATTTGATGCTATAAGCTTTCCCTCAATCACATCATCCTATTTTGTTGAAAAGAAACAAACTTTTTGTTTGGAATTGTGCTTGACTTTCAAAAAAATTTGTCCTGTCACGCATATGAATGTCCAAGATTTTGGTCATCGAAAGGATCAAGATTCAACAAGGACCATGCCAGATCTATCGCCGTAATGATAAATAATTGAGAAAGACTCTTCTCAATCTTTTATTCCTTTTGCTGAACGTCTTCTTTTGTGGTGGTGCAAACTTGAAAGAAGAGCCTACAAGAATTGAAAAAGGACAGCTGATGTGATTGTCGAGGAAAGCTTTTCACAAAAAATATTGTCAACTCTCGACAAAAGCACATAATCAGAAGTTTAGCTATGACTAATTGCACAAGGCAATGCTATTTGCCAAAACCTAGCATGCATTATGCAGTAGCGAGCTTGAATTTTCTTAATGCTTGAAGACTAGTGGTGGTTATAGGGACTCGAGTAGTCATGGTGATCTGGTAGTCTTCAAATTCAAGAACGGTGATGCAGGTCCACCAATGGTGGGAACTCATGCTGATGCATCGTTCCAACAGGACTCGTGACCTTTCATCGGGATGTAGATCGTTTAAATCATGTTGCTAAGTATAGATTTGGTCATATTCCTCTTTTGGGGGGACTCAATGTTGACGTAGATGACTGAGTTTATAGATAGCTTGGGCACATGGTATGCCTTCAGTTTCATTTTCGATTTATGATGCATGTCAAATGCCTGTCAGATTTATGGGCACATGCTTACCTAAAGTATTCAAGACCTTCTCGGACCTCACCAGATCTTAGCTTACCCTTGCCTACCTGTGTAGTCCGATTGCAAGGGTCAGGCAAGGTTTGGCCTTCCGTTTGCCACAATCGGAGGAATTTCTCCTCATGTGCCCAAGGTGAGAAAATTTGGAGGCAAGAAAATCAATCAAGTAGGAGCCGATGCTCAAGAAACAAAGGACAAACAGCAATTGCATTGGAAACATCTCTCAAGGCAAGGAATGGGAGGTGAAAAAGATAGAGTCAATTATTACAGTAGGCAGCCTAGAGGGAAGTTTGGATTTAAGAGCTCTCCTTGAGCCACGTGTTCAATCCTAACCCCTTGATCTTAAATTGATATCAAGGGCTACAAAAACTCTTCCAAATTTGAGTCTACTTTTTGTTGATTCTTGCTTTACAATTCAACAATCTATGCACACTATGCTTTTCATCAATTTGATTACATTTGAACATGATTAAAGTCTGCCACCCTCCGAACATTTCCTATTCCATAACCAAATATACTGCTAGGCTGGTTCTCTTGCCTCATCCAAGGGAGAGAGCTTTCTCAATTGGACGTTGGACTATGCTTAAGAATAGTGTTAGCTCTACTGACCTTCCTATAAGATTTGACAAGAGAAAAACAGAGCCAGCTCGGCATTTTTGTATTGCAATCTACTCCAATTTTCATGTGAGATGATGAAACAAGTCTGTCAAAATGTTCAAGATTTTTTTCCTGCATCAGTGTCAAATTCTTGGCCCTTAGTGATCATTTCCTCGCTATTGAATTGGTTCTCAATGCTACTATTTACAAATATCAAGCAAGAAAGTCAAAAACTACAGGTTGGCTATTCAACTCTCCATCATGAACTCTTGTTTTCTTTGTCTAGACTTGTGGGACATCTGCTTCAATACCATCTACTACTTTTGTCTATAGTAGCCTTGTGCATGTCTTGCTAGATCCCTGGCTTCAAAACTAGAGCACCAGATATGGACGTTCTAATTCTCAACGAGACAATCTAGTGAGTCGTCTTACAAGCTTCTTGAGCCTTGGGATGCCAGGTTCTCAAGGAGAGAAATTTATGTGATATAGGACTCGTTTGCACTTCCACAACAAAAGAGAAAGAATTGCCAAATGATGCAACCAGCATGACAGGAAAAGTAGCACCCTCACCAGCTACGGGAATTTAGATGGTGAAATCAATGTAGCAAAATACGGAGAATGGGAAGGAACCCAACTAAGAGAAGCAAGTGGATGAAGAGTTTTGCCTCATGATGAGCCATCTCTAAGCACGTGAGGAACAACTATTAGAAGTCTGGAGGAGGTAGTAAATGGTGTTAAATAAACAATATTGTCATGTTGTGTTGCAAGGTGCACATTTTGAGTTGAAGCTTATCGAAAGAGCTAGGACATGATAGAATAATGTTGAGAACTAGCAAGTAAAGAGCAAAGGAATTGATTCCCATAATAGATGATAAGATAGATACGATCTTGGTAGATGAGATATTGGGCTGATTAGTGATGGGTGGCAATTCATAGGCGAGAGATAAGTGGCATATAGTAGGTGATTTTGCCTCCCTAGAAGAATGTCCACTTGCTATCCTACCAAAATTATTCCCCAGCTCCTTCTTCGTAATGCTAATAGAGATATAAGGAAAATAGGCTTGTGAATCAATAGAACTATCATGGCTAGGAGACGAGACTCAGGAGATGTTTGTAGAGATTTTGCACTATTCATACAAAGACTCTAGTACCTCGATTGCTCAATCTTGCTCAAATTCGAGAGAAAGCAACTTGCACACTTTTGATTCTCTCTCTCTCTCTCTCTCTCTCTCTCTCTCTCTCTCTCTCTCTCTCTCTCTCTCTCTCTCTCCCCTTCCCCCTCTCTTTCTGTTGCTTCCTCTCCTCTCTCTCTCCTTACTCTCTCTCTCTCTCTCTCTCTTTCTCTCTCTCTCTCCACACACAACACACAAATAAATAAATAAATATGTATACATATATATATAATATTAGTATTTACTATAATATATTATATTATATATTTCTCTCTCATTAAATATATAATATATATATTTATACTCTCTCTCTCTCTCTCTCTCTCTCTCTCTCTCTCTCTCTCTCTCTCTCTCTCTCTCTACACACACACACACGCACTTCCTATTCATTTTCCCTTTACATTTACTTTACATTTTTTCCTTACCCCTTCCCCCCCCCCTTTTTTTCTTCTTCCTTTTTCTAAATTCCTCTCTCCCCTTACATTTACACTCTAAGTCCTTTCTCTTTCATTATTCTCCCCCTGTTTACATTATTTTTCCAACTTTTTTCTATTTTTCTCCTAATTTTCTAATATTTATTCTCCCTAAAATCCTTTTTATTAATTTAAACCTTTTTTTAACTTATTTTTCTACTCACTCTTTGATTTAATTCCCCCCAGATAAAAAAACTCGTGAACTATTCCTAACCTTTTTTCCTAATTTTCCATAACCTCTCCCAACTTCCCCTATTATCCCTATTTCCCCTAATCTCCCCTAATTTTCCCCTAGTTGCCCCTATCTTCCCCTAATTTTCCCTACCTTCCCCTAACCCTCCTCCCCCTCTGTTTTCCCCTAATTCCCCCCTTTTTCCTTGTTCCCCCCTTTTTTCCCCTATTTTTTCCTAATTTTGCTACTTTTCCCTTATTTCCCCAATTTTTCATATTTTTCCTTCGTTCTCCCTATTTTCTAATTTTTTCCTATTTTCTCTACTTTTCCCCTATTTATACCTTCTTTTTCCCTATTTTTCCTTACTCCCTCTAAAAATCCTATATACCCTAACCCCCACACCTTCCCTTTAATTTTTCCCTTAAATATCTTTTAACTAGCCTAAAAGTAATCCCTTAAAACATTGTCAAAGAAGAAAATGGTGTCCTCTAGCGATGGGAGTAGGGATAGGGTGTCTCTTAGCGATGGCAGGGCGACAAGACCTCCAGTGACGACAGCAAAGATAGGGTGGGAGCTCACTCGGCTAAAGTAATCCCCCTCTACCCAATTGGGCTAGAGTTGCTGACGTTGAATCGTGAGGACAATAGCAAATAGATCTCATCATGGAAGATCTTGAGCAAACCAAAGAGAATGCTAAAGACGGTACAAAATTATGCTTCACATTCCATGTGGAGGACTATGACATGTAGAACGCCGGCGGTGCAACTTTCAGAGAAATACTAAGCTCTCTCAAAACTGCCTCCAGCAATTGCCCGTCGTCCTCAGGAAAGAAAACAATAGAAAACTCTAAAGGTGTTGCTTTTTTAGCACCAAAACAAGCAAGATAGACCAATGGAGCAAGACAAAATGCAGTGTAGTAGATGCAAGCAGGGGCACCCATGCGGGACATGTAGAGAGGCTCCTACTGGAGCAGTTCAAGGCGGAGGTCAAAGCCTCTTCAAATCACCGCAAGCCCCAAAGCAAATAGCATGGGAACAGCTCTCCCCGTGGGCCAAGCATATCTTCGGTGACTCCGCCAGCACAAGACTGGAAAAGCTTGGTAGCACAGATGGAAGCTCTTTCAAAGCTAAGCTTCCGACAGTAAAGGTTCACAATGGAATGCTAAATGAAACGACAAAATGGCTTTGTTCTTGTGCGGTAGTTGGCTACATCCACGGTCCATGCCCTCCTACGATGTTTGTTGAGGGATGGATTAAGAACTTCTAGTCATGCAAAGGATTAAACATCACTAGTATTCGTTTTTTGGGAAATGGCTATATCGTCTTTATCTTTGAAAAGGTAAAAATGGCGACGAAAGTAGTGTAGAAAGGTACATGAATGATTAGAAACCAACCCCTCTCTATTAAAGATAGTGTAAATTGCACTATCCACATAGGCCATAGGGACAAACCCTAACCCTAAGGGGTTCACATGTATATCTTCATGTTCATTGTCAATACACTTAGTGTATAGGTAGCTATATCATGTGCACTCCTCTCTCTCCCTCTCTCACTTTCGCTATCATGGTATTAGAGCCGATGGTGCTCCACTCCCTTCATGAGTGTCAAGCCCTCCTTGTGTGAGGCATCTTCTATTGAGAGAGATTTTCATCAGAGACAATGAAAGCCCTTGTTCCATCAAGGCACACAAGCCCTTGCTCAGTCAAGGCACAAGCCCTCTCTTTGAGGCATTTCCATTCTATCTCTAGCTCTCATCGTAGAGCTCAATCTCCTCTCCGTTTCAATTCAAAAAGCTCGCCATTCAGAGCTATGGAAGAGAGATATGTTCATTTGGTTGTTCTCTGTCTCTTTGAGAGATTTCAAGAGGATGAGTGTTGTGGAAGGCTTATTTTTCTATGAGGGAAGAGAGATTCAACTCTTTCTCTGAGAGAGTTCTCAGCTCTCCTTTTGGTACTCGAGATAGAGCTCTTCAAGGGATTCTTTTGGCCATTCTTCAAGCAACTCTTCAAGTCCAACATAAGCAGTTCGACTTAGCCAGCCAAAGACGTAGAAAGCTTAGAGCAAAGGCCTCATCAACAACCCTATAGCTTCAGCATCCTCTCACGTCATCAATGGCCTTCTATGGACACCCGCAGAGAGAGGTGACTCGAATTGCAAGAACTTCAGCAAGCCTCTTCTCCAGGCAACCTGCAAACTCTTAGCTGTCAAACTCCTGCTCCAAAAACCAAAGGCTCCAACTTAGGCCCTCAACTCTCTCTCCCTCAACAAACAGAGCCTCAATGACTCTCCATCCTCTTGTTCATGGGCTACTCCATGCACCATTATGGCCTCCAACACTCTAGACCGTAGCTCTCAATGCCTTCTCCCTACATGCAGCTCCAACTAAGGCAACGAAAAGTGGCTCCATCCTCAACTACATGAGAAAGCAGCTTGCCCAAGCAACTCAACCCCTAGTGACCCTACAGCACTAGTTTATGCCACAACTGACATGAGTAGCAAAAACGAATCAGCGAGTCCACAACGATGAAAAGCACTCTCCAACGTGCAAAGCAGATGCTTTGGCTATAGGCTCAATAGATAGCTTTGGCTATGGGCTCGACTCAGCAGCTCCTTAGCAGCCTCCCATGGTCCTAGTCAAACGACGGCACACAGAGCTCCATCAGCAAACGCCTTCAACTGACCAAGCATAATTTCTCTCTAGCCGACCTTCACAAGCTAGCTCAAGTAAGGTAGCAACACTTACTGCTACAACTACAATGCCTCACATAGCCCAACATCTCTTCGACTCCATGCTTACATGACCAATAGCACAGAAAAAATGAACACACAAGTAGCCTCAGTGAGCTATCAACAACAACGAGCCAGCGCCTTAACAACTCAGCTGCCTCAACTCAGCTACCCAGAGACGTCTTCAGTGCCATAAATGACTTCCACCGCCACAGTAGAGCTTCAGCTCTACCAAGAGCTCACGTGGCTCCAACCATCAAGCACTCAACCTTCTATCGACAGTGACTTCAACCGTATGCTTCTCCGATAGCCATTGATGGCGATGCTTCTAGAGAGTCTTGAATGCCGCCGTTCATTCTCACATCCATCGCCCCTAAGTCCTCAGAGCTCCAAAGCCTCTTGCTAATTTTTATTTAATTAACACATGGTAGATGACTTTAAACCAGGGTTAGGTCAACATTGACCTAAGGTGGTCATTTAAAGTTTATCCATGATCAAGTTTAGCTAAACCATGAGTTAGGGTAATTGGTTACCATTGTGCCATGTGGTAGCCTTATGTGCCATGTCATCAGTGCCTCCTGTGGGCACAGTTGTGTCTACACAGGCACACTTTGTATTATGCATGTGACACTCAGTGTCTAGTCATCATGCCAAGTCACCATGTGCCTTGTAAGCACACTGCCACATAGGCTGTATGTGACATGTTGGAGTTGCAAGAAGGATTGAGCAAGTCTCTAGTTACATCTAAAGTGACATCACATGTGAGCTCAGTAGAGCATCTAGATCCACAAATCTCTCAATCACTTCCATGATTCTCTCAATCACATACCACAGACCTAGATTCACTCAATCACACCTACTGACACCTATCCAGGCACACCATGTGTTTACACACTCACAACCTTAGACCTTAGGACTCTAGATCCCATCACATCAATTTGTCCTTCATTCCACCCCCACAAATTGATGACCTCAACCCTAGTAGTAGTCCATGGGAAACTTCATGGCTTGCCCACCTCTAGTGCCAACACACATGATCCACAACCTGGTACTTACTCTAGTTGCATCAGCAATAGTCTCATTTGGGCATCCTCATCCCAACATTAGCTCACTCTGACTTTGGTTTGTTGGTTTACAATTGGGAGATACACAATGTCTATGCATGGGAATACCCTTAGATCCAACAAGGTAACACATAAGACTAACAATCATTTGAGGGGGAGTTTAACATATTTGATTTTCCTGCTGTGGACGTTCCGTTGTGCACAACTTTCATCTACAGTTATGCCATGTCCTCAGACACCTTGGAGTTCATGGGCTCTTGGCACATTCAGACCCCTACTCTCATGTCCACATATTTGCATCTTCCCACCCTTGCCATTTAGCCAGCAAAAAGTGAATCTCAAACTCTGACATCCTTTCTCGCCATCTATAAGTGGCACAAGAGGGGGAAGATTGCTAGAAGGCTTTTGAGGGGAATTCCAGCATCGACTCAGTCATGCCACATTGCACCCTTTGATCCACACCTCTTTCAATCAGCAGATCATTCCTCAGTATGAGGATACTTATGCATCAATGCGGTCCTGCCTCAATGCAGTAGACATTATGAAGTTCATCCATAGTGCAACCTGGGGAGACTCGGTGTTTCATCATGCACTCATGGTTGTCGTATACAGTCCATACTCAATGTAGATCAGTGATTGGATCCAGGATTACAGATCAATCCCTACATCAGCATTCAGTTCTCATATGCCTCAAGGACATCTTATGCATTCATAGTTGTACTTCAGCCTTTTAGGCCTTTATACTATCAACTCCTTCTCAATGAGGCTATGACAGATGCTACATCTCATGCCAATGGATGTTTAGCCATGCACACATCAGATGACCTTCAGCTCATGATAGTTGAGCATACAGGTTGGACAGGTTCCTATACCTTATCATTTGTACAGGCCTCTTCATCAGTAGAGCAGCATATCATACCTGCACATTCAGCCCCAGATTTTCAGCCCCTGGATCACTCTATCTACACCGACTATGCGGTCTTCTTCGACCTTGCATCATTTGACAGAGATTACATTATTGCAGCATAAGTCGCATGTTGCTGTCAGTTATTTTGTGTTGGTGACACCTTGATATGTCACAACCCACCAGATTACATCGCCATCACTACATCGACTAGCCTCACATCCAGATATCTCTTCCATAGAGCAGCTGCACAGTCCACGGTGACTTATGACATGTTCAGCTTTGACATGTTCAGCACGCAACCATACACACAGTCATCTTTCGATCGACCAGTCTTTAATCCAAGTGGACTTGACTTTCTGCATATTTCCTTCCTCTTCCCTTCAGCCTATATTATGTGTTTCGTTCCCAAAGGCGAAGGATGACCCACAACTTAAGAGGGGGAAATCCACACCTTGTACAGGACCACATAAGTTGTACTCATTGCACATGCTTCCGCTACATAGTCACTGTGCTCATATATGCACATATTACTATGATTTCTTTTAAGTTTTCTTTTCAGTTTTGGATGCTATCATATGCACCAAACGAAATCCACAAACAGGTCTTGTACATGCACCCTCTACTTACCCAGTGCAATTTAAGAGGGGGTGTTAAAGATAGTGTAAATTGCACTACACACATAGGGCATAGGGACAAACCCTAACCCTAACCCTAAGGGGTTCACATGTATATCTTCATGCTCATTGTCAATACATTTAGTGTACAGGTAGCTATATCGTGTGCACTCCTCTCTCCCTCTCTCACTTTTGCTATCACTCTCAGTCCAATTGTGGGAGCCTTCCTTCAATCCTGACACACCTCCGCCCACTAAAGCGCCCATTTCGGTTGAGTTCCCAGACCTATCCCTATCGCTCTTTCCACAACTAGAGGCGCTTTGCTTACCCCTTGGCCAGTTTCTAGGTGTAGAAACTGAGAGATTCATAAGTCCTAGAGGAAACCTACTAGCTATGTGCTGATGGACTTGTCCATAGATCCCTCCAATGCCATTCGATTGCTAGATGGAGACGGGGCAAAACTTATACAAAAAGTCTTCTATAAAAATATCCCAAATTCCTGCTTTCTTTATGGATTTGGAGGACACTTCATTGAAGACTGTGCTGCCCGCAACAATCATGGTAAAGAGAAGCAAACAGAGAAGAGCAAGGCGATAGAGACAGTGGTTAAGCCAAGGGTCGAGGAACCTATCCCTTCGCCACCATAAGAAGAGGAGCCAAATTAGACCAAAGAGGGTCGGGCTGATATAGAAAAGATAGATAAACAGATAGTAGAAGAAAGAACCAGCGAAGAAAACATGGAAGATAGTTCAGGTGAAGAGGAGTTTGTTTCCGATACTCAGAACTTCGAAGCTCAATTAGAGCAAGGTGAATTCGAGACCAACTCCCAGGATGAACAGTTGTTCACCAATAGTGAAGGGGAAAAGGGCCACCCAGCTTGAAAGGAAGATGAATAGGTCCCACCTAGAGAACCCAACCAAGAAGAGTCTAGCAGAAAGATGTCCCGTGACTTCTTAGCTCTCCAAGAAGTCAAAGTTGGAGGAGTTAAGCTCCGCTGGAAATTAAAGCATATCAATGATAATAGATGCTGGTACACAACTGACCACGATGAAGGGAGAGGTGGAGGTATTATAGGTGTTGCTAAACACCTAGCTTAAGGAGTAGGAAGAGTTCTTCAGACTTTCGGCAAATTTGGGGTAGGGGTGAAATTTTGCCATCCAAATCTCTCTTGCCAAGTCTTCTTGGTGTATGCACCGAATGCGACTAAGGACAGAGCTCTGTTGTGGGAAACTGTCCATCTGGCAGATAATGTGCTTCTTCTCGGAGACTATAATATGGGTGAGAGTAGAGGGGATAGGTGGGAAGGGATACACATTGTGATAAGAGGCCACCAGCTAAATACATGGTCAAATTTTAAAGAAAGGGCCAAGCTCTTGGACGTATCAGGAGATACTGCCTTTACTTGGACAAACAACCAGGTGAGGCCCCTCCACAGGAAAGGGCGGCTTGACAGACCTTACTGTTCTAAGAGAATTGTTGAGGAGATGCTCTGGGTTAAGAGCAGAGCATTGGGTACCCTTCCCTTCTCAGATCATAAACCCATCTCCATAGTTTTGGAAAAGGAAGAAAGGAGCATTGGATGATCGTGGTTCAAAGCCAATCCTTTTTTTTGTCAACTCCCCTACGTCAAGGCAAGATAGATAAAATATGGATCAATGCCTTTGGGGGAACAACTAATGCAATTGATAAGTAAATCAAAGCCACAGATAGGACTAAAACCTTCTTGCAAGCAATCAAATGTAGAGTCAACAAAGCTAGATTGCATAGAACACACAAGCTTGAAGAGCAACTAGCTCTCCTTGAGAGTGACTATACCGCACAGGGTTAGGAACAATTGAGGACAATCAGAGTCAAAACTCAGGGCAGAAGCTGAAATAGCATCCAATCAGGCTAGAATTTACACTAGAGATTGGTGGGTCAAAAGAGTAGACAAGGCTAATGAGGATATGTTTAAAAGCCTAAAGAAAAAACGTGCCCAAGAATCCCTTGATGCCCTTCTAGTTGGTGACAAACACATCCAAGACCCGGAGAAAATCCTTGAGGTAATTCAGAACACTTTAAACAGTTGCTTGGAGAGGAGGAGGTCATCACAACAGAAAAGGTTATAGCCCACAAGAAGTGCTCTAAAGCGAGAGAAAGAAAAGTCTCTGTGTTTCATAGCATATATTTGGATAGAGATCTCTCTCTAGAGGAACTGAAAGGGGCAGTAGACCAAATGGGGAAGGGCAAGACCCCAAGAGAAGATGGACTTCCTATAGAGTTCTATCAAGTCTTTTGGGAAACGGTAGGCCCCTACCTCATGCTACTCTGGCAAGACTCCAAGGCAAAGGGCTTTTTAGACCCAAGAATCAACACAAGCATGATTAAACTTATTCCTAAAGGTGGACCGGAAGAACTGGAGACCGTTGAATATGTTGAACAGCAGGTACAAGATCTTTGCAAAGGCACTAGCTATAAGACTCAAAACTAAGATGTAATGCTGGATCATGGAGGAACAAAATGGATTCATACAAGGAAGGCATATCTTGGAAGCCATTCTCACTTTGTGGGAAGGACTTGTACTGGTTGAGGAGATGCAATAGGACATCTGCTTCCTCAAGATACACTTCGACAAGGCGTATGATAGAATGGAGTGGAGATATATCTTGTCTTCCCTCAAAGACATGGGAGCGGGACCTGGCGTTGTGTCTTACGTTGAAATTATTCTATGTCAAGCTAGAAGCAAAGTTGAAGTAAATGGCAAAACAACGCAACCTATTGAGCTTAAAAGATCTATCAGACAAGGCTACCCTCTAGCCCCTCTGCTCTTCGCCATAACTGCGGATGCTCTAGGTTGGATCGTCAATGATGAATTAAACAACGGCATAGTGAAAGGAACTCAGGTGGAAGGGGACATACAGATTATGTGTTAGCAATTCACAGACAACACAAATCTAATGCCACACAATGATGACGAAGAGTCAGTTCAGGTCATGCTGGAATGCCTAAACACCTTTTGCATGGCCTCGAGATCCAGGATAAGTCACGATAAAACAGGGATATATGGTACTTTGAGCCCTCCCCCCTCTTTTTGTATAATAAGGGGTGTAAAGAAATCAGAAAAGGAGAGGTCTTCAAATTACTAGGAATTCCTATGGGGTTTGGTTGCACTATGTAGGACATATGGGACTGGGTCTTAGACAGGGTCAAAAGCAAGGTGAACAGATGGCAAGGACTGCCACCGACCCTTGCAAGAAGAAAATTTGTCCTCAACCACTACATCTACCCCTCCACTATTTACTATATCTCCTGCTAGTTTCCGACCAAGAAGTTCCTAAGATAGATCAACAGTTTGTTCAGATCATTTCTTTGGGGTGGAGATGAGGTCAATCACAAGGTCCCTAAAGTGAAATGGCAAACCTGCACAAAACCAAAGGCTGTAGATGGACCAGGAATAGCAAATGTTGAAAAATCTATGGCAAGATTCATGGCGCAATGGATCATAAAGGCAGTGCAGAAGCCCGAATAAAAATTGGGCTTACTTAATCCTTAGAAATATAAGTGAGGTAAAGATTATCAGGTGTAAACAGTGGAAGCATCTTTCGGTTGGGACTGCCCTCTACGGAAAGGAAGCCTGCACAACAAAGGGCTCAAACCTTTGAAAAGGTATGTGGTCAGCCTGGGAGTCACTGAGACCGTATGTGATCTAGAGAGGGTTCTCTAGGAAAATGGGCACTTTTCTGGCCAATGATTCAATCTAGTTTTTAGTCATTTGGGTAGCCACCCTACTCAGGGACGATGAAATCAAAAACGCCTTGCGGCTCAACAAGAAAGGGATTCGGGTCTGGGGAAATATGTGGGATAGAGAGCATAGGAAGTTGATAGAAAATGATAGGTTAAAAGTTAGATTTAATCTGAACAGATTCGACCTAGAGATGCTAGCCGTGAGGAGACTATGGGATAGAGAATTGATTGCTTGGATGGGTGGAAGGGCTCCTCCGTCTACTAAAGAATTTAGGTGGGCACGCCAGACTCAACTCTTCCCAATCCCCATCTTTGTCAAAGGGCAGGAAGAGCTATTAGCTCAACTAAATCGAAAGTGGTTGAGAGTAGATTCGGAAAGAGTGTGGTCTAAAAGATTCGAAAGAATGTTGGACGGGGAGCTTCCAGAGAAAGAGGCCTGCCTCTTATGGCTCATTATGCACAAAGGTGTTTGGACAGCCAAACGAGCATTGATAATAGGACAAGGAGGACAAAGATGTATTAGAGTGCCAAAAGATATCCCCCACTTGTTTCTTAACTGCAGATCTTCTAGAGAAGTATGGGACACTGTGCACAAACAGTTTGGCTTTTTCTCGATCAATTATTCTTGCCTTCTGCTCGGCGACAAACCAACCAGGTCCCCAAAAAGCTAAAACACCATGCGCAGTTCCATTCTTTGGTCTCTATGGGCTCAGAGATGCGCTAAGGTTTTTGGTAACATCTCTATTTGTACTAATGAAATTGTAATGAATGTATGTTTGAACACAAAAAGAGGTGCCAATCTTGAAAAGATATAACGACTGCAGCAGCAAATTCAAGAGTGCTGCAAAAAGGATGAACATCTCGCAAAGAAAGAGACTGCTCTACTGGCCCAACTACAAAAACAAGCCGAAAAAGAACAGTTCCTCACGACCGCCACCCACAGATGGTACTTCCTCATGGCCAGGCAATGTCGACGATCAAGGTTCCTGAGCCTATTCTTTCTTACCATGTGCCTTCGGGTCAACTGTTCCCAGCCTCCCCTGTGACACAGCCTCTCCTCACCACCACGGCATTTTTGCATGTCTCACCAACCTGTGCTATGCCTTCTCCATCGGCACCCCCTCCCTTGGTTGTCTACAAGAGACCGGTGTCACAAAATGACCCCGCTGGAGTTTCTTTTAAGATTCGTAATGAAGTCACTCCTCCTCTCGACTTCAAGCCTTTGGAGCCCAGACCGCGAACCAAAGTCTGAAAGTTGTGCCCCCATCCTCGCATCCCAGGCACGATTGTTCTATAGGTGGTTGCACACTTGGTGCCCAAGGAAGAGCCGCAGGAGACGGCCTAGTTCACTGTTCATCTCTGTTTCTTTTTCTACCATTGGGTTTTCAGTTGAACGGAAGGTTTATGTTATAATTAGAGGTGGTACTGTTAATGATCAGAACTTTTGTCGGAAGTCTGTTGGTCTTTTTTGATGATTGTAAATATATTTGACTCCATATTAATATAAACCTGCATTTTCCCAAAAAAAAAAGTAATCCAACTCCTAGCCCTTCACCCCCCCGAATCCCGACTCCTAATTCCCCCATTTACTCTATTACTCCCTAGTTTACCCTTATTCTCCCCTATTATCCCCCCTATTATTCCCTCTTACCCCCCCCTAACCCCCTATTTCCCTAATTTAAACCCCTCTTTTAATACTCCTAGACCACCACGTGCGCCGCCCTTTCTATTCCCCTTTCACTCTCCTCGCTACGTGGTCTAAACACCTCGCTTTGCGCGCCTCTCTCACTTCCTTGTTGTTGCAGTCTATACACCTCACAATGCGTGCCTCTTCCTCTTCCTCTTCCTCTAGCCCCTAGACCTCTCACCTCCCCGACTCCCCCAACCCGACTATATCTCTCTCCCATAAATTAAAACCCTCACATCACTCACTGCCCATTACTCGCTGCTCACTGCTTTACCCCGTACTCTTTTCCCCCACACCTACGCATCTGTTTTCACTCCATACTCTCCTACTTTTTGCCACTATGCCGCACCAGCAACACACTCCACAAAGCCACTATACAAGGTGCGTGCGTATTTCGAGGCATGTACGTATTTCAAAGTCCTACCTTCTTCCTCATGATGGACTCTCAGGTCTCTATTACTCCCCTTCTCGCTTTTCTTACGGCTTTTTCCCTCTCACTTCACGTACTCTAATTATCCCTCCCCCCCCCACCCCACTGTACCTTATATATCACTATAACTTATATCACTCTCTTTCACGCTTGTCTTACGGCTCTTTTTCTCTCACTACACATACTCTACTTACCTTCCCACCCCCCTCACTGTACCTTATTTATCACTATACCTTATATACCTCCCCCTCCCTCATTACAAATTTTATGTTCCTCCCCCCTCTCTTATACCCTAAATTACTATGTCTTTCCCTTGATCCTTTTTAAATAGACTTCTATATTATTACCATTGCCTTCCTTTTTATTTCAATTTTAACTTAGAGTCCTCTCTCTTTTAATTTTCTCCCTCCTTTACTCTTAATTATTATGTCACATTTAATACTCTATATCCTAAGTTCTCCCCCCCTCCCCTCCGAAGTATGGGTTTCTAAAGTGTTTTCTTATAACTTGTTTTCTTTTTATCTTCCTTATTATTTAGAATTTCTTATATTACTTTTCTCAAACCTTTAATTTTTTCTTCTTTTCTTAATGCTCTAGGTTTTAGATTCACTTCCACGTTCATGTTTATTGCCCCTAGTCTTAAAATTCAATTTAATGCTCCTATTATTTCTCATGTTCTTCTATGACTTCCTTTTTAATTTTCATTGTTAAAAATACCCTAATCTTTTTAAATTAAAAAAAAAAGCTCCAATTGTTAATTTCCTCTTTCTCTTAACTTCTCTCCCTCCTTTATTGTAAAGCATAATTTTACATTTAAAACCTCTCGCGTCCTCTTTCTCCTTTTATGCTCTCACATGTTTTCATTATATAATTCAATCATCCCATCAAACACGGCCCATCCAATTTGGCACATTAACCATGTGTCAAAAACTTAGCTTTATGAGTTCGTTGTGTGAGCAACTATTTTATTGTAATCTTGATAACAAGAGAGGGGTGTTTATGACACCTGTCTTCCCAACTAAGTTAAAATATGGTTCTTATCATTTTTCTTGTTGGATGGTGGCAGGTAGGCAGACTCCCCTCCTCAATAAAAGTGATGCTACCAATGACTTATCAAAGCTCTACTGCTCACATTTTCTCTTTTGGAAAAAATCGTTCATCCTGTAATGATGCTACTTCATTTTTTGTGGATGTTTATTGCAAAGTTTATATATAAAACATTTCTCTTTCCTACTCCAAATTTGTCTACTCTTCACTATGGAAAGGGGTGTTGTAAATGTCTACTACACACACACACACAAAAATATATATACATTATTTAATAACATAAGATATTATAGAACATAATGTATTATACAATATATTATTTAATATAATATTTTAATAGTATATTAACGAATATATAATCTTTATTATATTATGGGTGTTTCTCGCTATGTGTGTGTATAGATAGATAGATAGATAAAAGTATTATTACATTTTATAAAAGATGTATAATTTAATATTCATTGTAATATAGTATAATATCTTATACTATATATTTCTCTCTGTCATTATATATATTATATATATATTTATATATTTACGCTCTCTTTCTCCTCTGTCTCTCCTCTTTGTCTCTCTCTCTCTCTCGCATATATATAAATATAAATATAAATATGTATATGTATATATAATTATATTATACAATATCTTATTTAATATAATATGTTAATAAATATTATGTAATATATTATATATAATAGATTATGCCTCTCTCTCTCTCTCTCTCGGGGTGTGTGTGTTTGTGTGTATATATTATATATATAAAATATAAAAGATGTATTATTTAATATTTAATAAGTATATATATATTATATATACATACTCTCTCTCCTCCCCCCCTCTCTCTCTCTCTGTACGTGTGATTAGTGCGTCAGACTGTTCGGTTGCGTGATCGTGCCACCTCACCCTTCTCTTCTCTTATGTGGTTGCGTGTCACTCTCCACTAGCCTCAATCATTGTAGTGTGATCACTGTAGCGTCATCGCGAGTGCTCATCCGCCCTCTGCTGCGCCATGTGGCTTTTCGTAGTGTTTCGCACCATGCCTTTGCCCCTCCTCCATAAATGCACAGGCCTCCATAGATCCACCCGGCTCATCCAGCTGCCCGTCCCGCTTGCAAGTCTGCTCACTGTGAGGCTTTTGCGAGGCTGCCATGTCTACTACACCATGTGGCGTGCTCGGTAGATCACCATGTTGGCGAGCATTTTTTGCACATTTCGCCATGTCAGTCTGTCATCGCGCCAAGTGGCCCCTTTGCGCCTGTGCATTTTATCGGACTGTCCCATCCCGCCCACCAATAGACCGTGTCTCGATCCTCGTGCGTGACATGTGGTACGATGATCAGCTTGTGCGCATGCCTTATCAATCATGGCACCACGTCATCCGTGATTGCGCCACCCACGTTGCACCACGTCATCCTCAACTACGTGATATCACTCTCATATCATCAGACTGTCTCTGTTCTACGTTCTGTTCCCCTATTTGTGCTGCAGTGCCATGTGGCAATCTCTTCTCCTCCTCTCCCCCCGAACCTCCTTCCTCTTCCCGAAGCTCCCTCCTCCTCCCGCGAGCCTCTTTGAACCTCCAAATAGAGAGAAGAGATGCTTTGTCCACGAACCCCCCAGAACCTCCTTATCCTCTTGCCGAGCCACCACGTGTCATGCTCGCGCGGTCGGTGTAACTCGTGGTGGTTCTCCGAAATTCCGTCTTGCCCCGAACCTCCTCGAAGCACCCTTTTGCTCCTCCCGAACTTCTAGAATGGCTCCATTTGAGAACCTCTCCTTAAAGAATAGTATAGAAAGAAAAAAGAATAGTATAGTATAGATATAAGCGGGGCAGTGCTAACAAATGACATTTTATATGTGTCACCAAAACTTAAAGAAACAAGTTTTAAAAAATCAGAATAATTGAAAGCTTGGCTCACACGCAACTGCCACTTGGAAGAAGCTAATTGGTTCGGAAATGGCGCCAAGCTTGCCTGAAGCTTTCATCTGGCCTTGGAGAATTTGCAGTGGTGGAAGAGCAATCGTCAGCTTTACACAAGGAAGGGCATCATGGTCGCCCGGATTGATCCTCCAGCTTCAACTTTAGCTTTCGAGTATGGCTCCTCCTCTTTGATGCTCTTCTAGCAACATGCTCACTGTGCAATGAGGTCGGGGTTTGTTTATTTCTGCACCAGACGGATTTATTTTCCTATTCTTGCGCAAGTGCGGGAGCCTGGCGTATGCACGTGCTGCTTTTGACAAAATAGGCTATCGAAATCTGTAGTTTTTTGGACAATTGAGTCAATCGGCAGAAGAGTAGTAGGAGCAGCGGCGGATGGATATGGTTGGCAGAGCTTATAACGGACGCACAGATTCAGTTTGATGAAATACATACTAATCGACGTCTTGTGCCTTCGATTCAACTTACACTCAATTATATGGATCAATGGCCCTCATCCATGGATCCAAAGGATTAAGCACGCTTCACCAGCCCCTTTATGGACCGTATCACATTTGGAAATGCAGCTTCCTAGCCAACCAAAGGTTTGCTAGCTATGTGTGACACTTTAAATAAGAGGTGAGAGACTAGGGGGGAACCTGAGTGTTATAAAAAAGACTGGGAGAAAATTGATGGACAAAGGCCTCCTAAGAGACCTTAGGGTAGTTTTGTAACTTGTCAACCTAGGCTCCTTAAGGCCATGGGGTTGAAAATTGTCAAGGTTATTGGCCACTGAACTTTGTGTTTATGGTGTGAAGCCAAAAGGACTTGCGCTAAAATTTTGTCGCAAGTGTTGGACACGTTAAAAGAGTGGTAGGCCACCAATGACATTATGTCAATTGACTAGTGGTAAAGATTTTTGAGGAGCAATATGACGTGGCATATGCCACATACATCCATCACGGATGGGGGGGATGAATTGCACATGGCACAAGTCTAAATCATGTGGCCACATGGCAGCCAATCAAAAGTCAATATTATGCAGAATTTTGAATTAGGCACACAATGTCAGTGCCACATAGGAGGGGGCTAAGGCCAGCTAGTGTAGAAGCTCTTCTAGGGTTTACTGTGTTAGGGTTTACCATGTATTGGATTCATTATTTATTTGACAGTTAGCTCAGTTTGGAGCTTGCATTGTAGGAGAGTTTGTATTTCCATAGCAGCAATTCAGCTGTGTGTGCATCTATTCCTACTTGTGTATGTGTGTGGAGGGCATCCCAACCTATGAGCCTTTACCTGTATCAGAGCGCTAGGTAGAGCTAGCCCCTACTAACTATTGGGGTGCGGAAGCGGGGATGCTAATTGAGGGGGGAGAGAGAGAGTGAATATGCATGGAAGATGTCACATCATTGTTGCACTGATAGTTATGCTAATTACTATCTTTATTCTTATGTTTGGGCCTGGCAATCCAGATACTCATGGCATGCATTTGAAGAGGCTGAGCTGCTTTTTTGTGGTCCCATTGAAGGGATAGAACTGCAGGGCTGAGGTCTCGCTGGCTGCTCTTGAACTGAGGCTATCTGTAGAAGGCTGAGGGACTGTACCCATGAAGGGAGGCTATACTGTCTGCAGGGGCTGCTGAGGGCAGGATGAGATCTGTTGATGAAGCTGTGTCTGCTGCTGAAGGACCGAGGGCTGCTGTAGAGGCTGTAGGGATTGTGGGGCTAGGTTATGGGAGGGCATGGACTAGGTGTTGCTGCTGATGGAGAGGCTACTGCAGCTGTATTGGGATGTGTAGAGGTCAACTCCCCACCTGTGAGGCCCCATCTGAGGAGGCATTTTGGTCTCGATATGGCTTAGAAGGTTAAGCAAGTGGATGGAATATGATGTTAAGGCCTGTAGCTATATGGGTGTAGAAGGTGCCATGTGGCACACGTCATGGGTGCCACATGTGCACATGTAGGGGGATTGAATGGAGCTGCCATGTGGGCAGCAAGCAGGCTGCCACTGCCACATGGACAGCAGACAGTTCTTCTTGAGTTGGATTTGGGGCAGCCATATGGGCGACCTAGACTAGCACAAAGGGCTGGCAATTGGCCCCTGGATTAGGGCATGGGGCAATGCCCATTAAAATGGTGCCAGCATGGGAGCTTTATAGGCTCCAAGAAGAGGATGGTTGGCCCTGTAGGGCCTTGAGTAGTGGCTGCTGACTGGTTTGACAGTACCCCTATCTGTGGTCGGCAGAACCAGGGGTGGGCGACCAGATCAGGTCGCTGGTTGGCAATTTCATGGAGGGGTTTCCCCCCATAAAAGGAGGCCATATGGAGGGCACTAGGTATTCATTCAGCATTATAGGGCACCACAGTGTGCATACCTACAGCCAGTAGGAGAGCAACTGTGGGTGCATAGACATGGAGCATATTGTGTAGTAAGAGCTCATCCTTGAACAGCTACTGAAGCCTATGAAGAGGCACGTGGCAGTAGGGAAGGGTTCTACAGCAGTAGGTGCAACAGAGAGTGCATATAGTGGTGCACTTGGCTGTACCTTTCAGCAAGTAGTGGTACACTATTGTGGCAAGTATCCTGGCAATTCAAGAGTTGACTTGTGAGCAACGTTGGTCATTGATTCAAGGCCATTGTTGTTTTTATGTGGTGTTGTTGTGAACTAGAGACACTTGTTGAGATTCCCATATGGTATCAGTGCAAGTGGGACAGGATTCAGTGTTTTCAATATTGTATCAGATAGAGTGTTTTGAGCTAGTGATACATCATTGGCTTATCCAACATGGTATCAGAGCTAGGTTGTCAATCATGGATAGCTATGCTATAAGTGTCCAGTTAGTCGACTCCATAAATGTGCTTCTAATAGTTGAGGCAGAGGCTCTTGCTTGAAGAGAGGAGAGACTCCAATTCAGTGAGGTATGGTTGTATCAAGTTTTGCACAAGTGCAAAAGGACATTGGCTGATGGAATCTACAACGAATCCATATAGGCACCCATGGCATCTCCTATGCCCCTCCCTAACTCTGGTGAGAAAGTGGGCCTAATTATCCTATTTGGAGGATTAAGATATGGTGTCACATGGTGGTGTGAGCCTTATGGGGAGATTACTGATTGTGTGGAGACCAAGTCCCAGGTTCAGCTGGATGTGTGGGGCATGGTCGTAAGTGCTGTAGGTCAAGCACAGGCCAAAGAATGGGTGCTCAAGGGATGTTGAGGCACTATCGATGATCATTGGGACAATTACATATTGAGTGCTTCTGCATATTCGAGATCTATACAAGACTGTGACAACGTAGTGCGGATAGTGACACTCCAAAATCAGGTAACGACTCTGACATTGGGTGACAAAGAGTCTGTCAATGACTATCTGGTCAAGGTAAGGATTCTTAAAGATCAACTTGCTGTGGTTGGCCAACAGGTTGATAGCAATTAGTTAGCCATGCTTCTCATAAGCAAGGTTCCATGCAGGTTCAATGGGTTGGTGACTACCTTGACAATTGGAGAAAGGTTGAGGCGTCACTTTTGAGGAGATTTGGCCTTTGTTGATCCAAGAAGAAGTGCAGCTAAAGTTGGAGGACAGGAGGTGACGAGAAAGCATTTACCACTTCTAACAAAGGGAAGGGTAACGAGAAGGGAAAGCCAAAAGATTCTTCAGATGGAAACTCTTCAGACAGCGAGGGCAAGAAAAAGAAAAAGAAAAAGTGCTATTGCTGTGATCAGCTAGGACATCCTATGAAAGATTGCAGGAAGAAGAAGGCGGATCTGAAAATGAGTTGTTGGCCAAGGAAGAAGAGTCTAGAGAAGGCAAATGTAGTAGTCGATGAGTTGTATCTGGTGGTTACACCAGTACCCACTAGATAGGATTCATCGATCCAGATATAACTGTGGACATGTCTTATATAGAGTAGTGGTCACACGATTTGGATGCACTAGGGTATGTTTTCTCTCTATGCATTGCAGTTGATTTCAGTTGCATGCTTTGGTCACAGTGTTTGAGGGAGAATTTTCAAAGGGCAGAAATATTTTGAGCTTTCGGCATGTCTTTTGAAGATACTGCTGTCATGAACTCTGCGGAGATGGTGATGGTGACGGATGCTGATAACAGGGAGGAGTTTCCGAGGTGGATCAAGAGCATGATGTTGAACAGGGAACATGAGGCATTACATGGGACCTTGTCACTTGATGTGCTTAGAATTCAGACCTGAGTACAGCTCAATGAGAGCTTGGTTCCGGAGGTAGCTGGGAGTAGGATTAGAGCTTTTTGGAAGAAAGCCAAGTGGTAAGGATCTATGTGGAGCTGCCTTAGGGATCTCACGTTACAAGTTTTGAGGATTAAGGTTGCAGATGCAGTTTGAGGTGGAACGGGTTCAAACAGACCTATGATGCTTGGTACCTTGCAGAATCTGTTTGTCCCAAGTTTTTAAGGGGGATGACTGGATGGACCTGTTGGTGCCTTTGGCATCGTATGATGCGTAGTAGGACTTTGAGGTACAGGAGGTGTGGGAACTAGGACTTGATGACAACATCTTCGACTTGTTCCTGAGGGTTTCTGCATGGAGCTGATGGAGCATCTCCTTGATAGAGTGGGAATTGGCCCATGGTGGCTCGTTCTGAGGGGCCCAACTTGAGTATGCCTAAACCAGCAAAACAATCTCTCTCCAATCGTATATGACAAACTTTAATGTAAGAGAAGAGCAGACAACAGAATGGAAGCAATTGAGCTGCAAGCAGGAGTGTGCAATAGAAGAGATAAACCAATTACAAGAGTGAGAAGGTTTTGTCTAAGTGACAAAACCTTATCCTATTCACTAACCATAGTTAGTGAACTAACTGTGGCTAGGGGAAAAAACCTCCAAATGAGGGAAAAGTGCCCCTAACCCACTTATTACATTGGTCACTGCCTAGAATATATCAATAATTCTAATTACATTGGTCACTGCCTAGAATATATCAATAATTCTAACACCCCCCTGCAGTGCCAATGTCATGTACAAGGAAAAGATCAATCACCAAAAGGAGATAAGTTCAGGGCACTGCGAAATGCCTCAAACTTCTCACGTGGAAGTGCTTTGGTGAAGATGTCTGCAACATTGTCATGTGTTGACACATAGATCATACTGGTCTCCCCTGCATGTAACTTCTCTCTGACATAGTGATAGTGAATCTCAATGTGCTTCGTGTGAGCATGAAACACAGGATTCTTTGCCACTGCAATAGCACTTTGACTATCAGTGAGAATAAGAGAAGGACCCTCGAATGAGAGAGAAAGATTAGCAAACAAACGACGCAGCCAAACACATTCAATTGTCACTGTGAAAGCTGCCCTGTACTCAGCTTCACATGAGGAAGTAGCCACAATAGATTGTTTCTTGCTTAGCCAAGAAATGTAAGCGTTGCCCAAAAAGAAACAATTGCCACTTGTGGACTGCTTGGTGTCATAGTCTCCAGCCCAATCTAAGTCACTGTAAGCATGCATCTGCAAGTCACCCCCCTTGGGAAATATCAAGCCAAAAGACTTTGTGCCTTGCAAGTAACGAAAGATGCGTTTTACAGCCTACCAATGTGTTGTCTTTGGGCTGTGCATGTACCTGCTCACCTGAGATATTGCAAACTGAATATCTGGCTGTGTATTACACAGATAAATGAGGCATCCAACATCCTGGCTGTAGAGTGTGGCATCCATTGATTCACTTGCATCATGCCGAGCAAGCTTCAGCCTTGGCTCCACAGGCGTGGCTGTAGGCTTGTAATCCTGCATGTTGAATCTATCCAAGAGCTTTTGCACATACTTGGATTGAGACATAATGATGCCATGTCTCTCTTGTGTGAACTGAATCCCCAAGTAAAAATGTAACATGCCCAAATCTGTCATGTCAAATGTGGCCTTCAATTCAGCTTTGAAATCTGCAATTTGATCTTCATTTGAGTCTGTGAGCAGTCAGTCATCTACATAAAGAATGATGACTAATATATCCCCCCCATCCTTCTTGATGTAGAGGGTGCTTTCCGTTGGACTGTTTTGCAGCCCCTTGCTGGTCAGAAAGGCATGAATCTTGGCATACCATGCACGTGGGGCTTGTTTCAGCCCATACAAAGCTTTATTCAGCTTGCAAACTTTATGTGCATTACCCGAGGAGGAGGTTGCTGTAAATTCTGATTTTCAGCATGAGCCTCAGGTGGGGAACCGAATGCTATAGGAAGCATCCCCTCAAAAACATCATCTGAAGAAGCGGGAATTGTAAATTCAGCATGCATATGTGCTGAATTTTCTGAAATATAACATCTCTACGCACAAAAATCTTGCGAGAAGCAAGATTGTAGAGACGGTAGCCTTTGCTTTGTGCACTATACCCAACAAAAATGCATATAAGTGCCTTATCTGACAACTTATGTCGAAACTCCACAAGCACGTGGGCATATGCAACACAACCAAAAACCCTGAAGTGATCCACTGAAGGCTCTCCCATGCCATGCTTCATAGGGAGTGATTGTCTTCAAAGCCTTTGTGGGAGCCCAATTCAAAACATAGTTTGCACACATGAGGCCTTCGAGCCAAAACCTGTGAGGCAACTTTTTACTGGTAAGCATGTATCTATCCATCTCCATAAGTGTGCGATTCTTGCGCTCAGCTTTACCATTTTGTTGAGGTGTAAGCCTCACTGTAAGTTGATGCGTGATGCCTTTTTCCTTCAAAAATGCCTCAAACTCATGAGACATATACTCCCTCCCTCTATCTGTGCGAAGTGTCTGCACCTTGAGTCCTGTCTCATTCTCAACCATAGCCACAAAGTGTTTGAAATGCATAAACACTTCTGATTTTGCCTTAAGACCATAGACCCAAGTGTAATTGGTGAAAAGCATGGCATGCTCACCAACTCGTGTTGCCATATTTCTTTGTGTTTGCTCTTCCTGCAACAGAAGTCCTACCAACTCGTGAAAAGAGAGAGGATTGCTGACCCCCCTCAATGAAAAATTCAGCGAGGTGTGGAAACCAAGATAGGACTCAGGAAGAGAATTTAGAGTGGTGGTAATCATGTCTGAATCTGGAATAACTTCATCAATATTCAGCAATTGCTCCCTCAAATCTTGAAGCTTTGTGAGGTGAGTATTCATGGAATCTCCCTCATCCATATGCGTATGAGATAGCTCTCTCTTCAGGAAGGAACTCTGGCATCATTTCTTGCTGCAAACATACTCTCTAATATCTCCCATGCTGCCTTTGAGGTCTTGCATGACCGAATGTGAGAAATAATGAACCTCTTGACAGAAAGAGAAATCACTGATAGAGCTTGTGCATCCCTAGAATCCCATCTTTTCTGCTCTGCTGTGGGAGCCACTAGAGCAGCAGTTGCTCCAATTACTTGTGCTATATTTTGACCTCTACCCCTGTCTCCAGCTGTAGGAGTGACAGGTGTAGCCACAGAATCTGGCCTTGCTTCATCTCCATTGACATAGTCCCAAAGATGTTTGCTTACCAAGATGTTGTGTACCATAAAACTCCACAAGGAGTAGTTGGTACCATCTGTTAAGCAATTAGCAATCCCCAATTTCTGGGGCAAACATACCAGTCTGCAGGCCAGCCAAAAGGTTAGCCAGCAGGGGTCTGGCCGACTAGAACTGGCCGACCAGCAGCCAGTAGGGGTCTGGCCGACTAGAACTGGCCGACCAACTGGCCGACCAGCTGGCAAGCCCACCGACCAGCTAGGTCAGGCCTATAAAGGCACTAGCCCCCCACACTCTTCAGCACAGGACAGGACCTGCAGCTGCTCCTCATCTCCTCCATCCTTTGTTGCAGTCCCTTCTGCTCCAGATCTGTCCCCTCCTTGCTCGAGATCTGTCTCTTCTGCCCCTCTGCTACAGATCTGCCCCTTCTGCTCCAGATCTGCTCTTCTGGCCTAGATCTACTCCTTTTCTTCATCATGTTGCTATTCCAGATAGCCTGAAGGTTCCTTCCTCAGAGCATGCTGGTTTTTCAGCCATTTCCTAGGGCAGCTCCAGCCCTTCTTCATCTTCGTCATCATCGAGCTACACGGAGGACTGCGTTTCGCTCCCTCTGCTGCTATCTTTTCAATTGTTTCTCTACATGGAATCATCTTTCTGATTCACCTCAGCCACGGTCCTTGAGACATGACGGCTTGAGGTTCATGTATTCAGTTTTTCATATTACCTACAGGCACTATGTTTTCTGAGTTCCGTTCTTCAGTTGTGTCTGAGTATTGTCTATTTTTGATCGCTCCACTGCAAACCCTATCGTTTCTCTATATGGTATCAGAGCAAGGTGTGCCTATTGACACCTGAGCCTTGACCTGGAAAGCTTGGAAGATAGATCATCAACTGATGATGTCTTCTCCTTCTTCCCCGAAGCGATCTCAGCCTGAATCGACCTCTATTCAACCACCACTCTCGTCATATGTCAAGAGAGAGTATGCAAGGATCAAAGGTGATGAATACCTCTCCAAACTCTTTAAAAAATTTGCTGAATTTCAGAAATGGAAGGAACTTGAAGCAGGTACCCGCACACCTCGTGCTTGTTCTTCTCCATGTTTTTGTCCGATACGTCAACAAGGACCTCTATTCAACTCAGAAGAAGCAGAGCAACATCTCAAGTTCGGTGCCGACGAAGAACAAGTATACCCTGATGAAAGAGGACAGGCCGGCATGAGGACAATGGGTTATTCGACAATGCCTATCCCACAAGAATCAGTGCAAGGTATGTTGCCCTATTCCCTTGGTGCAACTCCATCTGTTGTGCAAGGCATAGGAACGAGTAATCACGAGGACACAGATCCATACATGCATGTGAACACTCCTAGATGAGAAAGGAGAAATGCGTCAGACAATGAGTTTGCTTTCGGTTCTCATTCTTCCTTCCCTCCCATCCCTCTCATATCTTCCGCTGCCATCTTTCCTCCAGTGGCTTCTCATCCTCCATCTTCTCCCATGCCACTGGGCTCCTATAGTTTATTTCCCTCTATCTCTCCCGCTGCCCCTTTTTCCCCTCTCATGTCGTATCCCGCCTCTCATGTTTATCCCTCCCCCTCAGGAACTTCTGCTCCAGATCTGCCCCAACTTCTGCTCCAGATCTGCCCCAACTTCTGCTCCTACTTCTGCTCCAAATCAGCCACAACTTCTTCTCCATCTATTGTTCTTTTTTGCTTCAGATCCGCAGCAAACCTTGCATCAGTTTGCTGTCCCAGATCTGGTTTAGTTCCAACTTGTGGAGCTAGTGCAGAAGTCCACTACAGTTGGCTGCCCTGGAGGACTGATGTTTGCTCCCTCCAAAGCTTCTCTCTGATATCTTCTCTTGTATTGAGTTCCTTTGGTGATATATATTTCTTCTTCAGCTATCATTAGTCTAGCCATTGCGATCAATGCTCTCAAGCTCTTGTTCCATATAAAGAAAGTTCCATTGCCTCTACTGTTCCATTGCTTCTACTGTTCCATTGCGATCAATGCTCTCAAGCTCCTGTTTCATATAAAGAAAGTTCTTGGAGACAAATAAAACAACACTGAAGACTAATGATAGCTGAAGAAGAAATATATATCACCGAAGGAACTCAATACAAGAGAAGGTATCAGAGAGAAGCTTTGGAGGGAGCAAACGTCAGTCCTCCAGGGCAGCCAACTGTAGTGGACTTCTGCACTAGCTCCACAAGTTGGAACTGAACCAGATCTGGGACAGCAAACTGATGCAAGGTTTGCTGCAGATTTGGAGCAAAAAAGAACAGTAGATGGAGAAGAAGTTGTGGCTGATTTGGAGCAGAAGTAGGAGCAGAAGTTGGGGCAGATCTGGAGCAGAAGTTGGGGCAGATCTGGAGGAGAAGTTGGGGCAGATCTGGAGGAGAAGATGGAGCAGCCAGGAGGTAGGAAGGAGAGGCAGAGAGAAGGCAGCCAGGAGGCAGGAAGGAGAGGCAGCCAGGAGGCAGGAAGGAGAGGCAGAGAGGAGGCAGCCAGGAGGCAGGAAGGAGGCAGGAGCCCAGGGTGTGCAGGGACCTCAGGAGCAGAAGCTGTGAATGAGCACCTAGGCCCCCCCCCTTTAAGTAGGGAAGGGCCAGTCGGTCAACCAGTTGGTCGGCCAGATTTTGGCCGACCTGGCCAGTCTGGTCGGCCAGATTTGGGCCGACCAGTTGGCCGACCAGCTGGTTGACCGATTGGCCCTTCCCTACTTAAAGGGGGGGGGCCTAGGTGCTCATTCACAGCTTCTGCTCCTGAGGTCCCTGCACACCCTGAGCTCCTGCCTTCTGGCTGCCCTGGCCAGTCTGGTCGGCCAGTTTTTGGCCGGCCAGATTTTGGCCAGTTTTGGCCTCCGATTCTAGGCTCTTCTGGTGCCTGTTTTAACGAGGTTTTAACAGAGTATTTTGGCTTTGATTTTCGTCCTGTCAGAGATTCACCTGTGGCCTTTTACTTGTTTTTTATCTGACCTTTGTGCCAGTTTGGCCTTTGATTATCCTGTCCTCTAGAGTTGGAGATTGCCTGGCTTAACACCCCCTCTCAATGTCCAATGTAGAAGGGAGAAGAAGCAAAGAGTTGTTCCAGGGGTGATCTATCTGTTGAGATTCCGCATCTCCAGGCGTGGCCAGCCGACCAGCCCCCATGCAGCAAGGGGGGCCAGAGGGGGTAGGCTGGCCGACCAGCTGGTCGGCCCAGTTGGCCTGACCGACCAGGCTGGTCGGTCCAGCCAGACTGGCCGACTACCCCCCCTGGCCTGCCCTATATAAAGGGCCTCCTTCCCTTCATTTCCTCCATCACTTCTTGCAGCTCCTCAAGGCTCCAGCATACAGCCTGCTCCTGACCATCCCCTCAGAGCCCCCTCTCAGCTGCTCAGTTGGCTGCCCACACTCCCGCAGCAGATCTTGCCTCTTCAGGGCCCTTGCCTCCCCGCTCCAGGCCTCTGCCTCTTCGTTTCAGGCTTCTCCTGCCTCCGTGCTCTCAAGCTTCAGCTTTCTTGTGTTCCCCCCCTTTTTCTCTGCTTCAGTTCAGCCTCACCAGCAGCTCCTGTTTTCTATCTTATTCAAGATATCTTGTATTTCAGTTGCTGCCCTGGTTTAAGGGCTGATTTACAGCAGATCAGTGGTGGTACATGTTATCTCTAGTGTTCTCTGTGTGGCTCTATAATTTCAGTTTGTTTGCATCTTCCGCTGCCATTTTAATATGGTATCAGAGCACCAGGTTACTCTCTGATCTGGGAACTTCTATATTGATGAAGTTGAAGAAGTTTGTCCTCCACTGACTACAGAGCTTTCTTTCCCACAAGGATCTGGCTTTCAGTCGTTTCCAGACCTGGCTAGCCATGGTGGAAAAAGAATCCAATCACTCCCTCAAAATTCTTCGTGCTGATAAAGGTGGTGAATTCACCTCTCTCGAGTTTGATCGGTTCTTGAGTAGTCATGGTGTCAAACGGGAATTTGCCAACACAGGTACCCCTTCTGATAATGGTGTGGTTGAACGTAAGCATCGTACCGGTGTTGAAATGGCTCGGACCATGCTCACTCACAGTCAACTCCCTCAGTCTCTTTGAGCCGAGGCCATGATGACCGCCATCCATACTCTTAACCGCTCTCCGACATCAGCAGTCCCAGGCATGACCCCTTATCAAGCTTACTATGGATCTAAGCCCGATGTTTCCCATTTTCGAGTATTTGGCTGTGATGCTTATGTTCATATTCCTAAATCTGATCGTGGAAAGCTTGATCCTAAGTCCCACAAGCTCTTGTTCGTAGGCTACAACTCCGTCTCCACTGGCTATCGCCTCTATGATCCTCGCCGCCGCATTATCTCCGTGAGCAGGGATGTTCTTTTCGACGAGCAGGTCCTTCCGACATCCTCCGACTCTCCTATTCTTGGAGATCCGTCCGATGCCCCGGAGCCCTCTCTCCCTCCACCTGCCTCGTCCCCCGGTACATCACCTCCTATTCTCTCTCCTCCGCCTCCTTCTCCGGCTCCACCCTCGTCTGCTCCTCCTTTGGAACCCCGCTCGGTACGTGTTCCGCGATGGCTCATTGATACTCTTCGCTCCTCCGGTCTTGAGGATCCCTACTCCGAACCACCCCCTGATGATGGGCCTCGTCGCTCTCATCGCCATCTCCCACCGTCCTCTTCTGATCCCCTTCATGTCAATTATGCCCTTATGTCTCGCATCCTCGCCACTCGTGAGCCCACTACCGTTCCTCAGGCTCTGGCCCAGCCTCATTGGAAACAGGCTATGGAAGCGGAAATTCATGCTCTTCTTCGGAACCACACCTGGGACCTTGTCCCTCGTCCCTCACATCGTTCCGTCATTGGTGTTCGGTGGATTTTCAAAACAAAATACGCCTCTGATGGTTCTGTCGACAAGTATAAAGCTCGGCTGGTGGCTAAAGGCTATGCCCAACGACCCGGCATCAACTATGGGGAGACCTTTGCACCTACCGCCCGGATGAGCACCATCCGCACGATCCTCGCTCTTGCCGCCCACCATCAGTGGCCCATCTTTCAAATGGACGTCAAATCTGCATTTTTGAATGGTGATCTTCATGAAGAGGTATATGTGGATCAGCCGCCCGGCTTCATTGATTCTCGTTCTCCTTTCATGGTCTGTCGCCTTCGCAAGGCTCTCTACGGTCTCAAGCAAGCTCCTCGGGCCTGGAATCAGCGTATTGATACCTTCTTCTGCCGCCAAGGACTTCTTCGCTCTCTGGCTGATCCCAATCTTTATCTTTTTCATGAAGGACAGCTTCATACCTTCATCATTCTTTATGTGGATGATTTAATCCTCACCGGGAGTCATACCAATCATATCCTTGCCATTAAAGTTGCTCTTCAAACTGAATTTGAGATGACGGATATGGGCCTTCTCCATTTTTTCTTGGGTCTTGAGATTTGGCAGACTAAGAGGGGGTATTTTGTCTCTCAGCAACGCTATGTTCAAGAGCTCCTCGAAACTTTCCACATGGCTGACTGTCGGCCCATCACCTCTCCCATGGATCCCAACGCTAAACTCTCTGCTTCTGGGTCCACTGCTTATCCTGATGCCTCCCTCTACCGCCAGCTTGTTGGATCTCTTCTTTGGCTACTTAACACTCGACTGGATCTCGGCTTCTCTGTCGGCACCCTCAGTACCTTCATGCAAACCCCTTCGCTTTCTCATTGGCAAGCTGCTCGACGTCTCCTCCGCTATCTTCAGGGGACCTCTACTTTCGGGCTCTTTTATGCTGCCGGTGGTTCCTCTCCTTCCCCGCTCACTCTCCGAGGTTGGAGTGACTCCGATTGGGCTGGCGACCCCGATTCTCGCCGCTCTACCACGGGCTATGTTTTCTCCTTTGGCTCTGCGGCTATCTCCTGGTCCAATAAACGCCAACCCACGGTCGCCCTATCTTCCACCGAGGCTGAGTATCGGGCTATGTGTAGTGCCACCTGTGAGGCTGTGTGGCTTCGGCGCCTTCTTCTCGATTGTGGTTTTCAGCAATCCACTTCTACCACACTTTTTTGTGACAATCAAAGCTGTATTGCCCTTGCTCGTAATCCGGTTTTTCATGCTCGGACAAAACACATTGAAATTCAGTACCACTACACGCGAGAGAAGGTTCTTGACGGTACCATTGTGCTCCTCTTCAGCACCACTTCCAACAACGTCGCCGACATATTTACCAAATCTGTTTCTCCTCCCCTTCTCCAACGTCATACCAGCTCTCTGGGTCTTGTGCCACACCCTGGAGCTGAGAGGGGGTGTTGAGATTCCGCATCTCTAGGCGTGGCCAGCCGACCAGCCCCCATGCAGCAAGGGGGGCCAGAGGGGGTAGGCTGGCCGACCAGCTGGTCGGCCCAGTTGGCCTGACCGACCAGGCTGGTCGGTCCAGCCAGACTGGCCGACTACCCCCCCTGGCCTGCCCTATATAAAGGGCCTCCTTCCCTTCATTTCCTCCATCACTTCTTGCAGCTCCTCAAGGCTCCAGCATACAGCCTGCTCCTGACCATCCCCTCAGAGCCCCCTCTCAGCTGCTCAGTTGGCTGCCCACACTCCCGCAGCAGATCTTGCCTCTTCAGGGCCCTTGCCTCCCCGCTCCAGGCCTCTGCCTCTTCGTTTCAAGCTTCTCCTGCCTCCGTGCTCTCAGGCTTCAGCTTTCTTGTGTTCCCCCCCTTTTTCTCTGCTTCAGTTCAGCCTCACCAGCAGCTTCTGTTTTCTATCTTATTCAAGATATCTTGTATTTCAGTTGCTGCCCTGGTTTAAGGGCTGATTTACAGCAGATCAGTGGTGGTACATGTTATCTCTAGTGTTCTCTGTGTGGCTCTATAATTTCAGTTTGTTTGCATCTTCCGCTGCCATTTTAATACTATCTTCTCCATTAGCCTTTAAAAAAAAAAAAAGAAGAAGAAGAGGGTTTTCATTTAGATGGAGATGCCTACAAAGTAGGTTTTCATCTTCACTAAATGCCGAGTAGTGATGGTACAATCAGAAAGTATAAAAAAAAGGAGGTACTTAAGGAGTGCCCTCACAGGGGATTTGTTCACTTCCTTAAGCACAAGTACACAAATACTGCTAAGGAGAAGGAGGCGGTACACCAATCCCAAGCCGTGGGCTAAGATGCTCAAGAATAGGTCGGTTAACCGGCTTGGTAAGAATGTCAGCATGATTATCGGCCGCTGGAACATATACCAATTAAATAGTACCCAATTCCACTTGCTCGCGAGTAAAATGAAAGTGTACACCAACATGTTTGGTGCGGTTGGAAAAAATGGGATTGCTGGCGAGAGCGATGGCACTTTTGTTGTTGACGTAGAGGATCGTTGGTTCAGTACAAGGAAAGTGTAGCTCTGCCAGAAATTGCCGGAGATATATGGCCTTTGTGGTACAATCATACAAGGCCCGGTATTCAGCCTCAGTAGAAGATTCAGCAACAGTTTCTTGTTTACAGCTGGACCAAGAAACAGGTGCCGAGCCGAACGAGAAAATGTAGCCGCCATGAGAACGGCGATTGTCCGAGTCGCCAGCCCAGTTGGAATCAGTGTATCCCTGTAGTGTTAGTCCTAGTCTGAAATGTAAACCATAAGAGTAAGTACCACGTATGAACCGCAAGATACGAATACATGCATGCCAATGAGTGTGCTTAGGTTCATTAAAGTACTGACTGAGAATGGAAACTGAGTAAGAAAGATCCGGACGAGTGTGAATGAGCCAGAGCAGCTTGCCAACAACCTGATGATAGAGATGTTCATCAAAGGGAGGAGACTCCAAGTCTTTTGAGAGCTTGATTGTGGGATCCAAGGGAGTGGCAGCTAGCTTAGGCTCGTGGGAAATGATCTGATCAAGGAGTTGAAGAGCATATTTCTGTTGAGAAACAAAGATACCACCAGAATGCTGAACAACTTCCATGCCCAAGAAATAGGAGAGAAGACCGAGATCGGTCATCTCGAATGTGGTGCTGAGTTGAGTTTTAATGAATTGAAGTGTGGTGGTGGTAGAGCCCAAAAGCAAAAGATCATCTACGTAAAGTAAGATAAAGCAGACCCCCTTTGAAGATTGATGTATATATAAATTCGGATCAAAAGGAGTGGAATGAAACCCATTAGTTTTGAGGAAGGTGTCTATTCGGTGAAACCAGGACCGAGGTGCTTGTTTAAGCCCATAAAGAGCTTTGCAGAGACGGAATACCTTATTTTCATGGCCAGGAGGAGAAAAACCTGGTGGGGGAGCCACATAGACTTCCTCATCGAGGTAGCCATTGAGAAAGGCACTCTTGACATCCATCTGATAGATAGACCAGCTGTGATGAGCGGCTAGGGTGAGAAGAAGGTGAAAGGATGTTAATCGAGCAGTAGGTGCAAAGGTTTCCTCATAATCGATACCATGTTTTTGGCGAAATCCTTGCACTACTAAGCGAGCTTTGTACTTGTCCAGTGTTCCATCTGCTTTGAGTTTTGTTCGGAAGATCCACTTGGTTCCTATGACCTTTTTGTGACTGGGTTGATCGACCAAAATCCAGGTCTCATTGCGATCAATGCTCTCAAGCTCCTGTTCCATTGATCGCAATGGAACAGTAGAAGATGGAGTTCTGAAAGGGAGGGAGGGATGGAGTTCTCTCCCTTAGTGCGCAGCGGAATGAAGAGGAAACTGATATGTTCATAGGAGTGGTGCTCCCCGTACCTATGGCCTCCTTGAAGAAGCAGGATCTTTAGATCACCAGAGATCTGGGGTCTTTAGATCACCATGGCTCTGATACCATGATCTACAAGTTCTCCCTAGGCGGGACCCTTTCTGTTCAGATGTGTCTTGATGACTGTTGTTTCGAATTCTTCTACATTCATGGAGGCGGGGATAGACTCCTCTCTCCTGAGGTTCAAGATCGGGCACACACTGGATCAGTGTTCAGCTCCGACCTCTTCCTTTGGTGCAATCCTACCATCTTTGGATTATCAGTGCTGCTACGACATATTTGTTCTTTACCTTTGCTTTTCCCTCCACCTTTCGGCGGTGAGAGGGGGTGGCTTATTCTCTCGAGCTTCACAGTGTTCTTATTTCTGCTGATCATACGTGTAACTCAGGCACTTGAGGAAGTGAACAATTCCCTTGCGAGGGCACTCCTCTTGTGATCCTCTGTTGGGCATTTCATAGGGATAGCCACCATCACCGTCGACATCCCTACACGAAGCTCCAAGCACACAATGTCTGACCCTCCAAATTGGCAATTGAGAGGGGGTGTTAAGCAACCAGCAATCCCCAATTTCTGGGGCAAACATACCAGTCTGCAAGCCAGCCAAAAGGTCAGCCAGCAGGGGTCTGGCCGACCAGAACTGGCCGACCAGCAGCCAACAGGGGTCTGGCCGACTAGAACTGGCCGACCAGCTGGCCGACCAGCTGGCAGGCCCACCGACCAGCTAGGTCAGGCCTATAAAGGCACTAGCCCCCCACACTCTTCAGCACAGGACAGGACCTGCAGCTGCTCCTCATCTCCTCCATCCTTTGCTGCGGTCCCTTCTGCTCCAGATCTGTCCCCTCCTTGCTCTAGATCTGTCTCTTCTGCCCCTCTGCTACAGATCTGCCCCTTCTGCCCCAGATCTGCTCTTCTGCCCCAGATCTGCTCCTTTTCTTCATCATGTTGCTATTCCAAATAGCTTGAAGGTTCCTTCCTCAGAGCATGCTGGTTTTTCAGCCATTTCCTAGGGCAGCTCCAGCCCTTCTTCATCTTTGTCATCATCGAGCTACACGGAGGACTGTGTTTCGCTCCCTCTGCTGCTATCTTTTCTATTGTTTCTCTACATGGAATCATCTTTCTAATTCACCTCAGCCACAGTCCTTGAGACACGACGGCTTGAGGTTCTTGTATTCAGTTTTTCATATTACCTACAGGCACTATGTTTTCTGAGTTCCGTTCTTGAGTTGTATCTGAGTATTGTCTATTTTTGATCGCTCCACTGCAAACCCTATCGTTTCTCTATGCCATCCAACTTGTCCTCTTGCGAGAGGACATCAAAGACATACTCATTTTGATTGTCTTGGGCCATGTCTGTCAAAAAATTGCAGCAAATGCACAAAACAGAATTTCCTCTCTGGGAATGAAGGTGCACACTAAAATCCCTGCTGGGATATCAATGCAAGTTGTCGACTCCCAAAAAACACAGCCAATCAATGGCTTTGAATGCAACAAGACAGAAGCATAAACCCATTGGTATCTCTGCCAAGTGTTCCTGCAAAATACCTCCTGCAAAGTGCCCAAAAGCCCCAAATATTGCAGATTGGGTGTCGAAAAATAAAAGACAACTTGCTGTCTTAGCCTAGCAAAGGCTCTGAATGCACCCAAAAATCTTGCAAATGCCCAAAACTGCCAAAATAACATTGCAAAACTTGCAAATGTCTGCAATGTCACTCAAAATGACTCCAAAATTGCCAGCAAAACTCCCAAATTGCCTTTTCACTGCAAAATTGCAACCCAATTTTGCAACCCAATTACAAAAGCTCCAATTTTTGGGGTGAAATTGAGCAGAAATTGGGGCAAATCCACGAAAAGCCCCAAATTTGACAAAATGCCCAATACACAAAATGTGTCCAAATTTGCCCACAAAATGGGTTGCAAAGCAAAAATCTGCCCCGAATTTGATTTACCAACCAATGGCTCCCTGCAAAATGCACTTGCAAGAAGACCTTGAATGCACACGGAGGCTTGAGGAGACAGCTGGTGACACACTCCGTACAAAAGTACATAACTGTATGGAATGTATAGCCAGGTTGTACGGACGGGTACCCTCTCCTGTGTACGGACGGGTTCAGCTCCTGTGTATGATAGCTGTACGGAACAACACCTGTACGGATGACTGAAGCCTGTAGATCTGTATGGATGTTGGTTGGCGCTGGCAGCGTACGGTTGTATAGACAACTTGTACGGATGTTTGTGTATGGATGGACATCAGGACTATGCTTGTGCGTACGGATGGGCTACAGGTTGTACGGCGCCGTACGCTTGTATGGACAGAGTGTGCACTTGTGTACAACACTTGTACGAAACGTGCAACTCGGGCTGCGTGCAAAAACTGAACGCGCAGGTGTACGGAATGCGCTGCCTGTATGGATTGCATGTGTAGGTCGTCACACTTGCAAGGAAGCTGGTCCAAGGTTTGAAAGCTTGCAAGAGCTGGCTGAGAGGAGGGAGCTGGGAGTAGGTCCGGGAAGAAGCACCGCTCTGGAGTGTGCAATAGAAGAGATAAATTAAGTACAAGAGTGAGAAGGTTTTGTCTAAGTGACAAAACCTTATCCTATTCACTAACCGTAGTTAGTGAACTAATTGTGGTTAGGGGGAAAAACCTCTAAATGAGGAAAAAGTGCCCCTAACACACTTATTGGCATTACATTAGTCACTGCCTAGAATATATCAATAATTCTAACATTTACTACATTGGTTCCCTATTTGGAACGCTGTTTTTTATTTGGCACTGATAATATCTTGCTAGTTTGACTTTGTACTTTCTTGGAAAACAGAAATTGTAACTTCATCTCAAGCTAAGGGTGCCTTGCCTTGAATAGACTTATTGATAGCTTACAATAGCTGACATATAGGGGACCTATTGACCTTACTGGGCCATGCCTCTCAGCTAGCTAGGAGCAAAGCCATATGTGGACAAGATCTTCAGGGTCCTCATAAGATTATAATAGCTGAAGGTGATTGAATTTTCTGAAAGTGTCATCAAGAAAATGTTAGAATTTGCTAACTTCATGTAACATGCAACGGTTAATGATCGTGTAATCATAGCAAGACCTTTAAACCTTAATGCGAGTCGTCTTTGCTTATGCACCATAGAGAGGGGAGAGAGAGATAAGGGTTTAGAGATAGAGAGTCGACAGTCGATTGGGTCCTTGTACCCACTGAGGGCCCCCTCCCCAATATAGGGGAGAATTTGCTTTATCTTGGAAAACTGAAATACAAGCTTAATTTTGAAACACGCTCCAAGAGAGCATAGGATGCAACTCTAAAGTGACACGGTGTACACTAGAGCAGACCCAAAAGACTTGAGAAACAGCTCCAGCCAATAAACAAGTCTTCCATGCTGCCCACACTCTCAATGTAGAGCACTATGTGACGCTAGTGATAGCTGTCCATGGGCATGCAGGGTTATTGCGTCAGTGAGAGAGACGAACTGCGAGATGTGAGGACTGAGAGAGCTGAGATATGGAGCTGAGAAACTGAGGGGATTCTGAGAGATGAGAGCTGGAATATAAACCGAAAAGAGCTGCTGAAACAGAATACACAAAGCTCGACCGTGATGCTGTCCAAATCCCTGCATGGAACTGTCCCTTCAATTGTGACCTGCACTGCTGTATGGCTGATTCTGTGAGGTCCTGGCACTGTAGAAGGGCTGGAAACTAAGGCAGGAGGCTGGGGCACTGAGTGAGGAACCCTTATATAGGGCTGGGAAACCAGCCAACCTAGCCAACCAAGTGGCCGACCAGGCTGGTCGGTTGACCGACTTGGTTGACTGGCTGGTTGGCCCCTTGGGTCCAGCCCTACTAGCCGATCCAGTAGGCGGCTGAGGCTTCCTATAAAGGCCCTCTTGCCAGCCTTTGTGGCAGCATTTGGCTGGCCACTGGGGCTCCTGACCTAGGCAAAGACCTAGAGTTATCTAATCCAAACATTAATAAAGGCTAATCTACTCGCTGAGAGATTGGCCTACGTAGTTCATGGCTGACTATCCTTGGACTAGGGCTCACAATGGGGTCACGGCATACGACAAAATCACCTATCACTGGGACCTCCTATTGTATATAAGCACTTGATGATGATGCCAGTGTGTCATAGTTCACTGAAGTGCAAGGTGCATGTGACATTCCCTCTCCTTAACTTGGCAGTACCTGCATTGCTTCCAAGTAGTTTGCCAAAATTTGGGGAACCTCCTGGGAAAACCCGTGGTCTAACCAAATCGTCTCATGGATACCTCGATCACGAAACTTTGTGTAGAACTCCCAGATACGTCCCCTAACTCATGTTTCCACTTGTGGAGAAGAATCTGCTTTGGCTCAATGATTTTTGTATCATTGATCACTTTGGGTTGTGGCTCATTTGAGAGACGCTGCTGAGAGTTGGTCTGATATATGGCTTCAACCAGGAGACATGAAAGAATTATGCATAGTCCAACTTTTAGGTAACCACAACTGTATGGGTTGGAGAGCTCGCGTGTTCAAGGTAATCGTCAAGCTTAAGTAGAAGATTAAGGTTGAGAGGCTAGCAGACCCCCTATCCTTTGTAATTTCACCAAAGATGTGATTGGTGGAAGAGAATTGGCTGAGCCAAACATGGCAATTACTCAGCTGGGTTCTGAGCAATCGATTCCTGAGCCAACACAAGAACTTAATCTGGGAATAGATGAGGAACCACTTAAGTAGTCATCAATGCCCATGTAATTGGTGATCAAGCGTGGGGGGAGGGAGACCTGGCTCACGGAGGGAGGACACGCCTTGTTGATTGATCCTATCTCACTGGCATACAGGATCCATGGACAGCAAGAAATCCATGTTGCATCTCAGCGCTCCCGATCATGCCCATCGCATATACCGGAGGATAGTGTTGGGGCCCCTTTGTTGAGGATGAGAGTAGGGCATATGCCTAGAGAAGAGAGCACAAAGAACAAGGGTACCTGGGTCCTAGGCAGGATCTGCAGGAACATAAGGCAGACGTCAGCTGCTGCCATGTGGGACTGCCACGCAGTCAGCCAGCAAGGACAGGGGGCAGGAACACTCGTAGTAGAGGCACCAGCTCAGCAGCACCACGTCAGCAGCCAATCGGCTGCCATGTGGACTGGTTGGTGCCACGTTAGCAGCCAATCGGCCACATGAGCCCCACTCGGTGTTGCAGCAGTAGGGTTGGTCAGTATTTTGGAGCCCAAGGGGGGCCTATGAAAGCAGCCCCTTTGCCCTCATTCTCCATCCACTCCTTCGGCCTTCGAACCTTCAGAGCAGCAAAGCCAGGCTTCCTCGCACCAGACCCACAGGGTAGCCTCAGCCTCTTCAGGGATTTAGTGAGGATTCACCTCCTCTAAGTAGTCTAGTTTCTTTCCAGTTTTGTAGTTGAGAGTTTCAGCCCCTTCATACAGTTGTATTCAGGCCTTTTGGCATTCATACGTTTCAGTTATATTCTCTCCCTCTAATTCTCTCACTCACATCCACAGCATCACTTTGTGTATTGAGTGCATCATCTTGTAGTGAGCAGGAGAGAGAGAGAGGATAGTCTATCTCCTGCTTCATAGTCTGCACATCTATGTGAAGCACATTAAGTTAATAAATTTGTGATTCTATACACTACACACTGTGTGAGTTCTTGGGAAATCCTATCAGTCTTCCGCTGTTCGTACCCTCTATTGGTCGATTTCTAACATGGTATCAGAGCCCAAGTAGGAGGCTCGCAAGTGTGGGAGCTTGAAGGCAAGGACCTTGCTGAAGGACGACTGTGATTAAGAGGCTCTAGGGAATTGACTTCCACGACTGCAGGATTGTGCCCTTGCGAAAAGGAGGGTGACTCAGGTTTAGTCAGGTGTGTACAGAGTTCTTGTCTACAAACGGTTGAGTTTGCTTTTGATTCTGCTATGTGGTTTAGCAGCAGAGATGTTTTTAGAAGCAAAAGCCTCTTCAGCCCCTTCTTCCCCTTCCTCCTCCTCCAACCATGGAGTGCCCTAGGGTTTTAGGTTTAGAGGGTTGCTGTAATTTAGAAGGAGCCAGTAGAGGATTACATAGGTTATTGGTATGTGCCTCCATAAGGTGCATGATTTGCTTTCAGACTAGGCACATAGGCAATACGACGTTCTTGTATGTACTTGATGCCATTAATTTATGCCTTTATAGCATGCGGTGGAGAGAGTCTACTCTTCAAATGTCTCAGGTAATGCGAGATTGGAAGGAAATGGCCTTCTTCGAAGGCAGAAGGGGAAGTGTGGGTGCTTCTTCAAATCTCAGACGCAGATTGCTAGAAGGTGATTATGGACAAGGTGTACTGAAGCTAGAGGATTACATGCTTCTAGTGAGAGTTCGTGGTCCAGGCTATCTGAAGATATTCTTGGGATTTCATTTTTTGAGATGGTTCTTTTGTTGTGGACCTTGCCAGAGGAAGGATGGGTTGAAACAGACCTTGAGAGCATGGTGCATGGAAGACTCTAGGTTGTTCACTCATTGTGAGGAGGACAATTGAAAGATGGTGGGCATGTGAATTGTTCAAGTTCAAAGGTGGGAACGTGACTGCAGGTGGTGGTGCCATCTGGTGCTACCTTGGATGGACATGTGTACTAGGATGGTCTGCTTGTGCAGGACCGGATGTGGAGGAGCAGGAGCCACTGGTTGAAAAGCCAGGAACTGGTATCAACACTGAATTGTTCCATCATGGGATCTGCTGTGCGATGTCATCAACGTGTTCGCATCGGGCCGAGATATGTTGGTAAGAGGGGGTGTTGGAAAGGTCACCTCCCCATCTGTAAGCCCCCAAATGAGGAGAGCGTGGGGAGGGATACTTAGGGCATATGCCCAGAGAGGAGAGCACAAAGAACAAGGGTACCTGGCTGTTAGGCAGGATCAAGAGCTGCAGTAACAGAAGGCAGAGCAGAGGGCAGCAGCAGGGACCAAAGAGAAGAGGTGATGACATCAGCCAATGTACGGACCTGTATGGAGGTTGGAGCATGGCCTGTAGGGTTGGGACAGATCCGGGACAAAGGTAGACACATGGCGAGATGTGCAGGGTATTTAGGGCATCCAATGGGCCAGGTGGTGTAGCAAAGGGAGGGGCTGCAAGTGAGCAGCACCCTGCCCTTATATAAATAGGGCTAGCAGGGGTGGTCGGCTGGCCAACCAAGTCGGGTGTTACGCTCTAGCCGAGGTAGCATGACCTCGGAAGAATCGGAAGAATCAGTCGACATTTCCCTTAAAGGATCTATGTTGGTAATTATTTGTTTGCGCTTCATGTAAATGATCGGGAGGGAATTAATGTCAAGGTCCTAGGTGAGGGTTGATAGCACCAGACTAGGTGGATCTAAGGCTAGGGGCCTAATGCAAGGAATGTGCCTAGGGGCAAAGGATATTAATGCATCCCAAGAGAGGGGTGAAATGTTGCATTAGGAAGGCCCTGTGATGATGACATGTGGCATCTAGATCCATCTAGGGAGATGGGGCTTGTTGAAGCTAGAGAGAGAAGAGAATGTGTGATTTACGTATGTTTTTCTGATTCGTAATTCTCTGTTACCTCGTATGCTTCAGCAAGGTTGGCTGGGAGGAAAGAATTGGTGATGCTCCCGTGATCTATAGTATAGGAAATAGATGTAGTGCATAACATTTGGTATCAGAGCCAAGGGAAGAGACCAAGGAAAGGTACTAGGAGCGTGGAGCGATTTGGCTACTTGTGACCTCCACGCGACGGACGGACGGATGGGATCGACGCTCACCTGCGACAGGCGACGATGAATTTGGAGGGGGTTGCCCGTGATGACGGACAGCAGGCGTGGAGCGTAGATGTGGCTGTTCGGTGGTCATCCCGCACTGCCTCAAGGAGAGTGCGGGGTGTAAGGCGAAGGCTTTGGAGCGCAGGTGATCTGAAGTGGTCAGGGGTGATCACGAAATAACTCGTGAGCAAGGTGTTGGCGCTGCCGTGGTCTACGACAGAAGGTTGGCGCTGCCCGTGGTCTACGGTGGGCGTAACAGCAGCTCATGAACGGGGAGACCCTTCGACATGAATAGCCCGTGAGTGATGAAATACAAGAGAGAAAGATTGTCTCGTTAGTGACAGCGGAATAGTGGGCAGACTTCGCAAAGAACATTTCGTCAATTATGTTCTGAACAAGGCGATTCTGAATCGAGGCGAAATTGCTTCGTGGAGCTGAGGCGTGTATCCAGTCTGGATTACCTGTGATCCTTTTGGCAGGAATAGAGCCTATTATTCGTTGAATTAGCTAGTGGAACTCGGAATCAACGGAGACCAGAGGGATTGCAAAAGATCGTTTCATTTGCCGTCATGTAGGAGTGAACGACCAGGGAGCTTTCTTTGGCCTTCGTCAATCAGTGTTTTTTTTTAATTTTCTTGATTTAGTTGGTTGATGCTCCGCTTTCCAAAAAAAAAAAAACAGGATCTCGTAAGTGATTAGTCTGCATGAAGGTTTGATGCTGTAGCAGGGACACATAAAGCTTGAGGTTATGCCTATGTGCTTCAGTCAGAGTTAGTTTGCAAGAACTTCCCTAGGATAGGGAAAAGCGCTATTTGGGATATATGCCTGTGTCAAATGCCTAGTCAGTGTGCATGTGGGATTGCAGGAATTCCCTAGTATAGGGAATTGTGTCAGAGTCTTAGTACACTGAATTGCGTCAGTTTGTAAATACAGTTTTCTAGCGGTGTTTAAAAAAAAAAAAAAAAAAAACAAAACAAAACACCCATTGAACTGAATGGAAGCAGAAGAAGGGGCTTTCAGGAGGGACCCTGGCGAGTCAAGAGTCCGGCCGACCCAGTAGGTATCGCGCCCAGTAGCTCATACCTTATCTGGCAGGATTGCATTGCTTGAGGATGCCTTGCAATAGTTATTAGCGCAGCAGTTACAGGCCAATGCAGGGCAATCTGAACTTAGGAGAGCGATACACGATATGTCTGCCAGACCTTCTCGAGAGGAGAAGGGAAAGGCTCCAATGGAACCGGAGTCTAGTGTCCATACGGTCGAGCCTAGGAAGGCTAAAGTACCAAATATTGCCAATTACGGGCCAGAAAAGTATTCTGGTCGGATGAACGACCGTAGTTCTGATGTCATTGAGACCTGGTTACACAAATGGGACGAGGCGTTTGCCATTTGTGAAATCAGAAATGACATCAAGAAGATCCGTGAGGCCACCCACATGTTTAGTGAGGCAGCGGATCGGTGGTGGATTAAACAACAAAAAGATGGTATAGCATCCACTACCTGGGAGGGTTTAAAAGAGAATTCAGGAAACTTCTTACCTCCTGACGAAGCATCCTGAGCTTGGGTTCAATATAGGAACCTTCGTCAGAGAAATTTATCGGTGGCAGAATACACTGATAAGTTTCGAGAGAGTGTAATGAAGGTTGATGAACCCCTGCCTCAATCAATCCAAGTGAAAGATTTTATATTTGGATTGAATGATCGAATAAAAATGGAAGTTCGGGCTAAGTACGCGAACACGTTAGATGATGCAATAGCCATAGCCCTGAACTATGAAGATGCCAAGGGCAGCAGGCCAAGTGGGTTTGCACAGGTCGGAACCCAGTATGGGTATCCGAAGAAATCTAGGTTTAAGAAGAAATGGATTAGTAGAGGGAGTGGTTCTCAGCCGAGTGGTTAAGCCAAGCAGGCGAAACCAGCTGAAACTCCTAAACCAAGTACCACCATTGGAGTGAAGAGGAAACTAACCCCAATGGCAGCCCGGGCTTGGTCTAAGTCTCCCTTAAACCCAGAACAAAGGGAAAAAGCGAGGAGAGAAGGCTTATGTTTTGGTTGCCTTCAGCCTCATCAGTGGAAGGATTGTCCACGTAACAAAGATCGTCAGATGGCTGAGATGGTGGTCTCAGAATGCGACGTGGAGATGGAGGGAAGTCCCAGAGTGGAAGAGATGCAGATTCAACTAGCGGGATCTTCTCAGAGGTTAGTACCTTGTTTGTAATGTGTGTCTGTTGCTAAGCTAGTAACGAGTGCACCTGATAACATCCTATCTAAGCCCGCAGCAACGGGGTATACAGCCTTTAATGATACGGAGTTAATTAAAATGAAAGGGCAAGTAGCCAATCATGATGTCATTGTGTTGTTTGACTCGGCGTCAACTCACAATGTGATTAACTCCAAGCTTATAAAGAGGTTGAAATTAAAGACAAGTCCATCTGACTATGCGTATACAGTCAGGATGGCAGATGGAAGTTCAACTGAAGTATGGGACCATATCAAAGGATATTCCAAAATAGTATCGCCATTGACTGATCTGACCTCAGATAAAGTACCTTTTATATGGGGACAGAATCAACAAGAAAGTTTTAACTCCATAAAACAAGCTGTGGTCATAGGACCGGTGTTAAAAATAGTTGATCCCCAGAAACCGTTGTTCCTGGAAAGCGATGCAAGTGGCATTGCGGTGGGAGCGGTCCTCCTTCAAGAGGGAAGGCCAGTAACCTCTGAAAGCAAGAGGCTTTCTCTCTCTCAAAGGAATTGGCCATGTATGCTGTTATCCATGCTTTGAAAACATGGAGGCATTATTTGTATGGTTCAGAGTTTTATGTGGATGTGGATCATGATACTCTGAAACATTTTTGTAAACAGCCTGACTTGAGGGGCCGCCAAGCTAGGTGGGCAGAGCTCATGCAGGAGTTTAATTTAACGATTCGGTATCGAAGAGGAAAAGATAATAAGGTGGCTGATGCGTTGTCTCGCATTATGCACAACCTGAGTTTCATGGTATTAGAGAGTGCTCTAATGACCGAGATTAGAGAAGCTCAAAAGGTGGACGAGTTTATCCAGAGCTTATGGCCTAAAGCTCATGTGTTAAAACCCCGGGAAAATGAAAAGGATGACCTGGCATCCAGAAAAGGCCAAACATATGCAAGATATACCATAAGGGATGGTATGCTGAAAAGAAATGGCAAGGTTGTAGTACCTAGTTAGAATGATCTCAGGCAGAGAGTCATTCAACAGTGCCATGATAGCCCGTGTGCGGGACACCCAGGAGTCGAGAAGACATATGATCTCGTGAAGCGAGATTTCTTTTGGCCAAAGATGTAAAAGCATATTCATGAATATGTGACACGGTGTTTCTCGTGTCAGGTAAGCAAGGCCGAGCAGGTGAAGCCACCCGGACTTTTACAGCCCTTGGAAGTACCACTAAGTAAGTGGGAGAGTATTTCCATGGACTTTATTGTAGGGCTGCCTACAACACAAGGAGGGTATGATTCTATCCTTGTGGTGGTTGATCGTCTAACCAAGATGGCTCACTTCATTCCGGCTAGAGAGTCTGTTAGTGCCCCGCAAGTGGCGGATTTGTTTATTAGACATATATTTCGTCTGCATGGATTGCCTAGATCCATAGTGTCAGATTTACCGGTCATTTTTGGATAGCGGTATTTGAGACACTAAGGACTGAGTTGAGAATGAGTAGTGGGGATCATCCTGAGACGGAGAGAGTCAACCAGACTTTAGAGAATATGCTGAGAGCATATGTGTCATTGAGGCAACATACATGGGACAAGTGGTTGCCATTGTTGGAGTTTGCCTACAATGATAGAAAACATTCCTCTACAGGGTTCAGTCCGTTTGAGCTGAACTATGGTTATAAACCAGCGAATCCAACTATAGTTGGAGTACCTCAAGTGCCTAGTGCCGCGAACTTTGTGGTTCAGATGCGGGAGATGCTAGCACTTGCGAGAGCTAATATCTGCCAGGCTATGGATAGAGCCAAGGTGTATGCGGATGAAAACCGGTCTTTAAGAGTATTTAAGGAAGGAGAAAAAGTTTTTCTCAGAGTTCCTTCTCACTCGAAGTCGTTGACTTCAGGAGAGTGTGCTAAATTATCACCTCGATACTGTGGGCCGTGGTTAATTCTAAAGAGAATAGGCAAGGTAGCCTATAAATTAGAATTGCCACAGGGGTGTAAGGTGCACCCGGTTTTTCATGTTTCGTGCTTAAAGAAATTTTTACATACAGGTGACTCACTAATCGAAGGTGTGGTTTTGTTTCAGGAGATAGAGGATAATGCAAGGCGCAAACCAACAAGAATCCTGGACCGAGGAACAATGCAAATACGAAATCGGAAGATACCCACGGTGTTGGTTGCATGGCATGGTCAGCCTCTATCCGAAGCTACCTGGAAATCCGTATACCAGTTGCGGAGTGTTCCCAGATTTTATCATCGAGGACGCTGATATCTGAAGAGGGAAGGAATGTTACGCTCTAGCCGAGGTAGCATGACCTCGGAAGAATCAGTCGACATTTCCCTTAAAGGATCTATGTTTGTAATTATTTGTTTGCGCTTTATGTAAATGATCGGGAGGGAATTAATGTCAAGGTCCTAGGTGAGGGTTGATAGCACCAGACTAGGTGGATCTAAGGCTAAGGGCCTAATGCAAGGAATGTGCCTAGGGGCAAAGGATATTAATGCATCCCAAGAGAGGGGTGAAATGTTGCATTAGGAAGGCCCTGTGATGATGACATGTGGCATCTAGATCCATCTAGGGAGATGGGGCTTGTTGAGGCTAGAGAGAGAAGAGAATGTGTGATTTACGTATGTTTTTCTGATTCGTAATTCTCTGTTAGCTCGTATGCTTCAGCAAGGTTGGCTGGGAGGAAAGAATTGGTGCTGCTCCCGTGATCTGTAGTATAGGAAATAGATGTAGTGCATAACATCGGGCAGCTCACAGCCCAAGGATGGGCAGGTTGGGGTTAGACTGAGTTGGCCAGAAGGTCGGTTTGGAGCCCCCTTGGGGCCTATAAAAGAAGCCCTTTGGGGAGGCATTTCACATTCAGCAAGCCAGCAGATCAGGGTGCAGAAGGAGCAGCACCTTTGGGCCTACATCCAGGAGGCAAAGCAGGGCCAGGATTACTGCCGACTGATTTCACCTAGGGCTGGAGCCTAGGCTGCCCTCTAGGGCAGTAAGGTGCTGAGGTCTTTGGATGGAGAGTCTACATATGCTCGAGGTGGAACACACGGGCTCAGACATCTAGAAATATCCAGTAGATAGTAGAATGAACCTTGTGGTAAGATCAGAGGACCACATCCTGGTGGGACTTTGGATCTATCTTTTGTATTGTGCCCATATCTTTGGATGGAAATATATTGTTTTGGTGGATTCTATATCTGGCTTGGATCATTGTCTATTTGCTAGTCCACATCTATGTGAAGCACATTAAGTTAAGAAGTTTGTGATTCTACACACCTCACACAGAGTGTGAGCTTCTGGGCTATTCTATCAGTCTTCCATTGTGCGTACCCTCTGTTGGTCGATTTCTAACAGGTACTCCATGAGGCACGCAGACCTTGCAGGGATCACTTTGATGGTGAGCTTACTGCTTGGAAAATTCTCCACGCCAAGTTGTGGTGGAATACTCTGTTTAAAGATATGCCCATGATCGAAGTGTTGAGTGTGATGTTTGTCAATACATAGGAAGATTACTTCCTCTAGACCACATGCCGTTGCAACTAAGCCAACATTGGGAAGCATTCCAGCATTGGGGCCTAGATTTCATGGGTTCATTCAAGAATACGGCTACATAGAATAAATATATCCTAGCAACTATAGATCATGCTACTGAGGTGAAGCCTTAAGGGATAACTTGGCTCGGACTACAACCAAATTCCTTTTTGAGAATATTATCTCTAGATATGGTTGCTCGATAGAATGTCACTGATCAGGGAACCCATTTTATGAATGAAGTATTTGAGTTGCTGACTAAGCAATTTATGATGGTACACCCAGTGTCAACTACTTACTATCCTCGGTGTAATGGGCAAGCTGAGTTGACTAGCAAAACTCTCAAGTTGGTGCCCACAAAGACAGTTAGTACACATCGACAGACTGGGATGTGCAGCTTCCTGCTCTTACTTATAAGGTCACTAAAAATTTAAGTCCGGGATGGCATTTGGATCAGAAGTTGTCATTCCTGTCGAGTTTTTGGGTCCGAGCCTATGCATTGCAATTGAACATCACCTAGGTGAACCAGAAGCAATGACGATATGATTGCAGCAGCTAGCCGAACTGGACAAGTTGCACATTCGAGCTGTGTGGTCACAACAGGTAATACCGAGGAGGAGAAAAGCGTGGCATGATCAGCTTATTGTTCGGAAGAACTTTGAAGAAGGAAATGTTACTATTGTTATACAATGCAAAGGAAGGGCCACTAAAGGCTAATCTTAAAATATGAGGGAATGGACCATACAATCCAATTGGTTGATTTGCAAGGATAGGTGATTCCTGAGTTGATCAATGGAAGCTGGGTTAAGTGGTATCGAGCTACCACAACGATTTTAGTGATTGTGAGCAGTCCACAGGTCCTTAGGAAGGAGCCATGTTCCCTTGACACAATTTTTGATCCTTCTCCTACAACGCGACCAGCCCCTCAGGACACAGCCTCATCACCCAATCCCAAGCAGCAGCCATGTCCTTCCAAAACCCAAGCCTCTCCAATCCGGTCTGTGGAGAAACAGTCACATGTTGATACACAAGATTGAGCGGCGGGTGGGATGGCAGTCGACATCGGTGGAGAGCTTGACAACATAGCGTCCACGGATCAAAATCCTCAGTTAACTCTGAGGAGCAGAGCAAAGAAATAGACGTGGTGGAGGCTTGGAATGAAGATATGAAAGAGGATGCCCCGATTGGCTAAGTGAATTGAGAGCCAACTGCAGAGAAGGAGCCACACTAGGATGGAGAGGAGTAGGTTAATATGAAACAGGCAAGATATTAGACAAAGGCCAATGGTGAAATAGGGGAACTATTCCCGAAGAGTAGAATAAGACTGCAATAGAGACAAAGGAAGCCACTACTGAGGCAGAGCACGCCGTGGCTGAGATAAAGAAGATTGTTGCTGAAGCCAAGAAGTAGATACAGGAAAACACCGCGGCACTACAAGACATGGACTAAGACACTAGTTCCTTAGTTGTGCCTTTATAGTCAATTGATAGGGGAGACGATCAAACAACGGTGAATCACAAGGGTAAACGCATTGTCATAGAATCATCAGGCTTGAGTGACCAAGCTGTCACAACAATCATTATGCTGTAGGGTTTCATTGCTCAGGGCACCCAGGATAAAGATGTAGATAGGGAAGCAATGGTGAGTAAGCTGCATATGGGGAATAATGCCCCAATAGAGGGCTGGCGATCCGAGTGCCACTCTTCAATTCCTACACAGGAAATCCCTTTGCTACCTCCTTCACAACTTGTAGTCCCAGGTGAGGGAACTTACCCCCTATTCCGATTTGAAGATATAGAATCCCAAGGTACAACTATTTCCTATTGGCAACATTGAGGGATACGGGCGGCTAGAACAATGCAGCACATCGCAGCGCACGGGGTGCCCCCTCAAGTTCTAACGTATGAGCGCTAGGAGCAAAAAAGGTACTCAAGGGAGCTTAGGGATTTCTTTTATGCATTAGTCGAAGAACAGACGCAAAGCAGGCCAATTTGAAGTTAGGTCATGAAGGTATCCAAGCCGAGCATGCATCCCTGGCGCACCGATATCAAGGGGCTCTAGGATCAATTTGGACTGCGCAGCAAACAGTCGAGTCTCAACGCCAATTGATGGTATTACAGAACAAGCCATTCCGATCCCTGGGCACCATCACAACTGGCTACAACAAAGACGACAAGAGGATGTCGCCCTTCATCAGCAGTTGGTAACACTAAAGCAAATCCAAGCATTGATCCGCGAGCTCGACAAGCCCTCGAAGCATGCGAGCATCCCTTCAAGGCGGAAGGATCCTGAAAATGATGGAGATGCTACTCGGCAGGGTGGAGCAGCACAATTCACAGAGCAGGTGGATCAGTTTAGCACGGCTACAAGTGCTCCACTGTTGAGATACAGAAGCTTCAGCTGTGGGAGCCGAGACATCAGTTGGAGTGGGAGATGACCTTGAAGACCATACTACAGTGCGCACTCTGCTTCTTGATTCAAATTCCCAACCACTTAGAGGTCAGTCACCTTTCTGATTGTGCAGTTTTGATAAAGGAACACAGAAATCGCCTCCATATAATTTTGACATTGTGGACCAGATATTCCCAGAGCACACAGTTTTAAGTGATCACAGCTAGGTGATTATGATGAATTGCTCAGGCACTCTCTATAGAACTTGCAGGCCCTTTTGAGAGTCACTCCTCCGAGGTCTTTCTACAAACCAGCCCTGGACAAGTACTGGTTTTTCCGACCTATAGGATCCATTTGGTTTGAAGAGGTTTTTTTCGATGAGTGTGACAATACTACATAGCAGGTGTTCGAGTACGAGTGGGCCACAAGTGCTTTTGACGTGGCAGTGAAATAGAAGGCCACCACAAGCAGAGAGAAGCTTTTGCAATCGAGCGTGGCAGGATATCAAATGAGCTAATGAACTAAGGCCAATGATCACCAACCTTCTCAACTTGCGGTTTTTCCTATCTCTTGTTATTAAACCCCTTTGACCATATAAATAAAGCGCAATACAAATTCTTGACAATTGTCTGTCCTCAAAAAGGGAAATGCCAACCGATCCATGTTATCTCAAGTTGAGCATAACAGGAGACACAATTCCCTAGAGAGATCCCTCAAGAGAGGTTGGCCTCATAGTGAGACCTCTCTATGATTCTGCCTTTTAGGTGTACGCGGGGGTATGAAATGTAGATTCTTACAGTATGGAGCTTCTTGGCTCAGGATGGTGGTCAAGACCTCAAGTTGTGGCTTGGTATACTGATGAGCCTATGGCAGAAAGATCAGTCAGCTGTAGCAGGGAGGTTGGTCAGTCAGCTCTCCACTTTGTGGTTTACGTTGGTCTAATGATGTATAGAGGGTCTTCCACTTGGAGTCTATCTTACTCGAGGGCTGTTGGTTGCTTCACCCTACTATTCGAGACAAGTACTCAGTTTATAGTGAGCAGATGTTATGGATCGAGATAACTCAGCCAAATAAGACTCTTTAAAAAAATTTCCTCATTTGGCAGTGCACATTGTGCTGAGCAGATCTATTATGCTCAGTTTTTTTCCTTTTAAAGATTGAAAGTTGAAGTGTAGGTCTACAATGTTTATATTTTCCAGCTTGAATTGTAACACCTGACTGATTTTCTCAGATATTTCTTCTGCAGCAGAAATGTCTGACATAATTCAAAGATGTGACTTCTCGAAAGTTGTGTTCTCTCCTGAAAATCTGGACAAAATCTACAACATAGAAGGTATTCTTCCTTCTCCAACTTTAGGCTATTTTGAAAATTTTAAGCTATGCTACTTTGAAATTTAACGGAAACTATTGAATTGGAAATTTGAGGGAGTTGTCGGGCTTCCAGGGACAGGAAGAGCAATCCTCAAGGGTGTATTCCATAATTTCGGTTCTAATACTTTCATTATCCTTGTGTTATTGCAGGAATACATGATGATTTTTGGTGATACTCTGGTTGTAGTTGCTTGTACTGTAAGCACATTTTTCATAATTGCATCTGCAGTAAATGAGCCAACATCGTTCAGGTCAATGGACAGAGAAGGATCCATGGCTCTCAGCATAGAAGAAAGGAGAAACTTTGAAGTTTCCCCTAGGCACTTGGGATTGGGAATGAAAGCTGTGAATGATGAGCCTGTGCAGCTCTTGAGGCCTGGGAAAGGTCATGATCATTTAGAATTGAATGAGACAGTGCTGGAAAATTTGGCTACTTTAGATGAACCCATTGCTTTTGTGGGCATTGTAGGGCCTTATCATGGGTAAGAGACCTTCTGTTGTATATTTACTTGATTGCCAATGCTTGCAGGCCTTTAGTGGGATCTATTCTTCAGAGTTGTTTTTGGTTATAAGGCTGCTTGGAAACTAGCTTTCCTGATTTCAAATCAGGGTGTCGGTACTTCTGCTAGTACCAGGGTGTTGATACTTTGTCTTATCGCAGATTGTACAAGCCATTCTTTCTTGTACATGTCTTATGTGATATGTAGTCCATTAAGGATTGTGACATGGATGTGTATGAGGAAGGGGAGGATAGCTCTATTTTATTGCAGTCCTTGCCTTTACTGAGAATACTCTTTTTTTTGTGCAGCGGCAAATCATTCCTGTTCAATGTGTTTCTTAATTCCACTCACGGCTTTCCTGTAGGGGCTAAGCCTGAGCCTGAAACAAGGGGAATCTGGCTTCGGATTGTTTCCAAGGAGACGCTTAAGGGAGTAGACGGCTCACAGGTGATTCTCCTTGATACAGAGGGATTTTATGGAGAACGGGCTACTCGGTTGTATGATGCACGGATATTTGCACTTGCAACCCTCTTAAGTTCTCATCTTGTATACAACACATTGCGTACTTTGGGTAAGGCATCCAATTCTCCCTATCTTGCACATTTCGTTCTAATTTAAAAATTGATGGATTGTGAAAAGTATATCACTGTTTTCAGCTGTATGGCGAAATGAAATGCAGGACTAAGGATGGAAAATTTACTCACATTTGTTGTAGGGGACATACAATCTGTGAGTGCTCTTGCAGACCTTGCCAAACAAGCACAAGTTTTCAACTTGCAAAATTGGCTTCACACGGGTGACATTACAGGTCTCTCTCTCTCTCTCTCTCTCTCTCTCTCTCTCTCTCTCTTCATCTGTGTATGCATGGGGGGTGAGTATTGGTGTTCATTTGCAAACGTGTGCATGGGGGATAAGGTATATGTGTCACAATTCTTGACTTAATTCCCTTTCCTACTTTTGCTTGTGGATTGGATTTGTGGATACACTTGTGAAATGGTATGCCCTTTTGATGGGACACATCCCATGAGGCATACCCTTCAAAGAGACACGCTCCTCTATGGCAGAGAGATTTATAGTCATGTTCATCTATGAAGGCTCATGCACCTCTTCATGTACACACCCCTTGGTGCATTGTCTTTTCAGTTATACCTCTTCACTCTTTATATAAAGAGAGGCCATTCATGAACACGGCATATAATTCCTTTTAGTGAATCTACGTCACTCTACTGTTCAATTACTTCCTTCTGCTTCTAAGATTCTTTCACTACAGTTAATGATAACAGATCGACTAGAATTCCTTACACTGGTATCAAAGTCAAATATTTCTCCTACATGTAGGGAATGCCTTCCTTAGCCCTTTCTACGAAGCCTAGACAATTGAAAGGAAACAGCATATGGAAGAAATGGAGAAATGGCACACCATAAATTTAAAAACCGTATCCTGCTCCTATGCTTTGATTTGCATGGCCCCTCCATCAATCCCATCACTTGATGATGTAGGTGCCGTTTCAAGAATTTGTGCCCCTTAATTTGAAAGCACCTTGCAAGCCCTCGATCAAGACACACTCCTTTGCAAGATACCCTTGCATGCAAGTTCCAGTTCATGGGCATGCAACCCCTAGGCATGCATAATGTTTTTCCCCCTCAAACAATTTGTCTGATTGTTTATCGTTCTGATGTCCATGCATCACTGCCTTTGCTAATGATTGACTTCATTATTAGGATTTCAATGAAGGCGATACGTTTCTCTTATTTGTAGCTCTTATCACTACAAGACTGTGAAGTCTATGTTTCCCAGGCTGCGGCTGTGATACTATGGACTGCATAAACATTTAGGATCCCCATCCTAGTAAATCTATAATCCCATGCATACTACCTATCCCACAATGAGCTCTCGCTTGTCGAAACTTGTAGGGCAAGGGCTTGCCTCAAAGAGTTACAAACTATCCCTCTATTCCACCGCTAGGGACCATATCTCTAGGCCCCTTCTTGGAAAGTGCTCCTATAGGATCAGAATGTTCATTGACTGCCTAACAAGGGCCCACTATAACTCCTGGGAAGGATAGTCGGGGGGGGGGGGGAGATGCACGGTTATGGAACCCATGCATGTCGAAACTCACAATTGTCTTCACATGGAGATGACATTGGGTGACAATGAAGGCCTCAATGCTTGGAGGCTTGTATAACAATCTCAATCCGGGTGGATTTCACAATGAGTTTGGAGGAAATATAATTTAAATCTGTGTGATTTCTTGACAACGTCATCATTGGCTCTAGGTCCACCTTGTGAGCCTGTGTACCAAGGTCAAAGCTGGCACTCGAAGCCTACCAGAACATTGATGTAAGGCTAGTGGTTTCTTATCTACAGCATCCAAGTCCTGGTCTGTCCTTTTGGAGGGCAATTTGCTAGGCAAGCCTTTGGACCATGCTTAGTCCAAAGCAATCAGCCCTGTATTGGAAAGGTCACCTCCCCATCTGTAAGCCCCCAAATGAGGAGAGCATGGGGGAGCCATTGAGCAACAGCAGGAGCAGATAGGAGCAGCCAGAAGCCACTTCCTTGGGCCTCCCACTGGGGGTGGAGGAGAGTGAAAGGTGTGCTGCAGACTGAGTTCCCTAGAGGCTGGACCTTGGCTGTCTTCTAGGGAAGCAAGGTGTTGTGATCTGGACAGAAAGTCTATAGAGGCTCGAGGTGGAGCACACGGGCTCGAGTCTAGAGATAGCCGGTAGATAGGAGAAGGACCTTGTGGTAAGATAAGAGGACCACACCATTGGTGGGACTCTGGATCTCTTTCTCTTTTGTATTGTGTCCATAGATTTGGACGGAAATATATTATTTTGGTGGTTTCTCTATCTAGCTGGCTCATTGTCTATTGATGAGTCTGCACATCTATTGTATGCACATAAGTTTAAGAAGTTTGTGATTCCACACACCACACCACACCGTGTGAGCTCCGGGGCAATTCTATCAGTCTTCCACTATGCGTACCCTCTGTTGGGTCATTTCTAGCACCTTGTTGTCCCAACCACTTCCAACAAATTTTGAAGGAACGGGAGGAAGGTGGAAAGGAGGCAAGGGAGCTAGAAGGAAGGAAGCATGACTTGAAATAGAAATGGAAAGAAAGGCAAGAACCAAAGGAAATCACTTAGATGACCAAAAAGATCCACTTGAGTTGATTGATGTGACAAGTGAAAGTACAACACTTATATAGAGTGGACACACACACACAAGTACCATATGTGTATGGGATAACTCTTAAGATGCCACATGGCACTCTCTCACGCAAAGACTTATGAACTAGTTCCTAGTACACACTAGAACACACTCTTTGACTATGATTTCTCCAACATCCCCCCTCAGAGCAAAGATTGTGAGACCTAACACGCAAGGAGTAGACTGATCCCCTTTCCACCGCAATACTGCAAAGAGGAAGTCCAACTATCCAACACCTTCCGTGTGATAGTGACTTCTCAGTCAGCTTGTGACCGGTAGTGAGAACCATCCCTCGTCACCCCCCCTTACTCTGAACTGGGCAGGAGTCTCGCATAGCCATAAGAGTAAACACCCAATACAATCATTTTTGGGGAACTACCCAGGGCAGAGTACCCTTATTGACTCCAAAGCCACAAAAGCATACATCATTTTAGAGGGACTACTCAAGGCAGAGGACCTTTATTGACTCGCATAAGAGAAATCAGAATACATATGGGTCGTCATCCTCAATGAGGGTGACATGGGCAGATAGTGCTTGGTAGATGACTTGAATCTCCTCTGGTGTCTCCTCTCCTTCAACCAAGTTGGCATGATGCTAGTCTTGTTCTTTTGCTTTCTTTGTGTAGCAATGTGCTTCAATATGACCCTTGCGCTTACAAATCTGCACGTGATGTTCTTATGGGATTTCTACTTGCTGGTGGAGGCAAGAGACTCTTTAGAGCTTGATGTAAAAAGCGGAGGTTCTTTGTTCCAGCGATCTTTTTCGAGAAGAAGAGTTACCATATCATCAAAGGTTGTCGAGGTACTTCAAGAGTGTTCTCAAAACGAGAGATTCCTTCCATACTCTTCATGAGGACAGCCATTTTGTCCTTGTCGTCAGGTGGATACTTCAGGCTGCAAAGTTGTTGAACAAGAGATTGCATTTTTGCCAAGTGTGTACTTAATGCATCGCTATCCTCCATTTTTAACTTATAAAATTGCAGCTCTATGTGGAGCTGAAGGCAGTGCCAAGAGGAGGCAATGGGCAAGTGCGAGTAGAAGAGGAGGCAGCGGGTAGGCAAGAGGCAGCGTGGGCAACGGTCATAAGAGGTAGCGGGCAGGGAGAAGAGGCAGCGTGGGTAAAAGAGGAGGGGCTGGAGGCAGTCAGGCTGTTGCACGGGCAGCTAGCAGCAAGTCGATGATGAGCAGCTCCTCAAAGTCGGCATCTTGATCTTCATGATGAGGCTAGAGAAGAGATTGAGGGAGGGGCTACCCTTTGGGGGAAGATAGCTTCCATTTCCGGGCTACCTCACTCCTAAGGTTTGCCCAAGGAAGGGAAAGCTAGAAAGGGGACATGGCTCTGATACCACATGAAGGAACGGGAGGAAGGTGGAAAGGAGGTAAGGGAGCTAGAAGGAAGGAAGCATAACTTGAAATAGAAATGAAAGGAAATGGAAATGGAAAGAAAGGCAAGAACCAAAGGAAATCACTTAAATGACCAAAAAGATCCACTTGAGTTGGATTGATGTGACAAGTGAAAGTACAACACTCATATAAATTGGACACACACACACAAGTACCATATGTATATGAGATAACTCCCAAGATGCCACATGGCCTCTCTCACACAAAGACTCATGAATTAGTTCCTAGTACACACTAGAACACACTCTTTGACTATGATTTCTCCAACACATTCGCATCTAGGGACCATTGCTCCTTCCTCGTAGCTGCAAAATTGAAACCCCAAAATGGGACTAGCTCTCCTTTATATGGTTTATTCCTTATACAACATAAATTTATTGAAGGAATTTCAAGATTTGTGTCTCTCACATTGTGCTTTCTTTTCTTGTGCAGGCTGTGGTATTGCATGGTTAGTATCTTACTCAAGATGGTCATCCTAGCTTTGGGAACTTCATATGTAGGTCGCAGTATTTGTGAGCTCTTCACGCCAATCTAAGGTGACCAAGTTGAATGGTGTCAAACCAATAGATGCTTCAAGCCAACAATTGCGATGTCTCATCCGAATCTCAAATCCCCAATTGGAAGTCCTCATGCAGATGTTCCAGGCCAACGATAATGAGTTGCCACACCATTCTATAATCATGGGTTCTCACATGTATGTCTAGGCCAACAATCAAGAGTTCCCATGGCTTTCTCTCCAAGCTCCAAATTGAGCACACCTTTCATGTAGATGTCACTTACTCATGGCCTTGCAACATTTTTAGATAGGGAATTAGAGGTACTGACCAAAAGATTGGTTTAACTATCCCATTGAGCTCAGTTCTCTGTCCTCGGATGCAACAGCTTGCAAACTGAAGGGAAGGCTTTCATATTTATGAATTCCCATATGCTCTCTATCTCAAAATGATCATGGATTGGCTTGAGGAAAAAAATCATAGATAAAATAGGCTCTCCCTCATAACCTTGGGGAATTATATTGTCTTGTAGGAACATCCTCACCTTGTGGTTGCATTGTGGTGGATGGTTTTATTGCTTTAGCTTAGTTTTGGTGTTGCTTGCGAGCAAGAGTTATAGTGACACAAAGTCCTAAAATTCAGAAACACCCCCAACCAATAGAAGGTAGCCTAGATGCTTTTTGTGGCGATCTTTTCTTGAGCAACATGGCCACCTCCTAAGGCCACATGATTGTTGAGTAAGAAAGGTATTTTGTGTCGGAAAATGGAGATTTTCAAAATGTAGCTTTTAAATACTATGGCCAAAGCCATATTCGAATTTAGCAAAGGTGAAATCTAGAAGGGTGCCCACCTTACTTTTAGAAGGAAGTTAAGAGAGTATTGCTCTAATGATGAAAGAGCTTGAGCCTTGCATCAATTTTTATGAATTAAGGCTTGTAGAATGAGCATCTTTGTCAGCATCATAGTGACCAACAAATGCATTTTGTCAGATCGAAAACCCCTTCCCAACAAAGCGTTGATAGCAGCTTCTCCAAGGCAGATTCAGGTTCTTGTATTGAGCGAGGGAGGTTTTGTCATGGAAATGATGACGAGTGGAAGCTATGTCATGACTTAGAAGCACTGCTGATAGAAAGAATAAAGGGCAGCAAAAGCATGGCTATAAACCTGGATAGTAGATCCATTAAGCAACACTTCCTTCACATATTAGAAATGGAGAGTGCACGATGGAGACTTGGAGACGAGGATTGAAGCAAATGACTAATGTTGACTGATGTCATATTGCAAAGTACAATGGGCGTCATTGCATAGGTTGAGAAACTGGGGTCAAAAGATGCAGCGACTAACTCACCCAGAAACCCAACCTCTAACTGAGATTAGGGGTAAAAAACCTTAATAAAGGAGAAAAGTGCCCCGAGCCCCTTGTTACATGATATTTCTAACACCCCCCCTGCAGCGACAATGTCACAATGTACAAGGTAAACATCAATCATCAAATGTATATAAGTTCAAAGCTTTGCAAGAAGCCTCAAACTTTGGACTAGGTAATTCTTTATGAAAAGATATGTTACATTCTACTGTGTAGAGCATAAGACCAAGCTGATATCTAGTGCATGTAGCCGCTTCTTGACATAGTGATAATGAACTTCAATGTGTTTTGAACAAGCATCAAACACAAGATTCTGTGCCATGACAATGGCACTTTGATTGTCAGTGAGAATGGGAGTAGGCTTCTCCAATGATGCATGAAGATCTCCCAACCAATGCCTCAACCAAATACACTTGTGAAGGCCGCCCTTTACTCAGCCTCACAAGATGGATTAGCCACTGTAGACTGTGTCTTGCTTAGCCAAGAAACTCAGCAGTGTCCAAGAAAGAAATAGCTAGCATTGGTCGACTGCCGAGTATCACAGTCACCAGTCCAATTTGAATCACTCTAAGCCTGTAAATGAAAGTCACCCCTCCTGCGAGGGAGCAAGCCAAGAGATCGCAAATATCGGAACACACATTTCATAGCCTGCCAATGACAAGACTTAAGGCTGTGCATAAATCTACTCAGCTGGGACACTGCAAACTGAATATGGCCAAGTAAATGAGGCATCCCACAGCCTAGCTGTAAACAATGGCATCAAACGGTTCACTAGCATCATGAATGGACAGCTTAAGCCTTGGCTCCATAGGAGTGGATATGGGCTTACAATTTTGAAATCTGAACCATTCCAACAGTTTTCCAATATACTTGGACTGCAATAACCCAATGCTTTGTCATCTTGCACAAATCGAATGCCCAAATAATAATGAAGTAGTCTCAAATCGGACATATAAAAAGTTCGCTGTAATTCAGCCTTGAAATCTGCAAAATTTTCAGGATTTGTCCTAGTGAGCAATATGTCATTGACATAAAGGGCAATGACGAGCAAATCCCTCCCTTTCCTGACATACAGGGTTCTCCCGTGTGAACTATTCTGCATTTTGTGGCTGGGCAAAAGGCGTCTATCTTGGAATACCAAGCTTTAGGAGCTTGTTTTAATTCATACAAGACTTTCTTCAATTTGCATACCTTGCCTTCCATGCCAAGCACTACAAAACCGATGGGCTACATGACAAAAACTTCCTTCTAAAGATCCCCATTCAGAAATGCAGTTTTAATGTCCAGCTGATGGATCTTCTATCCATGAAATAGTGAAAGCAACTACACACCTAACGGTGGTCATATGGGAAGTAGGGCCAAAGGTCTCATCATAATTGATGCCTTTCTCTTGTGCATAGCCCTTTGTAACGAGGCAGGTCTTGTACCTGTCTATGGGACCATCTGACTTACACTTGTATACCCCATTTGGTTCCAATTGCTTTCTTGCCGGCAGGCAAATCCACTAACTCCTAAGTGTGGTTTTTCTTAATGGAGTCCAACTCTTCTTGCATGGCCTTGCATCGAATGCACATTGTCAGTATTTACTTGACCCAACAACAGTGGGCATCTTCAACATCTCTAGTGCTCCTACATGATACCTTTCAGAGTGGGGCAATATAAGCGTGCCTCTTTGCACATTGTAGACCTATTGCAAATTTCCTGAAGTCATTTGTTTGAAACTAGGAGACCCTTGGGAGAACCTTTTTTCTAGCTCAAAATAGAATAATCCTAAGAGGGCGTTGAGAAAGGCCCTTGGTACTTTCACCTTGAGGGTGTTGTCATAGGCTATCCTTGAGAAATAGAGGGCGTTGAGAAAGACCCTTGGTACTTTTATCTTGAGGGCGCTATCATAGGCTATCCTTGAGCTAGCTAGGACAATGCCTAGAAAAGTATCATCCTGACACTCCTTTAAGAAGATCTTGCTTTTTGCAATCTTTGATATTTCCTCCTTAGAGGTGCAATATTTGTCATTATAGCTCCTACGGGACTAACCATGGTATGGGCATAGCTTAGGATTGAGGCCTAATGAATCTAGGATACATAGTGATCAAGGGACTTGAGCTGAGACCAACTAGAGGTTGGCAACAAACTAGGGTTGAGACTAGAGCCATAGTTTAAGATGAGGTCTATATCCTTTGGGAGTATGTTTTTTAGGAAAAGCTGATTTACTTAGGGCATAACCCTTGTATTTAGGGCTAGATGTAAAATATAGTAGAGCTATGCTTATAAATATAATAAAAGGATCATAGTATAGGGTCCTCGATCCATCTCAAGGGTGGACTAGCTATGTTTATAAATATTAACAGATGGATCATTGTATATGGTTCTTGGATAACCTCATTCTCGAGCATGGACTACCGCCCATGTTCTGAATGGAACTTAGGTTGTAGGGTGGTCCAACACATTGAACCTATGGCTGCTCATTGAGCTGCTAGCCCCCTTCCTTCATAGCTTGGATGAAAGTGTACTCGCTATGGATGAAAGTGTACGCGCCAGGGAGGATTCTCTATTTGGGATTTTGACACCTGGCTTATTCAATTTTGTTAGTTGGATGTATTCTTACAGTAGGTGGTTTTCCAAGGGAGCGTAACATTGGTATCAAAGCTAGACATTACAATTGGCATTGCCATTGTGGCATTTATCTCCACTGCATTAGAGCTACTTGCATTTCAAGCAGTTGCCCTTACCTTTTCCATGGCCATATATGAAAAGCCTGATAATTGCAATTGTACACTTCTATATTCAGCATCATCTGCTCTTCTTGGTAAAGTATACCAATCATTTCCTGCACTGTGGGTGCTGCAACAGTGGCTGTCAATATTCAAGTTGGTAATGAACTTCTGTAGGAAGGTGCTAGTGAGTTCAAAATAATGAATAAGGTTTTTATTCTCTATTCTCTCTCATTGATGACAGCAAGCTACTAGTGAAAACTTGGATGTGGGATTGTTGAGAACACCACGTTAAGGTTGCTGTAGTAGAATATCTTAGGGCCATTCTGAAGATGTGCACGCACAGTTACAATTTGCTGGCTGAAATAGAAATTGAGTGCTTGCAGCGCTAGAACACCAAAAGTTGACGTGTTTTTTTTAACTGATTGTTTGTTCAGCCTCGCACACATCTATGCGATGGAATTATTATTTTTTTGCATGAAATGCCTTGTTCTAGTCACAATTGCAAATGGGCTGGAATAGGGTGTCTGGCATTGAAAGTTATGCTTGCCGAAGTATCGCTTACAGACTGCAGGTGGCTGTAAGATGATTGTTCAAGTGCTGTATTGATTTTGTTTGAGTTATGTATGCTGCAATTAGAGCACCTTGGGCTGTGTGCCGTTCAGTGAACTAATCTAGCTGCATCTCAAGATGCGCAAGGTTGATTTAAGATCACCTTGAGCTGCATGCAGCTGCCTGGCTTGCTCCTGTGCAATGACATGGGTGTGTACAGATGCTGTGCTATATAGGTTCTCGTCCTCAAGATTGCCTTGGAGGTTCACAGGTGCACAAGTTTCTGTGTAGGATGGCATTGAGAGGGTGCCTCTGATATCAGAGAGAAGAGTGTGAGAATTCCAGGAATGGATTGCATACCCTGAGGGAAACAAAGAAATGCGGGGTTTTATTATGAAAGCCTAAAGCTAACCTAGATTTAGCCTAGGATGAGATGTGCATTTTCATAACAAAACCCTAATCTCTTCCGTTCTTTAGTGTGAGCACTTAGTTGTTAAAAATTTCCAGTTGTGTTGTTTTCTCGTCTCTCCAGCAGATGCATAGTGTATCTGTATCTGGACAAAATTCCTATTCCAAAGTCGGAGTGCGATGTTCTTAGGATAGGACGTCAATGAGTGTGACATCTAAGGTGTTCATAGGCTCTGCTGCTAGGCTAGGAGATGCCAAGTGCCTCTGTCAAGACAGATGAGTAAGTTAACTGCTGTCCTCTGGCATTCTAGTTCTCATTGTCAGTTTGTCTCTACGAGCAGAAGAAGGATATATACCTGAAGAATTCTGATACTCTCTTTTCTTTCTTTCATAATTTTTTCTTTAACTACCGAAAAGATGTACTATTTTGTCTCTGATGTAGCCCGTTAACCTACTTGTGGTAGACAGTGGTACAGAAGCATCTTGCTGCCTGCTTGCTTTTCATATATAGATTGTTGACATTACCTCAGTATTTATGATCCAAACAAAGAGTTGATATTGACTTGACGTGTGCTTTATTTATGCAGATCAGTCCCTTCCCTCAGCAAGCATGGACCCATCTCTTCTTCTGAAAACACTAGATTTTCCACCACTTACCTGGGTAGTCCAGGGCTTTGACATTGATCTGGAGTCTTCACATCAGCCTATGGACTATCTTCAACGATATCTTTCTGCTTATTCCCATACTGGCGATCGAACTTTGGACACACTTTTCACTAAGGGTATCTCTTGCTTTGCTCTTCGCACTCCTGCAGATATAAACCTTCTGCGTGAGCAGTATGGTAGCAAGATTCTTGCTGCTGATGAGGAACTATACACACAACTACATCCAGGATACATATCTGACATGGATAAACTCCGAAAAAGTATTTTTGGGAATCTTACATCCAAGGGAGGTGGGAAGCTCACTGGCAAGGCTATTGCTGCCTTATTGCCCCTTCTAGTCTACTATGTGAATGAAGATTTCCCTCTTCACGCAGATAGGAAGTTGAGGGATGTTTTAGTGGATGTCATTGTGGATGGCGCATTTGCAGGGGGTGTGGAGTATTTTCAGAAGTGCATGCGTGAACCTTCAGTAAGTGACACGGTAGTGTCTTCTAGGCAAGGCAAGAAAACAGTGATGGATACAAAAGATTTAGTGGCCATGTCTGTTCTTGCCACGTCAGCACTAACTGCAGAGGAACTTGAAGCTGTGATGACTTTTGCTGGTACGATTTCTTTATGTTGAGAAGCATGCTCTGTTTTTCTGTCTGATTGATGATTATAGGATTGAAAATCTATGCGTTATATTATGCATATGGAGAAAACTGAAGTTGAAAGGGAAACCGATCAATATAGTTGATGGAAGGCTTATGTGCTCCACAAAAGGTCTTGGAACAAAATCAAGTTTGTACCTATCAAACGATAAGGAATTAATCATTGAAGAAAATGCATTTGAAGCAACATAGGAATGTGAATATATGTGACCAAAAGGGAAGATTGGCAATAAATTTGAGCTACTGAACATGCCAGATGATAGCTGTGGGGGGATTGGCAGTTTTTTACCATGGCATTCTTGTTCATTGTCATCTTTATTTAATTATTAAACCACAATTGTTGTCTTCCTTCTGCTTTGCTTTCTTCATGTATGTGCATCTAGAGTGCTAGACTGTGATATATTTGATTATATAATCTGGAGCACAACAATTAAAAGCTGTTGTGTTTTAGTTGGAGGTTTCTTCTTTGTTTTGTTTGCATTGCCTTATTTGGTGCTTGAAGTCATTTTCAAGGCAAATGAGTGGTTTTTATAGGTTGATGTGGTGCCTTTTCTTGTCCAGGACAAGTGATTGACTTTTTAGGCATAGTCACCTCAAAACGTGTTTCAAGGAATAGAAACGTTTTTGCCCAACATGTTTCTACAAAATGACCGAAACAGAATTGCAAATCTCAAAATGGCAGACATCTGCCCTAACTCTAAGAAAATGCCACATTGGCTCATTTCGCCTTGTGGTTTTTCCTTTCCCTGCTGCCTCCTTGCATATGTGTGTTTCTTAGCGAAAGTCCTTTGAAATTTTGAAATGTTTCGCCACAAAAACTGTGAAGCATGTTTCCAGAGCACAATGTTTTAAAGCTGTCATGTTTCAGTTGGAGGTTTGCTTTTGTAGGAACAAGAATGGAGATGGATTGTGAACACAAGAGAACAAGAAGTGAACACAAGTGAACTCCAACTGAAATGTTCAACCAAATGAAGAACAAGTACAAGTACTTGGTATATATAGTCCAAGTACTAGAACACACAAAAACTCCAAAATAGACCAAGTCCTAGTCTATCGTACACCACCATATCATTGTATATATCTCTATAAATCCCCCCTCAATGATATGGCTGAAGTACTTTGGAATGATCTTAGAAGTACCTAAAGTACCATGGTTGCACAAATTCATCCACATGTGCATATAGCAACCTATGGGAGTACAAAAGAAAACAATGTCATTTTACAAACCCCCTTGACATTGTTTGAATGTCTCGTATCTCCAAGCCATGTTGATGTTGTGCGAAAAGAGGCGCTAATAGGCTTTTAGTGAAGATATCTGCCACTTTGTCCTCAGTGGAACAATATGTGAGATCAATGAGGCCATTTGTGATATAATCCCGCACATAATGATAGTGGTTTTCAATGTGTTTCATGCGAGCATGAAATATAGGATTGTTCCCTATAGGAATGCAACGTTGGCTGTCACAGAAGATTGGAGTTGTGTTACCATCCCGAGCATGCATGCAGAAGCTTCCTTAACCACATATATTCCATAGTGGCTGAATTTGTAGCTTTGTATTCTGCTTCACTGGAGGAGAGAGACACGCGGTCTTGCTTCTTATTGAGCCATGAGATGCACACTGAGCCCAATGAGAAGCAATAGCAGGAAGTGGACTTGTGATCATCGACGTCCCTTGACCAATCTGAGTCGGTGAAGCCACTCAGAGAAATGTCACCATCTGGAGCATAATGCAGCCCATAGGAAAGTGTACCCTGTCCATATCTGAGAACCCTCTTCACCTCAATCCCCCGTCATCATACGGTTTCCCTTTCAATAGCAACTATGACCTCCGAGTTATTTTTGTTGACATCTGTTTTCATCACAAACACACAGCTAAGGATCTTCATTTGAGCACCGCACAGGTTGGGTTAACAGTTCATGAGCACCGAACATTGAGCACCCATAAGTTAACCAATGGAGAGTGGGCGAATCGGACGGTCAACATCCTGTTGAAGTTACAACCATGCTTGCAAGGACCTTGACATAAAACTGTGGTATGAATGGAGGAGATGGTATTACCTTTGACATCAATCAAAGTGGCCACCTTTGCCTTACCTTCCTTTCAACATGCCTCTTTTCTACGCAACCGAAGCAGTGGCTCTCCTTTACATAACAAAGGGTTTGTTCGTCGTTTTTCACTCGCCTTGCAGTTGCCTCAACTGGAGTCTCCAAAAGGACTGTGCTTCGCCCTAGGAGGTCAAAAGCGTCTCTCCCTCCTAAAAGTCTTTGGCTTGAAATTCGTGATAGCTTGTGGCTTCTGTGAAGAACTCCCCTTCACAATGGTATCATCTTAGACTTTAGCAAATCTAATCGGCTCTCGAGGCTCTTACGGTGGTTGTTCTTCACTTGGAGGGTATGTTCTTTTGCCAAGCCAATGATGAAAAAAACCCACACAAGGTGGTGAGATCGATGTACGAGGCTTTGGATTGCAGGTCCCTAAATTTCTGTAGATAAGTATGAAATGGTAGCTTATCCATATTCAAGTGTGTGAACTGAACTTCGTGAGAAGATCAAACACATCCTTAGGTTGACAGAACTCCTCTCTAAACATTTTTTCGAAATCACCCCAAGTCACTAGGCTTTCTTTCATTTCCTTTCACCAAGCTAATGCCTATCCATTTCCTTTCACCAAGCTAATGCCTATCCCTTGAACATCCCTTGCGCCATCAGAGAAAGGATGGAAAGAAAGTGCACCTGCCACCAGTTCAACCAAGTGTCGATGCACTCGGCAGTGCATTCCTTCTTCTCACTTGTGAATGTTTTGGGTGTGAAAGAAGGCATTACAGGAATAGTTGCACAGGTTCGTACTACGAAGCCCGTAATTGTGGCTTGTAGCAAAGCGTTTGGGCTGTTATCATGCCCTTCAAGTCCTTTAATTGCTTGTTGAAATGTTCCATTAGGTCAGCCTTCAGTTCCGCTTGCTGCTCCTTTGTTATGAGGTTTTCCTCACCAAAGTCCATCTTGTCTTCTCCTCCCTGAGGCTTTCAAGGGGGCACTTTGCTTGTAGCCTCCTGATGTGCACGAGTTTCTTCAGCTATCTAAATAGAGAGGTGAGGGGCCACAGAGAGAGAGAGAGAGAGAGAGAGAGAGAGAGAGAGAGAGAGAGAGAGTAAATTCAGTAAGTAGATGAGTGAAGCAGAGAAAAACAGTGGACTGGCTTGCTGCCTAGAGGCAGATGCTGAGAAAAGAGAGGAAAAGAAAGGCGTTGAGGAGGCTATCCTGTGGCAAAACAGGTCCTTCAGGTCTGCTCATATGTGGAAGTAGAACGAAGCTGATTCAGTGCTGTCTAGGGAGGCGTTCAAAGTGGAAATCCACCTGGTAAGCACCCTTCTTGGTTTGGAAGTCACTGTTGGTTTGGGTCTGCTGTAGCTGGGCTGGTGTGTAGACTGATAGCCTGGAAGGGCCGTGGTTTTTCTAGCTAATAACCCAGCCCCTTTGCCTCTGAAAGTGCTTTCCTGAAAGCTTCTTAAAGCAGCCTGCTTTTGGAAAGCTCTGTTTTTGGAACTTTCCCTCAAAAAGCCCTGAAAAAGCAATCCCTGTTTTTGTAGAGGCCTTAAGCCTATGTGGCTCAGCCAAAACCAATCGGCCCTGCAAGGATCAGCTGCTATCACCTCAACCGTCCTATTGGATGTGCGATTAGGTGGCTTGAGTCCCAGCGAAGCCCATCCATCCGCAGCACCTAGGACAGATCCTTTGCAGATCGAACAGCCTACCCAGGCTGGCAACAGTTAATGCACCCACAGGAGGCGAACTTGCAGCAGCTTCTATTCAAAACGGACACAGCAACTGTTGCAAAGCTGTAGCACCACCCCTCCACCCTGGTCTGTGGTCATGATCAGGGCACAGCAGATACTTGTGCAGTCGACTGTGCTGACAGCGTATCACCTTCTACGACAGGCTTAGATGGAGGCCACTTCAACAACCACTAAAATTGTGACCTGTTTTTACTAGAAAAACATCCATGGCACTCTTCCAAAGGCCTGAAAATTTTATGAAAGCAGGTCTACTCTTTCCTGTGGCAACCGCACATCAATTCTGCGCTATTGAATTTGCAACTAGTGTACAAGTCCACCATCTTTTAAGTTTCACACCCCCTGAGCGTTTTTTGCACAAAAATTGACTGCAAACAGTTCCCATTATCATGCTCCAACAATTCACACAGATTCCAAACTTGCAACACTCCAGCAACTTGCAAAAGCACTTTGCTACATACCTGGCAACGTTTGAATCTACATACGTGTGAACTTCAACCATGTAGAGGAGCTGCTCTGACACTAACTGTAACATCTCTTCTACGATCTACCCTAAAGACAATCCAAACATGATTAGCAGAAACCAAAACAAAGATCAGCAGGCGGCTGACCTCCCAGCCACCTTCAAGCACACATGCTAGGGATCAGACTCCTAGAAGGCTATGGCTATAGCTCTGGCTTCCCATACCGCCGGAACTGCTCACTAGGAACCTTCAGCATAGTATCTCGTGATCCGCCATGTAGAAGGCAAGAGTCTATGCTCATGATCTAGATGACAGACCTATTAGTGGTGTCAACACATTGAATGCCATCCCAATAGCCTTGGCCACTCTTATATAGAAGTGCATCCCACTTTTTAGAAAGCGTCTTGGCTCTATATATGCAACTGGCCCCATACTATTTTTTGAAGTCTTTTAGCCCCAATTTAGCTTGTTTCCCTTAATCCCAGGGCCCCCTAACCCTACTAGATTAAACCACTTTACATAACATCCCCTCCTCCCCCACCTTTGGCACACCATTGTGCTTGTCGCTGCCTCTCTGCGATGTTGCTCTGCGGTGGAGGCGGCTGCAGGCAACTGGTCATTGCCCCCTCAGCCTGGTTCTGCTGTTGCACATAGTTGTCAAGATCCGTTTCCCCCCTCCTTTTTCAGCGTCTGCTTCTTGAGGGAAAATTCTCGTCGCTCCTGCTAGCTCTGGGGACTTCTTTCAAGATGTGCTGGTTGCGTATCAGCTTGGCTGGCTGTGAGGGTCTTGTGAGACTGAAGCAAGGCAGCCTTTGCCTCATTTAGTTCCTTTGCTTGGGGCCTCTTTTGGGCTGTTGCTTTTCTGTAGAATTTCCTTTTCTTTTTGTCTTTTCCCTAATTTCCATCCCTCCCTTTCCTTCCTTTTTCCCCTACTTCTTCCTCTTTTCTGCTAGCAAGTTACCTTTTTTTTTGGTTTAGGGGAACCCAAATCTTGGCAGAATTAATGTCATCACCAGGTTCTCCAAGTGATCAACATGTTAGTATTCATAATAGTACTCTCTATGATGCCGCATCTGAAAGAAACACCATTGCATTGGAGATTCAGTATTAATCATGAAGGCCCGGGAAGGGCACTTTATCAAAGAAACTGGGAGCCCCTCTGTTGGGGTAAAGGCACATTGCCACCCTTTTGTTAAAGTTATGACACCTATGACTGTCTTAAGACAGTCATAGGGTGAAAGCCTAATCCTAATAAAACCTATGAGTTTGTGGTGTGGCTCAACACTTCACACCCACACTTTTGTGTCTCCCCCTCACTCTCTCTGTCTTCGTCGTTCCACTCCCTCACTCTTTCCCTCACAAGTGGTATCAGAGCCTCTTCCTCTCCCTCTCCACTTCGGTCTACCCCTCCCTCTTCCCCTCCCTCTCCCCTCGGGTCTCGTGCCCTCAGCGGCTAGCAAGGCGGCAGCGCGAGCAGATCGGGGCAGCGCCAGCGCACAGGGCAGCGCGCGGGCAGAGCGGGGCAGCGCGCGCGGGCAGAACAGGGCAGCACGGGGCAGCTCGCACTTGCAACAGCAGTAGCTAGCTGCTGCTAGCTGCTACTCGCTACCAAGCGGGCGCAACCAGCGCGCCGGCGCGCTGCTGCTAGCTGCTACTCGCTACCAAGCGGGCGCAACCAGCGCGCAGCGCCGGCGCGCACCCAGGCTGCACACGGGCAGCCGTACAGGAGCGACCTGTACAGCCACCCGTACAGGCTGTACGGAATCCGTACAGGCCGTCGTACGGCTGTACGGTCGCATGGCCAGCAAGGCAGCCGTACCGTACGGACGCCGCCGTACGGACACTGCGTCAGGGAGGTACAGGTCAGAAATTTTTTTTTCTTGGGATTTGTGCCCTCGCAGGTACAGGGTACAGCAGGCACCCTGCACAGGTACAGCAGGTACAGGAGGCACAGATTTTTTGTTTGGGGGAAGAAGGAAAAGAGAGAGCACTCTGCTCTTCATTCCCGGTTGTTCAGTTCTCAAAACTGTGTGTTGGAGGTACAGCAAGTACCCTCGTGTCCCTCGTGCTTGAGGTGACTAGTGCCGCAGCGTGTGGAGGTTGCACAGTTATTTTGCTTTCGGGAAGGTCAAATACCTTGATTTTGCAGAGGGCTTTTATGCTTTTGCTGAGTGCAAATCTCAGCTTTTGGGTGACAATTTCAAAGGGCTTTTGCCTGGAAGTTTATCCAGTGTATGCCTTGAGGCAGTGTGGAGCCAGGGTGCCCACATTGGTCTTGTTTCCGCAGTGTATTCAGTGACAGTTCTTGCAGGTCACATTCTGTGTACGACACTTTGAAAAATCTCAGTTGAGCCACGCTTGGCCAGGGCACATCGAGTTTACTCGGTCCCTAACTGTCCATCGTTGACAGTGCTCAAAAGATTTTTTCTTCAGTGTTTGTACGTTGGGATCTGTGTTGTTACTGTGTACACAGGGCCGTTTATGCATTACATTGTCAGGTGAAAGTGCCAGGAGAGCGCTGTATTTTGTATGCTATCTCAGTGTTGAGGTGTTTTTTCACTTGGTACAGGTGTCAAATCAAGGGGCTTTTGCCCAGATTTTGCTTGTGAGCACTTGAGTTACTGTTTGAGACCTTCAGATGCCTTTTATCCCCTTGGCAGAAGGGTGATTGCTTGGGATTTGTCCCATTCTTTGTTGCAGGTTTGTGACAGGCTGAGGTGTTTGGAGCCTCTTTCAGTGGACAAAACAGTGTATGACAAGTGGTTTATGCATATAAAATCAGTGCAATACCTCATCTGAGGTGGGAGAAGTGTCCAGGACAGCAGTGTTTTGTGCTTCGTCAGCTGATGATGCACTGATAAAACACTTGTGGAACAGCTGCAGCATTCTGAAGTTACTGTTTTATGCCTATTTGAGCACGGTACAGTGTGTCAGAAGGTACAGTGACTGGAGGGAAAATTTTCTGTTTTGCTGCAGATTTTTTGACAGTAAAAACAGCACTATTGTGAGTGCTCCTGGCTCTTGATAGAGCAGGTTTTTTGAGAAATCAGAATTTTATTTAGTCATTTTTTTTTGACTTACAGGGAGTCAGGTACTTTCCTTATCTGATATGGCATCAGGGGGAAGTGAATCTTCAATTCTGAACATAAAGAAATTGGAAGGGGCACACAATTATGCATTATGGGCAGAACAGTGTTTGAATGTTCTTCTGCTAAAGAAGATTTCTAAGCCCATAAGGGTGAAGGGTGTCAAGCCATCTGGGATGTCAGATGATGAGTGGGAGGAGCTTGATTTGTCCGCTAGGGCTGCTATCATGCTTACTCTCAGTGATTCTCTTGTGTTCAATGTTCAGGCTGAAAAGACCTCTTATGGCCTATGGCAGAGGCTAGAAGAGTTGTATGCCCAAAAGAGTTCAGCCAGTAAGGTTTATTGGTCGAAGAAGCTTGTCGATCTTCGCATGAAGGAAGGTACAGCTATGACCTCACACTTGAGTGAGTTCAATGCCATCTTTACACAGCTGATTGCACAGGGGTTGAACCTTGATGAGGAGTTCAAGGCTACTTTCTTGTTGTGTACCCTCCCTGAGAGTTGGGACACTTTCAAGACGACCCTGTCTAATTCAAATGTCACTCTTATGTATGCTGATGTGGAGAGCTCTCTCCTTATGGAGGAGATGAGCAGGAAAAATAATGCGGGCAGCAAGTCTTCAAATGCTTTGCAGGTACAGGAAAGAGGTAGGACTCAGCAGAAGGGGAGATTTGCTGGAAAGTCCAAATCCCGCAGTCAGTCCCGTGGCAAAAAGGATATTGAATGAATGCTTTTACTGTGGCAAGAAGGGACATGTGAATTCTAAGTGCTTCAAGTTTATACGGGATCAGAAAGCCAAGAAGGCTGAGACAAAGGATGCAGGCAGTGGAAGCAAAGGCAAAGGCAAGGCCAAGGCAGATGACTTGGATGCAATGAATGTTGCAGCAGAGGACAGTGAAAGTGACAGACATGATGTTTTATGCTCTTCTGCTGTAATTGCACATACATTGGTTATTGATGGCCATGACATGCACACCTGGCTCTTGGATTCAGGTGCTTCTTTTCATGTTACTCCTCATAGGGAGTGGTTTACTTCCTACACAGGTACTCATGGAGTTGTTCACCTTGGGAACAACTATGCATGTCAGATTGCAGGGATTGGCAGTATACAGATAGTATTCCCTGATGGACGCACATTTATGCTTGATGGTGTTTGCCATGTGCCGCAAATCAAGAAAAATCTGATTAGCACTGGCTTGTTGGATGACAGTGGTTACCACACCACATTTGGGGATTCCAAATGGGTGATTACTGATGGCCAGGTTGTAGTGGCTGAGGGTTATAAGAGTGATACCTTGTACCCTCTTTATGTTTCCAGTGTAGGTAATCATGTTGTTGCCATAACCGAGCTGCCAAAGGTTTCATTGTGGCATAGCCGGTTGGGACACATGTCCGTTAAAGGAATGCAAGAACTATTTTTATTCTTTTCTCCCCTTTAGGCACATTGGCCTTTAGGTGGGAGGTTGTTGGGGTAAAGGCACATTGCCACCCTTTTGTTAAAGTTATGACACCTATGACTGTCTTAAGACAGTCATAGGGTGAAAGCCTAATCCTAATAAAACCTATGAGTTTGTGGTGTGGCTCAACACTTCACACCCACACTTTTGTGTCCCCCCGTCACTCTCTCTGTCTTCGTCGTTCCACTCCCTCACTCTTTCCCTCACACCCTCTTGTCCTTTTTGGGACTTCAACTTTGCAGCCACAAGAGAGGAGCAGTTGACCCCCTTTTCTTTGACCTTATGATGTGGGACCAGATGTTCCATATGATGGAGGAGTGGCTGGGACAGCAGGGGAAGGAGCTGCAGATCACCCATGATCCTTCTCATGTGATAGTCGAGGCTTGGGTCTAGCAGTAGCAGTGATCCATTGGGGGCTGGAGGAGTAGCTCAGACATATCACACACTTGCTGCTGAATCAGTGCGCTAGCCGGCTAGAGGTGGAGACCTCTTCCTGAAGGTGGGTATCGAGCTGTTACGGACTATTGCTCGTCCAAACCCCCACCGAAGTCACAATGACGTATGCTTCCACACATAGGAAGGCTCTGTTTGCCACCCCCTCCTCCCCATGAGTTGGACGCTGGTGAGCTGGAGTATGCAGGTTACATGATCAGCCATGTCAGCAGCTGCAATAGCTGATTCTTCATCAGGACTTAACAACGAGCTTTCGTGGGTCAATCAATTGACACCCTTTTGATCTAGGGGCACATGTTCTGAGCCTTAGACTGCATATGAATAGTGACATTTTCTCTCAAGGGAGGGCCATAGATTTGGTCCCCAGAGTTAGGTAGGAGCGGATGTGTGTGTATCTCAGTGGCCTAGACTTTGGCCTTGGATGTGTTTGATCAGGGAGAGCTCATAGGAGGATTCTAGGATCGGGATCCTGAATGTCTATGGATCCACTTGGCAACAGTGCCTCTTTTTTTGAAGACAGTTTACTAAGAGCCTCCCCGATGTGGACCCATGGATTGTTTGAGGAGAATTTAGAGTTTGAGGATAAGCATAGTGGAGTGTCCTTCTTTGTAGTGCCTTCTTTATAGTGTAGCACCTGGGAGCAATTCGTCCTTGTGGTTAGTGATCGTGGCCCGTGGTATGAGGCTTAGTTTTTTAGACTCGTGGGTATCCTCCGCTACTCTTTGCCTAGCGTTGGCATGATGGGCTGTTAGAGAGACTCGACAGATACTATGTCGGGGATTGGGCGATGTAGAGAGGTGGAGCCATGGGTATTTTGACTGGAACGACAATGTTAGATCACTCCCCAACCGTGCTTCACCTAAATTAGCCCAGCGCGGACTCTCTCAAAAGGGGGTGCGGATCCTGACACATTGCTACAAGAGGAGGTTGTTCAAGTAGGCTATAGCAGAGATTTGGTTAGAGGAATCATGAGGAGCTACAAGCTTAGGCACTTCACAAGCGGCATGGATCCTCAGGAAAGGGAGAGAGCATTGAGACGACACTTGCTTCCACAGAGAAAGTTTAGAAAGAAAGAAAGTTTATTAAAGTCGATGCCCATGTGGCAACATAAGTACCTTGCTATCTGGCCTCATGGAATCCAGTGGAAGCCCACACCCCTACAAGGCTAGCTGCCTGAGAGTGTAGGAAATAGCCTTTGCCACGAAGAAGAAAAGACATGGAGCCAATAGATTGCCCTAGCACATTGAGTGGGAAAGAGAAAAGGTGGCCCTCGTATGGCCCCTAAGGAGTATTTGATTAATGCTCCTCGTATACAAGAGGGAAAACCCTCCTCATATACAAGGCAAAGACCCCCCGAATCCATTCACTCTGAGAAACCCATTCTCCACATGGTGTTCTCCAAGGCCACTCCACCCTGTCATAAGCCTTCTCGAAATCCAAGAGAAGGACTGCGATGGGCTGGGACTCCCCCTGTGTCCAATCCATTGCCTTCCAAAATGTGAAGATGTTGTCGAGCATGCTAAGAAAACATGTCTTGAGTGCCATAAATAATGTTAGAAGGTGGGGGCACAACTAAGGGCCCAAAATCTTAGATAAGATATTGCAATCATTGTCCAAAAGGATATCGAGTGCCACTACCGAATATCTGATCAACCTCCCTCTTTCGGGATTAGACAAATTTAGTCATGTCTAAGGGGTTAATCCAAAGTCCAAAATCTCTTGAAAGGCCAATGGGCAAGGGAGCATGAATGCACTCCCAAAAGCACCTCAAGAATAGAGTCCGGCCATCCTTGCCTAGGCAATTCTGCGGTGGGAGGTCCTTTAGAGCTTCCAAGAGCCCCTTGTCTGTGAATGGGGCACCCGCCTGCCTTCTCATGCCCAGGAGACCACTAAAAGAGTGTGTGCCCCAACAGAATCCTGAGCTGCAAGAACCTGTGGTGACTCCTCAAACTAGAAGAGTTGTCGGTAGAAGGGATGTATTCAACTCAAGAATCTCTTGGGGGTCTGAACCGATCTGACTAGTCTCATCACGTAGCCAATGGAGTTGGATCCTTGCTAAGCATGTGCCAGTGGTTTGAAAGAGCTTCCTGGTCAACCTATCCCCCTGCTAGATCCAAGAGATAAGAAAACTCTACCTTGCACATCTCTGTGGCCAGCAAGAAAGGCACACACTCTCATACATGTCTTGTTATGCCCTCACACGATCTAGCCCTATCAAAACCATGGTCTATAACACCATAATCATGTGCAGGCAACTCGCCACCCAACCATGCTGATCCAGACTCGAGCAACCCCCACCGAGTCCAAGGTATAGAGCCTCGTGGAAACTACTAGTGCTGCAAGCCAAACCTCACCCTTGGTGCCCCATACTGCCTGGTGAACAACTACACTGGTAGCACCTAGCTCTGCTCCCTCTATGGCTAGTGTGTGCAACTATGGCCCTAGCACTCCCTTCATAGCCTCAAGGAAGAGTGCTCGCCAAGAAAAGCACACAATTGCCAAGAAAAGCGAAAAAGCAATCTTGCTGACCCATGTTCCCACAGATAGCACTCTAGCTCTGCCTGTCCCTAGCGTGCACGTGACATGTCTGCAGGCAAATAATAGGCCGGGTCCTACTCCTTGAATCTCGTTGAGTTCTTACTCCACCTACCATGATATACGCTTTGATTGCGATCACTCACCTACTTACTCTGGCCGTCTGTACATACTTCTCGCATACATTGACTTTATACCCCTATTAGAGGATCGTGCTGCCCTAGTCGCCCGCTCACTACACGAGCCTGCTCTTCACGCCTTCCCCCACACCACCCGCTCCACCCGTCCACCACCACCTGGGACTGTACCTTGTAATAGCTGGTACGATGATGAGTGTAAGGCCTTAGGCCGTCAGCTCAGATTTGAAACCGAAAACAGTCTTCCAAGCGAACCAAAGACGCTACGCGAGTACCGTCAACTGGTACGCAAGAAGAAACTTGACTTTGTGCGCCGGAACGAGGAGCTATTGAACATTCTGTTCAGTAACAACTCTAAGGACTTTTGGCGGAGATTTCTAGAGAGACGGTCCCCCTTACCACTCAGTGACACTTAGGTGTGGTTTGATTATGCACGCACACTCTATGATATCCCAAATGAGCCAGTCCCTAACCTATCACATATGCCATGCCCCACATCCTGCACCCTCTTCACTAGGGGGGGTTAAAGGATGCCGTAATGAAACTTCATAATGGCCGAGCGAAGGATCATGAGGGACTATGCAGCACTGAGTTCATTGCATATGGGATTAACCTCCTAGCCCCGATCTTAGCAAAGCTATTTAATGAAGCTGTTTGCTTGGGGTTTCCACACACCTGGACCATTAACACTATCTCACCCATTCACAAGGCAGGGGATCCCATGAGCTCGAAGAACTGCAGGACCATTATGATTGGACATGTCATGTCCAAGATTTATGCATCAGTACTTGATTCTGAGGTCAGCAGATTTGCGGAGTGTCGAGGACTTACAGCAGTAGGACATGCCGGTTTCAGGCGGGATCATGGGACCATGGACCACATTCTTGTACTCAAATGTATCATCGAGGAGGCGAGGGCACGCAAGCAGAGGGTTTACTGTTGCTTTGTGGATTTCTGCAAGGCATTTGACACGGTTCTGAGAGCCCACCTCATACGACATCTATAGGATTTGGGTTACGACCAGGAGATCATTTGGGTTATCATGGCACTTTATGAGCGAGTTTCAAGCAGAGTCCTGGATGGACAGACGAGATTATGAGCACTATCCTGGTCAAACAAGGGTGTCCATTATCACCTACCTTGTTTAACCTCTACATTGACGAGCTCAAGACAGTGATGTAGACCCCGGGGGGGGGGTAGGTTGCTCTCTCGCGGGCACGCTAATCCGGATATTGCTTTACGCAGATGACGTATGATCTTCAATACATCTCGAACCGTCATGCGCCAAGAGCAGTTTGCATTTGATGGGTCCCCTGTTGAGGTAGTTTCATCATACACTTATCTTGGGGCCGTCTTTTCCGGACCCATCTTCACTATGAGACCCATGATGCATGCACGCCTGAGCAGAGGATATGCTGCATTGGCTAGGCTAGAGAGGCAGTGCTTCCGCTCTCACTTTCAGGATCCACGGACCAAAGGGTTGCTTTTTGACTCCTTGGTCCACCCTGCAGGGATGTATGGCAGTCCATGCTAGGGGCCAGATTTATCGGATACAGAGTGGGCCAGGGTGGAGCGGCTACAAGTTCTCATGTTATCACAGATGATCCGTGGTAAGCCATTCGTTCCTCACCAGATCATTCGGGTGGAGTTTGGGTCACCCCCATTACAACTAGATGCTGCATTTCAGGTCATTACATATCTGTACCGAGTCAGGATTGTGGGGATTACACCTCCGGGTGTAGCAGGATACCATGGCTAGCACTGTCCTCTTCTATGGCAGATTCACCTACCCCACTCGCTGAGGATCTCTCTTGGGCAATTCCGGGTCTCTTTACACAGACTTCGTATCAAGAGCAGCAAAGTAGAGCGGTTACTCAGGGAGAGGCGCATATGCACACTGTGTGACATGCAGGAGGTTGAGATAGAGGAGCATTTCATCTTCAGGTGTCCTGTTTACTATGAGATCTGAGGGCGTTTCTACTGCCTCTTCAGAGATAGTTATGGGATTTTGGCCCGTTTCCTCTCCTACCTAGACCAGCAGTGTTTGGCTGGTTTCATTCATGAGGTGCTTAGACGCCACAAGAGGATACTCCAAGCACGGAGACAAGAGCATACTTCTTCCTCAACTGATACCTCTCACAGCTCTATCACAGAGTTCTAGATCACATAGACCCCCACGAGACGAAAGCTCGACATGACCGTGACCCGGAGCCTATACCTGACAGCTCAGACAGAGGGTTGACACACAGATTATACTTAGGGACATCCCCTCCTTGTTTAGGATCGGAGCCCGAACGACGGAGGTCACAGTGGCCCAGATTATACGACCAGGAGACGTACAAGGACTGCACCCTTGAGGAACTGACAGCACTCTATTGCTGACCTCATGCCTCCATTGCCTCATCCATCCTGATGTCCTGTTGCTGATGATGATGATTATGATGATGTCGATGATGATGCTGAGATTGATACATAGTCGACTATCGACATGACTATGTTGTACTTAGGACTTAGTACCACCATTTTGCATTTTTTGCATTATGCATTGGTGTGGATGCTCGTTTAGTAGCTCCACTACCACAACGAAATTTCAGTTGAGTAATAGCTTGCCCCAATGCTAGAATATGTGGCACAAACTATTGTATTGGAGCTTGACCAAAATCTCCCTAGCAAGGTGTGCCCTTGTGGCCAATTAGGTCCTCTTACCCATGGCTTGGTATGTAGCCTCTGATTGGTACTTTCACAGAAGTTGCATGGGACAGCTTAGGCGCATCGTGGGACAGTTTTTTGTGGGTGAGATTGGATGGTATCAAGAACATTAGAGCTAGGGTTGCTTGTGCGACAGCCCTAGGAGAGGTTGGACTCGGTACCATAGACCCTAGAGATGCAAAGCAGAGCCTTGCTAGGCAAGCTGATAGTGCATGGTCTCTTGCATCAGAGAGGGCTTCTCAGGAACATTTCCTGCACAGGAGGCCAGTTACAGTGGTCTCATTACTGGATATTCTCAGAGGCCCCCTCATTGAGAAGGGCTCATGTTGATTAGGAGTCTAGTTATAGGGTTTGGCATTGTCTATCATGGGGACTCATCCGAGTCCACCCTCGTTGTCATGAGGAGTTTGAATGTTGACCCTTACACTAGCACCTGCGGGTTCGGGATGAGGAGGGCCACATGCTAGGGTAGTGGACATACATTGGTTCGACGTAGTGGGATAGTGACCTGGCTAGTTCTCTTGGAGCGTGAAGTTGGCTTCCCCATGAGATAGAGGTACATGTGAGAGACCTCGCTCACCTGAGTGGGCCGGGCACGTGATACTTGAGTCTTGAAGGGTCAATCACACAAAGCCTCAGTTGTCCCACACTAGTACGTGCAATTTTTTGGAATAGAGCTATCCTTGATGATTGAGTATATGCATCGAGCCATTGGCGCCTTTTGCTCCGCCATTACATAGTACGACCAAGGCCCTGAAGATGCTTGAGTGGCAACGGATCAGAGTAGTGGGTAGGGCTTGGCCATTGACCTACCACCGGCCACTTTGGGGCAGGATTGGTTGCGATAGCAGCTTTGGTTGTGGGAGGGCCGCCTCTTATGAGAGGTGTAACGGGATTTGGGCAAGTGAATCTGGCCTTCTAGAGTAGGGCACTGAGTGGATTACATAGGCGCCCTTCTTCTTGTACATGGCACTCATTGGCTGTCATCACAAGCTTAAGACGATCACGTGGACGCCTTCAAAGAGCGGTAATAGGTTGAGTAGCAGGTCCCTAGGTCGCCATTTCTAGATTTTAATTGCGATTGTGGAGCAGCCTCCGGCAATGGAAGATTACATATTTCTTTTGGATGGTGGCCCACCAGGGATTGCGCATTGGCCGTGGCTGAAGCAGATGCGAGTGGATGGGGGATGTCACCAATATGCGGACAAAGACCGTGAGACAATTCTGCATTTTCTGCTTGTAGCACAGAGGATTCGGCAGGGGCCCTCTAGATCGTGGCTAGGACACATAGCATGCAGCGGGACTTCACTCGGGGCATGGCAACTTGGTTGACAGAGGGGTTTACACCTTCTCAATTGACACAGTTACGCTAGCCTACAAGATCCAAGGACAGAGGGACTTTTGGATTGAGGTGCAAGATGTGACTCCTCCGTTCCGCTGGCATCCTGTATTTTCACCTGAGGATAGTATTTGGGAGACGGTGTCTAGCATTACTACTTGGAACAACTGGGTCTCCACCAGGTCCCCATGCAGCCACCCTCATTGCCCTTTGGCAAGATATTATCTATACTTGTTTTTTACAGAGAAAAGCAACTTCTATTAATGCTTAAAATCCAACCATACAAATTGGCAAAACCGGAAAGGAGCCAATCATGGCCAAAAACAAAACGGGCTGAAAGAAAACCCGCCTGTTGCCAAATATCCCAGCTGATTGCCTAGGGATTCTCTGTAACAGGGGCTAACAACCACTGTGGTGGACTATACAGCCAGTGAATCCCTCGCGGCGCGAGATCATAAAATACACTTGCAGGCCAAGCCTTGCAAAAACGTGCCCGCCTATCGTCGGTAGCTTGAGAACTTGGAACGCCACGCTCCCAAATGGATCGCAGCGTATAAATGATATCCTGCCAAATGGCAACCAGTGTAGCCGTCGGAGGAACATGGTGCTGGCCCATGACCCAGTTGCAACGGACCACCCAGATGTTCCAGGCCGTGATGTTGGCCACCATCTCCCAGACACTATCCTCTCTCGACTAAGGGGGATGGTGAGAGGGGGGGGAGTAGCCAAGTGAAGCTCAATGCTGTGAATGCTCCGACCCTGTGTGCGGTAAGCTGGTGAGACCGTGTCTATGAAGAAGGCGTGGCCCCCCTCTGTAAGCCAAGCTGCTATACCCCACGTGAAATCTCTCTGGGTGCTCTGAAGCCGTGCCACAATCCGAAGCGCTCCGAGCCAGATCTTCTGAGCTGTTGGGCAGCTCCATAAGCAGTGAGGAATAGTCTCCATAGCTCCGACTGTACATCTGTGGCAGCTGCCATCCGTCTGCTTTTGCTCAAGTCACAGGCCCACTGGGAGACTACCGTGTGTGACCATCCAGAAGAAATAGGATATCTTTCGTGGATGTAGGTTAGACCACAGGCGGGCCCAAAATGTGGATCTAACCTGTGCTAAAGAGCAAGAGCTGCTGCTCCTCCCCGTGAGCTACTGCCCCCCCCTCTCCCTCTCTCAGCCAGCCCCCTCTCCCTCTCCCTCTCCCTCGCTGCCCCCCCTCTCCCCCCCTCGCTGCTCCTCTCTCCCTCCCCTCTCGCCAGCCCCCTCTCCCTCCTCCCTCACCCTCCCTCTCCCCGTCCTCCTCCCCGCCCTCCCTCTCCCCCCCCGCTGCCCCCTACCTCTCCCTCCCTGCTGCCCCTACCTCTCCCTCCCCTCCCTACCTCTTCCCCACCCGTCAGCCCCCCCGCCCCCCGTCCCCTCCCCCGTCATCCCTCTCCCCCCCTCCCCGCTGCCCCCTTCTCCTCCGCCCTCCCTCTCCCCTGCCAGCACCCCTGCCCCCTTCTCCTTCCCCGCCCCCCTCCCTCTCCCCCCCCCGCTGCTCTCCCCCTTCCCCCTCCCCGCTACCCCCTTCTCCTCCGCCCTCCCTCTCCCCCGCCAGCCCCCCCGCCCCCTTCTCCTCCCCTGTCCCCCTCCCTCCCCCTCCCTCTCCGCCCCAAGGAGACCCCCCCCCCCAAAAAAAAAAAAAAAAACCTCCTCCCTCTCCCTCCCCGCCCCCTTCCTTCCTAACTCAGCTCCCCACGCCTCCCCCTCAGCCTACCTCCGTCTCCCCCTTCAGTCTATCCTCTCCTTCCCTTCCCCTCTCTCCTACCCTCTCTTTCTCCTTCTTCTTGCGCCCACGTTCAGGGCGTCCTGGGCAGTAGTTTCACGGACAGAGCTTTTTCAGTGTTGGAATCCGCCTTTTCACATTGATTGGCGAATGGATCCCCATTCAGCCAATCTCCGTCCACCTCCACCAGCTGCGAGAACCATCATTTTTTTAGAAGACAAGTTGCAGCAGCTCCAGAAAGATGTGGAATTAGAGGGCTCCACATCACTTTTCGCTTGCATCTTTGGGTTACACCCTTCAAGATCACAGGCTAGAGACTGGATGCTGGCGGCGTTACCAGGAGACCTCGCCCCACACCTCAGGGATATTCGACTTTTGGGACGTGGAGTCTTCCAAGTGGTTTTGGATTCCCATGAGTCCACAGCCCTTATTCTCAAAGCTAATCCCTTGGCTTTGGGTTCGAGGAGGATTTTTCTTTTACCCTACACCTTGGGCTTCGTTCCGGTCGAGGAGGACAGGCAGGTCAAACATCACTGTTCATTAGATTTCCTGGTCTTCCTCAGGTCTACCATCGACTGCTTGCCACTATCGGAGCCACATTCGGAGTGATCACTGAGATCCCCTCCCTTCTTGGCATGCCTTCTTCCTCGGCAGAGGCAGTTAGTGCAGATGGGGTGCCTCGTGTTAGGGTCATTGTCTCTGACCCTAACATCTCAGATGACCACATTATGCTTCAGCGTCCAGACGGCTCTCTCTTTCGACAGAGAGTCGAGATTTCAGGTAGACATGACTAGTGCAGGATTTGCACGATCCTTGGGCACTTTGCTAGAGATTGCCCAAGGAAGAGAAAAAGACCCAAGAGGTCTTCTGGTGCGGCTCCTTCACGTACTACCACGATTGCACCTCCCTAGCACCCTGTACCACGCACTCCAGGACCACCAAGAGCAACAGGGCTCCCTGCTTCGTGCACCCCAGGACCACCAGGGGCAGTAGGGCGCCCAATGCCCGCAGCCAGTACCACGATAAAGAGCTATCAGAGCAGCTCCCTTACCTCAGGAGGAGACTTTTGATCCTGTTCCGACAGACGCCTTCCAAACTCCAGAGGTGGATGTTGCCGCAGCCCCAGACACTACAGTTCCACATCAGGAGGGGCCTTTAGATCCACCAGCCCCAGTCACTTTGGTTTCTGACCCCTTGGTTTCTGACCACGAAGGAGCTGCAGGTACTTCCCCACAGGCTGTTCCTGCCACAGTCAGGACAACCGAGAAAGTGCAGGCGCAGATGAGGGCTCCTGATTCCTCTTCACCCCAGCCACAGGCCTCCTCAACCCCCAGCTCCAGTTTTGCTGATAGAGGCCTGGCATGTCCTTCTCCTCCATCTTCCACGAGTGCAGGTCTTCTTCGCACTCCTCGGCCAGACTTGTTACCAAGAATTCTTTTTCGGCATTGGCAGATTCGGCGACTTTCATGGATGATGAGGAGTTTGTGCCCTCCACCTTAGGGGTCCCGGTCATTGGGATTCCTTCTAACAGGGCCTCCCTTTCAACAGGTGTGGGGATCCTTTCACTTGTTGAGTTTCCTGCCCTCAGCAGGAGTGTTTCGGCCCAGGGGAAGCTGGTTTCCTCTACAAGGTCGGGTAAGCCTTTCCATCCAGCATCCTCCTGTCGATGAGGATAGTCAGCTGGAACATACAAGGCCTAGGCGGAGTTCCACACCGTCGCCGTAGGCAGCTGATCCGGAATCAGCTTGATCCAGGCGTCACTGGAGGTGCTATTGATATCCTTTTTATCCAGGAACACAAGCTGGATGCCAGTGATTGCTTTCAGGACATACCTTCTGATCGCCTGCTATGGGCACAAGGGGAGGTACTTGCATTCGGTCTCTCTTTCTATTCTCCCCTTGGTTGCTGGTCATGGTATTATCTCCCTTCTAGAGCTCAATGGATCATTATTTTGATTGGAGGACGTAAGATTGGTCTTCTCAATCTTTATGCTCCCAACAACAGAGGGGAGCGGATCTCCTTTTGGAAGGAGTTACTCTCTTGGGCCCCCATTGCAGATTCTTGGATCATTGGTGGCGACTTCAACATGGTTGAGTTGCCTTCAGACAAAAAGGGAGGCAGACAGGGTGGAATTCATTCTTTGGAGAGGGCAGCCTGGGATGCCTTCCTCTTTCAGTTCAGTGGCAGGGACACTTGGTTGGATGATGCCTTTCATATTATGCCACAGTCACTCCTGTACTCTTGGTCGAATAGGAGAATACACATGCCCATTCATGCATGGATTGATAGATTTTATGTAGACGATTGGGCACTTGACAGAGGAGGATCTGTATGCATTTCTACTGGGTTTTCCACCTCAGATCATTTCCAGTGGTGTTGCAGATTCTTGAGCCTCATCGGAGAGGACGCTCTGCCAGTGTCAGGATTCTGGATGCTTTTTATGCAGAGGAGAGCCTCACGGAGGATATTTTACAGATTTGGGTTTCTCACATACAGGGTGGAGCTGTCCACCCATCTCAGGTAGCTGCAGCCTTATCCAGAATTAGTGACTATTATCATACAGTCGCTGATTCTAGGAGACGTGAGGTTCTCAGATGTGAGATTGGGATACACCAACAGTTAGCGTCCCTTCAGAGGGAAAAGCAGAAGAGGCCCACAGATGCTTGGATTCAGGAGCACCTTGCTGCAGTGGGGGCTCATTTGCAGACATTGTTGGATCAGAGAGCAGAATATGCCTTTCATGCATGGGAATCCTTTTGGATTCAGATGGGTGGCAGGGTCAACAAACACTTTTTCTCTACTCATGGGCCCAGACATAGTAGAGATAGTGTTTCGCAGCTTGTTGACTAAGACGGGGTGTTACAGTTAGATCCTGATGCTATCAAGCATGTAGCTTCATATTTTTTTGCATCCCTTCTTACTGCAGATCTAGGCACACAGGCCATTGATGATGCCAGAGAGGTTATTTGGCAGTGTATCCCTGTATTGGTGAAGGATGAGATGTATGTTTCTCTGGATGCACCTTTCACCAATGCACAATTCAAGACTGCATTACTTGCCCTTCACAAGGGCAAGTGCCCAGGTTCAGATGGACTTACCCCCTCCTTTTTTATTACTTTTTGGGAGCGAATTGGTGATCACATTACATCAGCCCTGCAGGGCGTGTGGGACTCTGGTGAGATGCCGGACTCACTTATAGATGGTCTCATTCATCTCATCCCAAAGGGGGGTAATAGGAAGCTAGTTGCTCATTAGGGGGGTAAGAGGGGGCAGGTTTCAGATTTCCAGATCCATCTGCCAGGGATGTCCTCTTGCCCTGTTTCTTTTTCTGTTTGTGGCGGAAGCTATGAGTATCTACATTAGATCTCAAGCTGATATTTATGGGCTGAGGCTTCCTATCCGTCGGGAAGAAGAGCTCCTGGATAGTGAGTTGGCAGATGACACGGCTGTTTTTTTGGATGCTTCCCCCAGGAGACACACTTCCTTCCGGACAGCCTTGGATTTGTTTTGCACGGCTGCAGGTGCACACATTAATTGGCATAAATCCAGTGGTTTTTGGATTTGCGAGGATGACACCCTGGATTGGGGTAATGATATTGGCTTCACTTGGGTACAGAGGGGCGTCTCCGTCAGATATTTGGGCTGCCAGGTTGGGGTCGACATCTCTCCTTCACAACAGTTTGCTCCGGTGTTGGAAAGCATCAGAAGAAAGCTCCTTTTCTGGAGCTCAGCCAAGGTTGACTTGGCCTCCAGGGTGGTGGTGGTTAACCAGGTTCTTCTAGCCACAGCATGGTTTGTATGCTCTTGTTGGTGCCACTCTAGGGATTGTATCACTCAGCTTAAGAGGCCTGTACGAAACTTTTTATGGAGTGGTCTAGATGGCACAACTGATGTTACAGCCAGGGTGGCTTGGGAGACCTTGATTCTTCCTACAAGAGAAGGGGGTTTGAATATCATCGACCTAGATCTACAGTGCAGAGCTTTACTCTGCAAGTTCGTTGTGAGAGGGCTTATGCCAGGGCAAGAGCCTTGGAAGGATTTTTTTATCAGATGCATACAGTCTTGCACGCCCACTTCAGGAGAGGATTGGACACACAGTACTAGATGGGTTTTCACCACAGCCCACCTCAGGTCTCCCTCTTCCCCTCTTATGGTTGCTATCTTGAAAGCATGGGCCAGCTTGAGGAGTACTCTTCGCAGGATTCCCCCATCCACGCATGAAGAGATTGAAAGGCAGCCTATCATGTGGAATGACAGGATTTTGGATGAGCTTGGCAGACCACTTGGAGCTTCTCCTTACATGCAGTGGCCAAGATGGGAGAGGGGCCCTGCATCTACAGTGGGAGCATGGGAAGCCTTCAGGAAGCTTCCTGCAGACCAACAGGCCTAGATGGTTCTTAATCTCAGAGGGAGTGTAGGGAGAGTCCAACAGATTGATGCAGCCTTGCCCTTGGATTGGGTGGACACAGATGACATGCCTATTACTTGCTCCACCTGGATGGCTTTTTTTGACCCACATGACGATGCCTTAGTATTTGATGTTTCTTCAAGGGGCAGGCTGTCCAGATCCACAGACGTTATCTTGTTGGAGGTACCGTTTCAGCTAGTCAGGATAGTCAGCTTCATGGAGCATGGGTCTCTTTCACAGTGGTACTTGGATCCTGATCCGCTTCTCCTCGCCCTTGGCTCATGGAGGTTGTGGCTCTATGGAGGTGTCCCAATTAAGTTTTTGCAGTGGGACCCTGGGGAATGGGAATGGATAGATGAAGGGCACCGAGAGAAGGGCATCCCCTTCTTTCGTTACACGGTCAGTGATGCCAGGAAATTCCAGCTCAGCTGTAGGGGTTGGAGGCCCACCAGAGCTCATCATCGGGAGAACTTTTAGATTCCTGCTGACTTGCAGAAAATTTTTCGGCAGAGACTCTGGAAATCCCACCGGAATAGAAAAATCACTCTTTTGTTTTGGCCTTCTATTCATGGTGGGATAGCAGTAAACCATTGGAGGTCCAAGTTCGGAGCTGACCCTTCTTGCCCTCGCTGCCTTTCCGCTTTGAAGACAATACAGCACTGCCTTTGGGATTGCAGACAGGCGAGAATCATATGGAAGGGGATTTCAAGACTTTTCAGCACTTTTGGTCGCCTACCTTTCTATTTGACCTTGGGATCAGTGGCTTGGCTTACTCTTTCAGGGCCCTAGGTATTTTTTGAGAGACTTGATTCGTCTTGGGCTCTTCACATCCGACGACACCTTCTGGAGTCGTGCTCTCTAGAGGATGTTCTGGCCACTCTTTTCAAGGCTGCTCACTCCTCGGTCAACTCTCCATGGGAGATCCTAGCTAGCATTGCACTTTGGCACATTTGGAGAGCCAGATGCACTGACGCTTTGGAGGGTTCTCAGGTTCACCCTTCTCAGATCTTGGCCAGTACTTGGACAGATACGATACATACTTTGATGGCCATTTGGGCGATTATGCAGGGATCATCTCGAGCAGCCTCCTCCAGGAGAGTTACTTTTCTCAGAGATTGGAGAGACTCTCCCTTCTTTGTTGAGACTTCTACAGGGTTGAGATGGCATTTTCAGCCCTAGCCTTGGTTTCTTTCTACCTCATTCCTTTGAGATGTTTTTTATTACATGCTTAGCATGGTGTATTTCCGCACAGAGCTTGCTCTAGTGGGTTTCTTTCTTACTTAATAGAAGTCTCTTTTTAAAAATAAAAAAATAAAAAAATGTGGATCGAACCTCCTCGGGCACCTGCTACGCACTCCAGTGTCTCTCCCGCGAAGGGGTCCGAGCCATTGCGGTCATCTAGATGCGACTTCGTATCCCTCCACTCTCTCTGAGAGACCTACTCTGACCAGCCATGACCACTCTCCGGGGTCCCAGTGTATCTCGCATAGAGGGTGTCCCTCCCATGTCCATAGTCTCCAGCGGGGGGCATCTAGGTCTGTGATGCAAGAAGGGTCGATCGATCACTCCTTGCCCAAACGTTCTAGTACTTTGACCCTCTGCCAACCCACTTGGCCTAACACTCGGTTCCATCTCTTGATCCCTTGTGATCTAGGGCTGCAGTAGTCCGCCTGGTCCCACATCATAGAACCGCATGCTCGTGGGGGCTGGCGACTGCGGGCACAGCTGAATCCTCAGAGGTACACCTGTCCTAGCCAGTGTGCCGGAGTGAAAACCTGCAGTCCCTCCCTCCAAGAGTCCGTAATAGCTGCCTCTATCTCCACCATCCTCTGGCCGGCCCCTCTCAGATGAGAAAGGACCTCCAATCGTGCCTTTGCCTTTGCTGGGAGTCTAGACCACGTCCGCAAGGAGTGAGCCGGGCGGCTGTCCCACTGCATCCAGCCAATGTGTAGCCGCTGCGATATTATCTATACCTTGTGCGCTTATCTCAGATGATTGCTGAGAGGCAGGCGTGTTTTCGCAAGTCTGGCCTGCAGCTGTCTTCTACAGAGCGAGGCATTCGCTCGATGTATAATCCTTGACTTGGTTGTTGGCTCTTATTTTAGAGAGTCCATAGGTAGTGAGCTGGGCTTTCCGAAAACAAGCTGGTTGGTACTCAGTGTTTTTACCACTATCAGCGCCTTAGGGATTGCTGATTCGTATGGTTGGGTTTTTCTCAAGCATCAAGAGAAAGTCCTTTCTCTGGTTGTTGGTTTAGAAAGTTCTTTCTCTAGAGGAAAAAAATAGAAGTTTGCGTGGCACCTGAAAACCCAGGTAGAGAGATGAAAAGATACATAATTGCAGTCGTGTAGTTCAATGATTGTGATGTAGGAAAAGATACAGTTGAAATTATTTGAGTAAATATATGCAATTCTGAAGCGTTTGTGTGTGCATTTGCATGAAATGTCTGCTAAAAGCCTGCTTCTGTCATACAAAAGTGAGGAGACATCCTAAGAATAGACCTGGCAGTCTGACAGCAGGAACAGTTGTATCATGCATGAATAAGGGATGTCTTGAAGAGAACATGGCTCATTTATTGCAGAGGATACACAGTTGGATCAATGATGCAGTGTAAATGAAAGATTGTATGCTCTTCAGTGACACAAAAGGAAGAGAGACAAATCCCCATCTTTCATGTGTTCTTGAAAACAAAGAAGGGCAAGTTTGAGGTTTCAGAACTGCCAGGGCTCATAGGCTTCAACTTTATGTAAAGATGGATGCTTTTTGTAAACAGGTGGCTTCCCAAGGCCAGGGGGGTTCCACACCAATAGGATTTGAGGCCGTTTTGGGGATCTTGGAAGCTAATCAATAGGTTTCAGACTTTCCCAGGGATGTGAGAGTTTTTGTATAGAAATGATGCCTGATCAAGTTGGCTGATGTGTGGTTTGAACTGACTTGTGTCCCTCGGGGCTTGCTGACTTATCTTTCTACACCCTAGGAGCCTGAAAATAGTGTGATGACTCCTAGTTCCTGGGTTTCGCTGTGGTTGCAATTGGCTCTTTTATGAATGAGGCCGCAGTATTAGACATGTCGCGGCGGCTGATGTTACTGGCACAATGTGTTGTAATAAAGGATGCTTTTTTTTCTGCCCCATTCTTAAGAACATCCCATGCTTTTTTTTCTGCCCCATTCTTAAGAACATCCCAAGTGCTTACTAGGTTTGTATAGAGTTTGTTTGTTCACATTGGGGTTGCAAACAAATTACAACATGTTGTAAAAGCCTTTGGTTGTTGGCTTTGAAGCCTAGTGAATCCCTGTTATTTCAGATCTTCTTTCAGTGGATTTTCTACAAAAGACTGGTAGCATTGTAGTAGACTTTAAGCATTCTTATGTGAACATTCAATATAAGGCAACAACATCACATTCAAGTGACATCATAACATACTTAAACATGGAAAAGATGAAGGACCTCACATGTTTTGGTGTCTGTTTTGTAATCCTGCACAAATTACTTATTTTCATTCCTGTTTCTTTTGCATCCCTTCTGGTCTTTTTATTGATCTTATGTAATGCTAGAGAATCAAGCAATCGAGTATTGCAAGCATCGTTGTGTGGGAGTGCCACAACACTTGGTAATTACAAGTTGTGAGGGGCAACTTGGAGTGAAGATCAACAATATGAAGCCTTCCTACAGGTATAGTATTAGATCATAACTTTATAGGGATAGGAAGTGAGGTGTTACAAAGTTGGTCTTGGTGGCTGATATTTTTGGTTGAACAAATTTGTCTTTTCGTCATGTACACAATATCCCCTTGTTGTGGCAGGGAAGAGAATGAACGTAGAGTTAAAGAAGTTCTTGTTCGTCTGGGAGAAGGCCTACATTCTACAGCAGGAAAGAATGTCCTTGAACTGAAGCTACCTATGGCAGAAAATAATCTTCAGCAAAGATGTGGCCAAATAATAAAGGATGCACTTCATCGGTAAAGTCTTAGTGCTTGATGTTTCTTTCTTTCTCTGCGTTTCACCGAAAGTGAATACTTAAAGCTAATGGGAATAGCAAGGAGCCACGATGCAGGAACCTCAAATTCTGATTCTAGGCTGGAACTTCATCTATAAGCCTACTGTTTAATATATTCTATGATCGGCCTCCAAGGGAGAATCTCATTCATTTTGGTCTCGTTTCCATTTCCTCTCTCTCTTTGTGTATGCATATGCATGTGTGTGTAGTGGTGTTTTCGGTGGCTATAGTTGTGTGCATGTGTGTGTTTAGTGTTATCTTTGTGTCAATAGTTGTAAGCATTCCTGTTTGCTTATGATGATGTCAGTGGGGGTGTCATAGTAGCTAGTCCCTGCTGTGTGTGATGGAGTTTATGGTTTTCAAGCTTAGGAGTGACTATCATGAGATTGAAATTGCACACTGTGTTGTATTTTTAGAGGATGAGTTTGGTCATATTCCTGGATTCATCAACATTTCCTGCAAGATTTAGTTTTTGTTGACAGCATTGTAAACGAATACCTGGCTACTCCATACTTTAGTCCACTAGGCCTTGCCTCTGCATAAGCCTTCAATACTGAGCCCAGAGGAACTGTCTACATCTGACTTACACATCCCCAGTTTGGATGACACCTATTTGTTGAATCTCGTGCCTGATTCCTTCAGCTTGTGTGAGGTTTCCTTTTACAACTCAACAGTAACTCCAAGCCCTCGATTGGCTTTCATGTGCTCACTGCTCATCACTCTATCATATAATGTACATGTGCTATGTCCACCTAAAAGGTAAGAATTGTATGCAGTATTGTGCTTCTCAGCTGGGTTTTTGGCCAGATGTTACCACACATCTTTTTTAATTGGTTTCTTCCAGAAATTTTTTACAAATGCTTGTGTTTGCAAAGGTCTTCTTTAATAGGGTCAATGATAATGTAAACAGTGTCTCTCATAGCACATCACAAGAGGCTGATCATATGTTATGTTTCCATTCAACACAACTTAGACCCGACTTTACCTCAGGGAGACCGATGTTTCCCATCTGAGTCCCATTAGACAAACTTTATATTTTTCAATCAAAACTTTTTCGTATTTCATTAAGGCTTTTTACTAAATCTTTTTTACTGGTTTAACCTGAGCTCTACAGGTATGAAGACCTTGTTGGTCCACACAAAAGCAGCCATCTATATCATGAGGCATGCACTCAGATGCGAGAGCAAATCCAGGCGAAGTGTGAGAAAGTAGCTCGTATCAATGGAGAGAAGATATCGTCTATATTGAGTGCTGCAAAGGCCTTGTTTCACAGCGAATATGAACATGCCTTCTTGGCCAAAGTTCATGTGTCTGATGCCCAGACTGGCAACGGTCTACCATCCACAGTAGAAGACAGCTTGAAAGAGATGGATGGAAAGCCATTGCCCCAAAAGAAATTGGATGATATTAATTCCTTAGCAATCAAGGTTGCTGAGCTAGTGTTTGAAAATGCGGTGAAGGATGGACTCCCATGGATGGGATCTGGAAATGAGCTATACGATTTTTATCATTTTCAGTGCTTGCAATGGCTCAAACAGCGCTACACAGAAATTCAGGTATCCTTTACTAATTGTGCCTCTGTTTGTATTTGGACATGCTTCGTTAATTGACTAGGATGACAAAGTAGAATGCATGTTGTACTCATTGGGCAAGACAATACTCATTGGGTCACTTGGGTGAAAATTTTATTGTTTCTTCTTGCAGACTTACAACAACATGCTTATTAGGGCGTTCTGTGACAAGACCGTTGCGGCTTTGACCCTTAAGTACAAAGCTGAAGTCTCGAGTATTACACCTTTTCCTGACAATGATGAAACTATATCAGAAAAGGTTTGTTCGCTCAATGTTTTACTTTTATCATGGTTGCTTCCTGCAATTCTTACATGAGGCATCTATTTAATGAATACTTGTACTTCACTGCCATAAAATTTCAAGCTAAGAAAAAGGAACATGAATGGAGAAAAAACCAGAATAGCACTGCAATGCACAATTGCAATGGAATGGGAATATGAAGGGAACACTGGCCTCCTTGGGAATTAGCACAGGAAGGTACATCAGCATACACTTCATAAAACACTTACATATTATGAAGAGACATACATAGCTACACCATTTCTTCATATGCTAGTTGCTCGATTTGATTTTGAAACATTAAAGCTTTTGTAAGTCTTTTGGGTTCATTTAAAACCCAAGGCTTCCTTATCTTTGTGCAGCCTGGAAGTTTCATAAAAATCCTAAGAAACGTAGATTCATCACCATACAAATCAGCAAAAAAACCAGAGCAACGGTGCTGGCAATGGGAAAAAGGAAAAAAGCTGGTTGTCACCATAAAGGGCCAACCTGTTTCCAGAGAACCAGTGACTTGTAAGACTTCTCTAAAGGATGTCTCAAAGTGGTTGAGTTATTGCTTCAAGGCCATTTTACCTACTTTCCATGAACTTTGGAGAAACTTATTGAGAGAAGATGATGTTCTAGTAGATTTAAGCTGGATGTTGATTGATTTGGTGGGAGTTATACCAGTCGTAAAGTCGTAGAGTCCATGAACTTTCGAGAAATTTATTGAGAGAAGATGATGTTCCAGTAGATTTAAGTTGGATGTTGAATGATTGGTGGGAGTTATACCAGTCGCAAAGTCTTTTAACTCTCTTGAAGAAGAGAAGTTTACTCTAGTCTTGCTTGAAAATTTGATTTTACTACACTCTATACTAAGATAGCCTTGGAAGATTTGAAGTCGTGAATAGGAAAGTTTGTCTCACAAGTTTAGATTACAGGTTCTCTTGCTCTCATGGAGGATACACAGCAAGCCATCAGTCCCTCATCAGATCATCCAGGCTGACTTCGGGGCATCTCCTCTACAGTTAGATGCTGCATTCCAGACTATCACTTATCTCTACCGAGTGCGCGCAAATGGCTCATGTGCCATAGGGCGACACATGCTACCTTGGTTGGCACTAGCATCTTCTATGGCGCTAGCAGCTCGGGGTGATCAAAGATGTTGGTACGCACGCACATGCGGGTGGTTTGAGAGATTGGGTTTTCATTTAGACAGACTGCCACCCTTCCAGTACAGCATTGATGCTCCATTGGTTCCGTTCCGAGGCAACAAATTCAACCCAATCATTCGGGAGGACTTTTACCGCTACACACATTCAGGACCTAGCTAGCACAGGCAGAGCTCCCTGTGAAGCTCAGTTTCTATCGGGACTATTGCTTGCACATTTCAGCAGAGGGTTTCATCATCCCACTAGGGTACACCTAGATCCACTTACCACATTCACTCAGGGTGCCCTTGGATAGGTACGGGTGTCATCATACCGACTTCGTATCGAGAGCGGGTGTGCAGAGGGGATACCCAGGGAGAGTCGCATTTCTTTCTCTCTCTTTGATTTTCTTCTTCTAATTTTCTGCTTGTTTCTTCCTATATATATATATACTACCTTCAAAGTTGAAAACAAATTTTATTTTGCGCTACTGAGTCCACTTTCTAGTCAAAAGGCTCAACTCGGGTCATATGTTGTTGTCTATCTATAAACGCAGGTTTGGCCCCACGGCCCTCTTGTTGCTATCCTAATCCGGGCAGTGGCCGGGTGGTGGCTTGTACTGAGTGAACAGGCTCTCATGAGGTGCCCCATCTGTAGACAGTGCATACACTTCCCTAGGAGGCTAGGAACCTCAACCCTCTGACAGAGAGTACCCATCCAAGGTCTCGAGGAAGACCTCCTCCGGTATTGACTGTGGCCAATTTGCGATCACCCTGAGTCATTTGTCCGAATGGACCCCCTTGTGGGTGGTGACTCTAGCAGAGTGCAAAGCAGCCTCCATTGGAGGACAAAAAGGAACAAAAAGGATCGATACTCCTTCAGAAGGCCGGGGAACCTAAGGGTCACAGTGTGGAACGTGATGAGTCATGTCCATATCATCCACCGTAAAACCATGATACCTAGGATAAAGAACACAAGGTGGGGGCTGAGGAAGATCGGGCTTTGCTCCACAAGGGCGTGGGTGACATCAAGGGAGCTCAATTGGAGAAGAAAAACTTGCCTCCCGTAGATGGTGACCTCTTACATGTGATCACATTCGAGTGCTAAACCTTCCTGGATCCTTTCTCTAACCTAACTCCTCGAGGGCGTGAGGCCTACTATACGACAACTATTGTACATCTCACCAGCGCTCTGTCCTAAAGGGATTGGACAGCGAGCTTCACTTGTTGCTTGTCCTCTAGGGAAAGTGCAATCTGAATGGCTTGGGCAGTTGAGGGTGCTGCCACCATGAGAGCCCCTCTTGCCAGACCAAATGGTCACCATCAAGAAAGCAAATCTTGGAGTCAAGAAAGCAAAAGCATTGAACTGGTAGCGAAGAAGTAAAAGAAGGCAGGTGGAAATGAAAGGGAAAAAACGGGCCTGGCAAAGGAGAAAGAGAGAAAAGATTCCAAAGAGGGGAAAAGCCCTCCAAGGAAACCAAGGGGAAGGTTGGAGCAAGCAAAAGGACATGCTGAAGACCTCCCAAGACAAAGGGGGGGAAGCCAAGCTGCCAATGGGCCAGCAGGGCCAAGAACAAGCCCCTGGAATCAGAACAGCAGGCCTCGAGCACCTATGCTGTCCAAAAACTGGACTCCTTTGAGCAGTCTGACAGGCGACCTCAAGGAGGAGGTGCTTCGACTGAAGAGGCAGCTGAAAAGCGCTGGCGCCAAGCAGCGCAGCAGCTTCAAACAGGACGGGATGGAGCAAGAGTGGAGCGAGCTGAAGGCGGAAGAAAGCACCAAATGGCGCAGAGAAGAGGTGACGAAGGGGAGCAGCTGGGCGGAGGAAAGAGAAGAGAGAAGTAGGAGGGCGAGGGCGAGGTTTCTTTAAAAAGAAAATAAATAAAAATAAACACCTTCCGCCTCGACCCACCTCACCTCCCTTTCCCCCGCCACCCCCTTAGTCCCCGCCCACCTTCCTCCACCCTTAGTCCCTTACCTCTCCCCTCCCTCTTCTTTTTCCTTCACCCGCCTCGGGGAGTTCACAGTTAGTCAAGCGATATGGCGGCTACGTGCCCGGAACCGGTGGCTCAGACGGACCCCCCCCCCTCCACCAGCCTATCGCGTTACATTGACAGAGCACCAGGTCTCCTTGGTGAAGCAGGCTGCCACGGACTTCTCCTAGACATCAGTTTATGGGAGGGTCATTGGCTACTCGCCTTCACGAGCAGACATCAGGGACTGGTTGCAGTCCACCCTCTACCTCGAGGACAGTCACATTGAGGAGGTTGCACTCATGGGACGTGGCATTTTCTGGCTTAAGCTCTCCTCAGCACAGGTTGCGATCGACATAGTCAGGCGATCCCCTACTTCTGTGGGTGGGAAGATCATCCTCATGGTTCCTTGGTACAGGGGATTCAGTGTAGCGGACTTCGATTCCCGCTTTCGCATTCCTCGACACCCAATCACCCTTATCTTCCCATGTCTTGCAACCGAGCTTCGCCCGATCATCAAGGACCTGGGGGTGCACTTTGGTTGGCCTATGCAGGACACTTACGTTGATGCGGCGGCAACCCAAGGGGTGCCACGTGTCAAAGTGGCAGTCCTTGACCCACAGAGCATCCCTTCGGAGTTCGAGATAGAGACAAACACAGGTGTGGTGACGCAGCGCATTCTGGTCACTGGTCGCCCCAACCAATGTTTGAGATGCCATGGCTTCGGGCACCAGGCGCGCTCATGTCCTCGCTTCACGGGTACAGAATCTCAGAAGACCCCCGTTCAGGCAGCTCAGGATACTCCGCTCCAGTCAGCGACATCCCCTCCCGAAAGGGAAGGCTGGACGGAAGTCAAACGAAAACGGAAGGGCAACAAGGCAGGCCCCAAAAAACCTTCCCAGCCACACCAAGAGCCCCCTCAGATGATCCCTACTCATCAGCAGCCCGGTAAGGGGAAGGAGAAGGGAAAGGAGAAGGTCAACCAGCCTCCCCCTCATCCCTCACCCCGCCCTCCCCCACCTCCCTCCTCCTCGATTCTCTGACCCCCACCCCCTCCTCCAGGATCCCCCCCCGCACCAGTGGTTCCCGCTCCACCCTCTTCCTCGAGCATGATCCAGAAGGAACCCCCCCCCCCACCTGCGCCACCTTCAGCCCCGAAGCCTGCACAGACCTCACCCTCGTCTATCCCTCCGAGCCCGATGGTGGGGATAGGCCCTTTCCCACAGGTGGCCAGCACCCGTCCCTCCGGTTCAGACTCCTCATCTTCATCCCCAAGCCCAAGGGCTGCTCCTAGAGCTCTTCCATTGGAGTTTAACCGAGCAGGTCCTTGGGACTACTTGGATGCAGCGGGTATTGGCTCCTTTCGTGCATGCCTAGACATCAGCATCTTCTTCCTCCGCAAGGGAGCGGAGGGTAAGGTGTCCATCCTGGCTCCGCACGATGGTCCTAGCTATTCCTTCACTATCTCCAGTGAAGGAAATGAGCAATGGACGAATGAAAATGTTTGGGAGACGATACGAGACCAGACCCAGGAGCAGGTGCAAGACTGGATTGGTAGCAGAGCAGCGGAGCTTCTTCAGCAGCAGTGGCAGGAGGGAGATGTTCGTCTGCGTTGGCGCCACAGCGCCAAACGTTTCCGACTCCTGGTCATTATTAGACCACCTTTGGAGTGGGCCTACGTGGAAGGGCTTCGCCCCTAGAGGACTTCAGAGGTTGCAGGTTTCTACAGCATTTCCTTGGTAGAGGCGTCGAGCTGGTTAGAGAGAGCTTACCACCATGGGACGAAGGGCCTTTCCCCTTTACTGAAGGTTTTAGAGGATGGGTCCGATGATCCGGCCTCTCCTTCGAAACCTTCACAGAAGCGCCTTCGTCTCCACACAGGACATCCTTCGACCACTTCGACTTCGACCGCAAGCAGACAGCTATTTGTGGCCCACCTTCCCTCCTCATGAGTTTACGCATTATCTCTTGGAACGTCAACGGGTTCCACTCATCAGGCACCCGTGGCCCCAGGAAGATGGTGCTCAGACAGGAGCTCCAGCCAGCTTTGGTGGGAAAGATAGATGTGCTCCTACTACAGGAACACAAGCTTTCGGCTTCACAGACTAGTATTTGTGGGAAGGTCCTCACAGGACGCTCCCACACCTACTAGGAACCTTCGATTGGCGAGCAGGGGAGAAGCGGGGGCGTCTGTACCTCCATCGACGCTTCTCTAGTTCAGCATGTGTTTGGTTCTTGCACTTTGATCCCAGGACGTGCGCTTTGGGTGGGCTTGCATATTGAGGGATCCCGCATCGGCATCCTCAATATCTACGTCCCGACTGATCTCAGACGTAGATCCGTTTTTTGGAGATCCTTGACAGACCTATTGCCAGAGATGGACTCTTGGATTGTAGGAGGGGATTTCAACAACTTTGAGACCTAGGATCAGCAGGGAAGGGGCCCAGAGTTCCTCGGTATAGCTCAGGCAGAGCAGGCAGATTGGGACTCCTTCCTCTTTGCAGTGGGAGGTCGGGACAGTTGGAGGGAGCCTTTCTTTCGCAGATGGCCTGGGAGTCTGGACTTCTCTTGGGGTTACAGGAGGGAGGGAGGCAGACTCCTGGAGCGACTGGACCGTTTCTATGTCAGTGATTGGGCGCTTGGCAGAGGAGGAGAGTCATGAGTGGTTCCAGGGACGACATCAGACCATGCCCAGTCATCCTAGTCCTGGACTTGGCCTCTCAGTCCTCACCTCCACGTTCATGCCGGATCCCAGATTCCATCTACACCAGAGCAGCGGTTCACAGCAGGATAGTGGACCTATGGGAGCAGGAGTGGGACCCTACCAGGGATATGGCAGCATAGGTAGCTCAGGCACTTGCTGAGTCTAGCCGCATTTGCCAGCAGGAGGCGATTCAGGTCAGACAGCGGTGTTGGGCGCGGGAGAGGGGTCTCAAACGTGACCTCGCCTCGATTCAGAGGATGCAGCAGTGTTCTCCAGGCTCTGAGGAGCTCAGACAGCAGGAGGTTCGGGCCCGGGCCATGCTAGAGGAGATCACCCAGCGTCGCTCAGAGTTTTCATTTCATGCTTTCAAGTCCTTCTGGGCTAGGAAAGGCGACAAGATGTGCAGGGAGTTCTTCAGGACTCATGGACAAAGGTCAGCAGGGGAACAGCTCTGTCTCTTAGGGCGCAGGATGGTAGTGTCAGGACAGATCCAGATGAGGTCCGGGACTTGGCGACAGACTACTACAGATCCTTATTCCAGCAGGAGCCCCCAGGCCCTCGTGGTCTCATTTGCAGGGAGGAGGTGTGGAGATCTACACCGAGACTCGTGCAGCCCAGCATGAGCGATACCCTTCTCGCACCTTTCACTGTTGCGGAGATGCAGGATGCGGTGAGTGCTATTGATGGGCAGAAATGCCCAGGTGAGGATGGCCTCTCTAGAGCTTTCTTCACCACCTTTTGGGAGCAGGTCCACCGGCCCTTGCTCGCAGCCTTCCAGCACATCTTCTTCAGCGGGCAGATGCCAGAGAGCCTTGCGACAGGCCTGATTTGCCTCATACCCAAAGGGGGGGACCGCCAGGAGATCAGACAGTGGCACCCAATCACCCTCCTCCCGACCGCCTACAAAATCCTCGCCAAGATGATTAGCAGTCGCATCCGCCCCCTGCTACACGACCTGATTCATGACACCCAGATTGGTTTTGTCCAAGATCGCAGCATCTTGGACAACATCTTCACTTTCTCAGAGGCGACAGAATGGGCCCAGCACCTTGCCATACTCCTTCTCGACTTTGAGAAGGCATACGACAGGGTAGACTGGTCCTTCTTGGAAGGTACACTCGCTCGGTTCGGGTTTTCGGACGAGTGGATTAGAGGTATTGCTAGCCTTTACAGATCGGCCTCCAGTCGGGTTATCATTAGCGGCAGGATGGGGGAGAGATTCACACTCGAGCGCTCGGTGCGTCAGGGCTGTCCATTAGCGCCTTACCTCTTCCTATTTTTTGCGGAGGCCATGACACACTTCCTTCGAGCTCGCACCATTGGTCTTCGCGGGATGCGTCTCCCTATTCGAGAGGATGCCGAGCTGCTGGACTCCGAGTATGCAGACGACACATCCCTATATGTGCAGGATGATGTCGAGTCACTGGAGCGAGTGAGATTGTCCCTAGAGATGTTTTGCCTTGCAGCTGGAGCAAAAATCAACTGGCATAAGTCAGTTGGTTTTCTTACGGACCCGGGAGCCAGCTCACAGTGGGGTATTTTCCTGGGGTTTCGCTGGATCCCCAGAGGACAGAAGACACGTTACCTGGGCTTCCAGGTAGGCCTGGACATCACACCGGCTCAGCAATTCTTGCCGGTCCTAGCCTCCATACGACGGAAGCTTGCTTTCTGGAGCACGGCTCGGCTTTCCTTGGCAGGCAGGGGCCTTGTGGTCAACCAGGTCCTTCTTGCCACTGCTTGGTATGTAGCCTCTTGCTGGTCTTTTTCGAGGTCTTGTGTAGCCCAGCTGAGGAGACTGGTGCGGAACTTCCTATGGTCTGGCTTAGACGGTTCCGGCACCACTAGAGCTAGGGTCGCCTGGCAGACGGTCATTCTCCCCCAGGCAGAGGGCGGCCTCGGCATCATAGATCCAGAGCTTCAGAGTCAGGCACTTCTTGGCAAGCTAGTCATCCGCGGCCTGACCCCAGGAGGACAGACGTGGAAGCTCTTGCTACAGCATGGTCTCAGTGGGTGTACCCCCCAGTTAGGGGGTGTTTGGCAGCCTTCTATCCGATGGATCTTCACTTCAGCACCTTTGACTCAGCCCCGTTCCCCCTTCCTCCGTAGCCTCATTTCGGTCTGGAGGAAGTTGCGACACAGCCTTTCCCAGGTCCCCCTAGCTGCCGAGAGGAGACAGACAGACAGCCCCTGATCTGGAGCAGCGAGGTGACAAATGATACAGGTCGTCAGCTTGGAGAGAGATCCCATATCCCTTGGGCGCTCTGGGAGCGTGGGCCCGCGCGCTTGTTCCGGGTTTGGAGGGACGTCTACAGTCAGCTGAGCCCAGGCGAGCTGGCAGCAGCAGTAGGTACGGCACGTGGGATCCAGGCTCGGCGAGCGGAGATTGATGCTGCCATCCCTGTAGGTTGGAGGATCCCCGCAGACACCAGACAGCTCTTCCTGGGAGATGAGAGGTGGCTTGGACAGTTCACTCCACGAGGCATTCCTTTGGTGGTGGCCGGCCTCTTCTCAGACTCTTCGGTACACTTCTTCTCCATCACTGATGACAGTCGCCTACAGAGCAGAGAGGTTGTGATCGACCCCCAGCTTCCCTGGCAGCGCCTTCGCATTGTAGGGTTGCAAGGGAAGACGTGGCATATAGACCCCTTGATTATGCAGGACCAGGATTGGAGACTCTGGATATGGGAGGGCCGCTCCTTGTCAGAGGTGGAGTGGGACCCAGGGGAGTGGCGTTGGCCACCATCGGAGACCTCAGAGAACCCTACCCCCTTCTTTTCTTACAGTGCACGCACGGGTCGGCGTGCTCTTGGGGCTCTCCAGCGTGGGCTACCCACACAGGCACATAGATGGTATGCCCAGGGGATATCCTTGGTCTTTCTTCGCACTTTCTGGAAGACTCTTTGGGCTAGCTGGCGTCCGAGGAAGATCTCCTACTTCCTTTGGATGGTGGCACACAAGGGGCTTCCAGTTGGCAGCTGGCTGAGACAGATGGGGCAGGAGGGGCATTGCCAGATGTGTTTTCAGGAGGAGTCGTCCCTGAAGCATTGCCTTTGGAGCTGCTCGCATGCGCAGACGGTTTGGAAGGGAATCATGGGGATCTTAGCTAGGGCTACACCCGAGCTAGGATCGATCACTTGGGGAGCCGTTTGTTGGTGCAGCACTGAGCCGGGGCATCACTTGGCCTATGAGTTCTCTAGACAGGATCCCGTATTTTTCATCACGCAGGCCACTTGGGCTTACATGGACAGCTTCCCATGGCATCTGACAGAGACAGATGCAGGAGCGAGGCCTCGACACCCAGTTTGGGAGATCATAGGGAGCATCGCAGGCTGGCATATCTGGACTTCCAGATGCGCGCAGACTGTAGGAGCTCAGACTACTTCTACTACCCAGACCCTAGCAGATATCTGGAGCACGATTATTCACACGCTCAAGGGTCAGCGGGATCAGATCCAGGGAGAGTCCCGGGCAGGGAAGGAAAAGAGACGACGTTTCCTTCGCGACTGGGATCACCGGGAGTTATTCTTCCAGCACTCCACTCAGAGTCTTCAGTGGCATTACGCCCCTCCACCGTGGTTGTTTGTCCACTCTCCGATGATTATGCCCTAAGAGGCTTGTATTTAGCATTTTGACTTCTCGGGCTGAATCCGTTTTGTGATTACAGCCCGCTGGCCTTAAGGCCTTCTTGTACTCTCGCTTTCAAGTAATATAACTAGCACTACTTTTTGCAAAAAAAAAATAATGAGCTTTGTAAACCTAGAATAATGTGTCTTTCTAGAAGTTTTTAGTTGGAAAAGCTGCAAAAGACAGGAAATGTAGCTTTAAAGAGTTGAAAAGATAAACTAAGTAATCCATATTAATTAACACAAACAAGGAAACTAACCTGAAGGATTTTAATAAACAGAAGTAAATGGCTATATTAAATAATTAGAAATTAGAATTTCTTAAAAAGCTTACGCCAGACCCGTCCAGTAGTGCACACAATTAGATAACCTCAGAACTGTTTAGTCAGTTCTCCTTCATTGAGTTCATTTTCTCTCATTAGTTGTAGTTTGCTAAGGCCATCTTCTTACTTCCTCCTATGTCCACTTTCTCTCTTGCTCCTCCAAGATGTTCTCGGTGTGCCGGCAATAATTCCTTGGTACGAAGGCCATTTCTTTTGGCGTTTGCTGTGCTGTATTTGCCTTGCAACCCACTATTATTCTGTATAAAAGTTGCCACTTGTTTCCACCCTCTTTAATTTCCAGCTTATCTTCTTATCTGGATTCTGTTTCTTGATCATTTAGGTCACAATTCATATCCTTTGACATTACTTTCGTTGAATCTTTCAGGTCAGAACCATGTGCGTTGCAGCGTTTGCAGTTCAGGTTGCTATGTCTAGGCTGGAGCTTGCACTTGGATATCACCTGAGGATAGACCTTTCTTCAGTGTGGCTTGTAGGCTTTCAATTTCAATAAATTGGGATAACCTCAGAGGTTGAAGCCACTCTATATGTCAGCAAAGATCCTCACTCAATCCTGAATCTCAGCTTTGAGCTCCAATGTTGCCATTCAAGCATCAAAAAGCAAGGAATTTGCCATCATATCTTGAAATCATGAAAACATTGCCTCTCTTGCAATGCAAGTGAGGCACCTCCCTTAGTCTCATGGATGCTACATGAACAGTCACCCAGGCCCTGGGCCCTAAAATAACTCCATGCGGTGACATTCATTGGCTAGTCTATGAAGCAATGATGCATGATGATGATCAACGTCTAGAATGACATTCTCTGGTCAGACTATCACAGACCATGAAGCAATGAGGCATGATCATGATTATGATTAAGTTCTAGAATGAGACATCCTAGCTGCATATAGGTCAAATTTCCCAATGACCCGAAGTTCTCAGTAAGCCTTGTCACAGACATTGACAGCATCATGGGTAATGGCTAGGTCCCTGGGGTTACAGATACTGCATTGATGTAAAGAATATGTAATGGATGCATATTCTATTTTGGAAATATGTGGGATAGGATAGAACCCGTGCTCTGTTGATTCTATGGATTTTACAAACCTCTGTTGTAATGGAAATGATACTATTGCTAAGTCTTCTGATGTGCATCTATGATATGCATTTTTTCCTGCTGGTGCAGTCTAAAGAGCTACAAATAACCTCCATGGAATGTTTCTGTTTGATTTATGTTAGGGTAGTCAAATGCCAGTTATCATGTTTTTAAAAAGAGGGACTCTTCTTCACTGTTTTGCAGGCAGAGGATATTGGTAAGCATCTGATGCAGGAATTTATGTCAATGACTAAAGACTATGCTTCTTTCACTGGTGTTGAGGAGAAGAGAAAGGAGTTTGTACGGAGCATTGAAGACATTACTGTGCATATTTTGAAAAAAAACACAGCCCTGATGGCTGCATTCTGTTATGATCCTCTTATGGATGCATACAAAGATCTCCATATGCAGGTCTGTATTCAGATGTTCCCGGCTTTTCTCTTTCAATTTGTATTTCATGTTAATGTACCTTCCATTTAGGTCAGTCAAATAGGTGCCCTGCACTGGAACAATGACGGTAATGAAAATATTCTTGAGCAAAAAGTACTGGTTAAAACTAATCCAGGACTAGCTGTCAATGCGGCTTATGAGAAAGTATAGTAGAGAGAGAGAGAGAGAGAGAGAGAGAGAGAGAGAGAGAGAGAGATTTTATAATAAGTCTTTGAAAAAATGAAGGGTCTATGAGACTGGAAGAATACTAATCGGGCATCATCACCCATAATGAGTACAACATAATCAACTCATATCAGATCTAATACATGAGAGAAATCTAGACCTGTGGCCAGGGTGGATGTTGAAGGGGATCCCGGTGATGAATGAGGCCATGATGATAGGAAACCTGTGATGGAGTGCTGACGTGCGTGTGCGTGTGCGTGTGTGTGTGTGTGTGCAGTTTCTCGGTTCCCGTGCCAGCCCACGTGCCATAGCGATGCAGCTGCACTGCTTTTCCCGCCGAAATTTGACCTCGAAGTTCTGCCGCAGGTCCTGTCTCAGCTCTGTACAAGGCCGTACTGTTCCGTGCACTTTGTATGGCCATCCCGGGCTCCTTTGCGTGCCAATGCATTTTACAAGCTGAAATGGGATTTATTTGCAGGAGCATGCTTTGAATGTAAAAAGTTTGGACACATGGCTTCACAATGCCCGCTAGTCCTGCACAAAATGCCTCCAGAGGCTATGCTTGCTGATATGCATCCTAAGGATACTTCTGTCTCTTCTTAGGTTAAGAATAAGTCCAATAAACTAGCAAATGCAGCTCAGGATAATGGGAAATCTCGTGCTGCGTCAAATGCTACTGTTTCCGCCTCGATGCCTTCAACTTCTCAATTGAAAGTAAGGGAAAAAACTTTGCAGGAAGCTTGACAGAGTCCAAGAAAAATTATGACAGTAAAGGAAAAAACTTTGCAGGAAGCTTGGTAGAGTCCAGGAAAAATTATGACAGCAAGGAGGCCTCTTCCATCATGTACTTGGAATGGTTCGTCATCAAGTGGGAACACTCAAGAAAATTCAGGGATTGGAATTACATGGGCTGCAGTGACACCCAGTCGTACCCTCTTTCCTGAAGAGGAAGTGGTTGCTCTTTTATCTTCTCCACAGACTTTACTTTCATCTCAGGGTTGGGGGCCGGATCTTGAGGTTAAAATGCAAACTTGATCTTTTGGATTTTCCAATGTAAATACTTTGTAAATATGCTGTCATACATAAAGTGTCTTACTCTCAATGTACAGGGTCTTTGTGATCCCAGGAAATGAAAGTTGGTTTGGGGTTATCTGCATCAAATGCAGCCTGACATAGTTGCATTGCAAGAGCATAATCAGCATATGTATGCTGGTCATTATGGGCTTTTTTCTGGTTATGATATTTTCTATGCAGGAGAACATACATTTTTAGGGGTGGTTTCCTGGTGAAACATGAATTACAGCCAGTGGTTGCTCTAAATGATAGTCAAGGTAGATGGCTGATAACCCAATGTCTTATGCAGGGAGAGGTTTTTGAGTTTGCTTCAGTATATGTGCCACAATCCTCTCATAGCTGAGGTTTAATTTGGGCTGAAATGCAAAGTTATCCCCGGAAACAACATGCATTCATTTGTGGAGATTTTAATAATGCTTCTCAACTAGGTGATAATACCTCAGGTCATACTCATATGTTAGCATTTGAGCTTCAGCACTGGTCTACTTTATTGACTCAGATCCCTCTTATTGATTTATGGAAAGAATCAAAGACTATGCTGCCTGGTTACACATTTCAACACAATGCTCAGTCTGCTTATTGGGCTCGGTTGGATAGATGGTATAGAGTCGATCCTTAGCATAATGATTTTCTCAGTGTCAATTTATGGGTGGATTACACGTTCCAGCATTTTGATCATGCCCCTTTTGTTAGAATTATTGTTATAATTTAGTAGTGACCAATGTAATGTAATAAGTAGGTTAGGGGCACTTTTCCCTCGCTTAGAGGTTTTTCCCCCTAACCACAGGGAGACACGTGCATGACAGAGAGCCTTTTTAGATAAAGGCTGCTCTTCCAAAGCCTTTTTAAAGGGTTGAAGAAGGTCTTCTTAAAATATTTGCAGGGCTTTGTTATCAGATGGTGTTTGGACTTCTTCTAGGGCACAGCTTGTTGCAGCTTGTGTTCGACATTTTTCGTCTCAGTTTGGAAAGGCAGATTTGCCTTCGCAAGAGGTTATTACAGCAAGGGGAAAATTATTACAGCATGTCATTCCAATTGTCTCTCTGGCATAGGCCTTGGATTTGGAAGCTCCTTTCACTGAACGAGAGCTAAGTGACGCTGTTAAATCATGTGGTAGACGGAAATCTCTTGGCTGGGATGGTCTCACGGTGGAATTTTTCTTGGCTTTTTGGGATCTGCTGAAAATGCCTTTGCTGCAAATGATCAATACGGCTTGGCAAAATCAATGTATGTCGGATTCTTGGAAGAAAGGGTTGGTCAAACTTCTTCCCAAGAAGCCCATTTGTGAGTCATTAGCTGATTGGAGGCCCATTACTTTGATGCCGGTGATATACAAGATCATCACCAAAATGGTGGTTGATTGGATAAAGGAATATTTGCATGATGGCGTGCATCCAGCTCAGTATGGCTTTATTCCAGTCAAAGCATGATAAGAAAAGATTGCAGATTCTTCCAGTATAGAGATTATGCTCACCCAAATTGCATGGAGGGCTGAATATTATTAATATACATGTTTACATTTTAGTTGACAAAGGCAAAATGATGCTTGAATTTCTCCAAGATGATCAGCCTTGGGCTGCTATGATGCGTTCCTTGCTGGTTCACATCACCAATCCTGCATTTGGTTTTTGGCAACCCACGCAGTGGGATTTTCTTTTGGGCTGCATTGAAGGCAAAATCAAAGGTTGTCCTATGGTTTCTCAGATGTTTTTAGATTGGAAGCATATTCTTTTACACTTAGCATGGAATGGAAGAGACTCTTTATAAGGTAACTCTTTGCAAGCTGAGAGCATCCATTGGTCACGGGTTGTTTCTACTCCCTTGGCTTTGCAGGAGCCTCGATGCTCTTATTTTCTTAATATAAAAGGGATTTCCACTGTTGCAGATGTTATTATTGATGATGGTACTCTTTTATCCTTCCCTTTGGCTACTACAAAATATGGTTTCGGTATGCACTATCGTCCAGTGTGGCAAGTCATTACTCGAATGGTTCAGCCATGTCAGCTAGTACCGCTTTTAGAGCTTCAAGACAGGCTTTAGGATTGGACCCTTCTTCCTTTATACTCATCCATTCGTCCTTTGAAGCTGTCTCATATAATAGTCTCTTCTTTATATAAAGTTTTGTTATCACCACCTTGGGTGTCAAACAGAGCCAATCAGATTTGGGCATTGCACCGTCTACTCAAATGGTGGAGAAATAGATTGAACCAGATTTGGTACTCTAAGGTTCCATTACGCCAACAGGTTTTTTTCTGGCGTGTTCTGCTGGGGGTTGTTCTGTCAGGACAGCTTTTATCTTGTAGACGTATTGCTCCCGCTATCTGTCATCAATGCTTAGCTCCCAGGGAATCTGTATCTCATATCTTTTGGCATTGCTCTCTCTCTCTCTCTCTCTCTCTCTCTCTCTCTCTCACCTCAGAGCTCGTCACCTCCGTCACCTTAGTCCTTCACCTCGCGTCACCTTAGCCCGTCACCTCAGCTTGTCACCTCCCGTCGCTTGTCAACTCTCTCACCCGTCGCGCGTTGTCGCCTCTTCGCGCGTAGCCTCAGCCGTTTCCTTTTTGCTTTGGTTATTTAGAGGGTCACTGACAGCAGCCGCCGCCAACAGTCGCCACCGCGATAGGAGCAGCCACAACAACCAGGACACTCGACTCCCCCTTCCGACTTGTTGACAACAGCCCCCCCCCCCCCCCAAAACCCCTAACTTAACCTAACCTAGGTTAACTCTTACCTAACCAAACCTCAACAGAGGTTAACCCCACCCAGGGTTTAACCCCTAGTTGGGCTGAACCTCCAGCCTACCTAGGGGGTTAGCTCAGCCAGGGGGTAGTAGCAGAGATGGCTAACAAGGAATGTCCGAGCCTCTCCTCAAAGTCCCTCCCCTCAACCCCAATCATCCCAGGCAGTAGGTCCCGATACGCCACTGTTGCAGCTATGATACCCTCTCCATATGCACATACATACCTATGAGGAGGTCTTGACCGACCCATCATTAGGCACCATGAACATATTTTTTATCTACAAGAGCAGGTAAGAGAGTTAAAGATGCAATTGGTAGATGCAGTAGCTAGAATTCAGGTTCTAGAAGGACCTGGCAAGCAGGCAGTCATCGATGAGGTTGTAAAATCTTACAAGGCTCCCCCCCTAACCTCGAGCTAGTCTCCACAGTCAAAGACCTAGTTCACATTGAAGTATAGATCACAAAGAAGGAAGTGATTGTGGAGTTTGATGCATAAGGCTGACATTCAGGAAGAGAGTAAAGAACATGCAGCTATGCGTGATAATGCTTTGAAGATTAGAATAGGGGGACTCTCGGAAGGATGGTACAAAGAGGAGGACTTTTTCAGTGACACCTTAGCACATGTCAAAGCAGCCATGCCTAATATTGATTGGACAGTTGATAAGGATGATGCTCTTGATGATGACAATGAACCCAGAGCAACTTGTATCTTATAGTCTAAAGGTCATGCTATCATTACGCTTAACTCATGGGATTTATGAGTCAAGCTTCTCCGACAATCCTACAAGCTGAAAGGAACTAAGATATGGATAGCTGAAGAACTTACATGAGCTCAATTGAAAAATAAGGCAGCAGAATTAGCTAAGGTCAAGGCTGCAAGGAATGATGGAAAATGGGTAGTGTATCGTGAGGGCGTAGCACTCATTAAAGAGTTTAAATCCGCCAAAAGACTCTCAATCTTAAACTGATGTATGGCCGATTATGTTTCTTTCAAGTCATAATGTAGGTGCTCTAAAGTTCTTTTCTGGATAGCTATCTTGTAATATAAAGCACTCAAAGTTTTCACTACCAGCTGAGATGAGCTGCTGCTCCTCCCCGTGAGCTACTGCCCCCCCCTCTCCCTCTCCCTCTCCCTCGCTGCCCCCCCTCTCCCCCCCTCGCTGCTCCTCCTCTCCCTCCCCTCTCGTCAGCCCCCTCTGCCTCCTCCCTCACCCTCCCTCTCCCCTTCCTCCTCCCCGCCCTCCCTCTCCTCCCCCCCCCGCTGCCCCCTACCTCTCCCTCCCTGCTGCCCCTACCTCTCCCTCCCCGCCCTACCTCTCCCCCACCCGTCAGCCCCCCCGCCCCCCTTCTCCTCCCCCGTCACCTCCCCTGTCATCCCTCTCCCCCCCCCCCCCCCCCCCCGCGGCTGCCCCCCTCCCTTCTGCCCCCTTCTCCGCCCTCCCTCTCCCCCGCCAGCCCCCCCGCCCCCTTCTCCTCCCCCGCCCCCTGCCTCGCCCTCCCTCTCCCCCCCCCGGCTGCTCTCCCCCTCCCCCATCCTTTCCTCTCCCGCGCCCTCGCTTTCCCTCCCTCCTAACCCGCCCTCCTTTCCTCTCCCCTTCCCCTCCTTCCTCTCCCCTGCCCTCCCTTTCCCTCCCTCCTATCCCCCCCCCAAGGAGACCCCCCTTTAAAAAAAAAAAAAAAAACCTCCCTCTCCCTCCTTGCCCCCTTCCTTCCTAACTCAGCTCCCCATGCCTCCCCCTCAGCCTACCTCCGTCTCCCCCTTTAGTCTATCCTCTCCTTCCCTTCCCCTCTCTCCTACCCTCTCTTTCTCCTTCTTCCTGCGCCCGCGTTCAGGGCGTCCTGGGTAGTAGTTTCATGGAAGAAGCTTTTTCAGCGTTGGAATCGGCCTTTTCACATCGATTGGCGAATGGATCCCCATTCAGCCAATCTTCGTCCATCTCCACCGGCCGCGAGAATCGTCATTTTTTCAGAAGACGACTTGCAACAGCTCAAGAAAGATGTGGAATTAGAGGGCTCCACATCACTTTTCGCCCGCATCTTTGGGTCACACCCTTCAAGATCACAGGCTAGAGACTGGATGCTGGCAGCGTTACCAGGAGACCTCGCCCCACACCTCAGGGATATTCGACTTTTGGGACATGGATTCTTCCAAGTGGTTTTTGACTCCCACGAGTCCTCAGCCCTTGTTCTCAAAGCTAATCCCCTGGCTTTGGGTTCGAGGAGGATCTTTCTTTTACCCTACACCTTGGGCTTCGATTCGGTCGAGGAGGACAGGCAGGTCACATCACTGTTCATTAGATTTCCTGGTCTTCCTCAGGTCTACCATCGACTGCTTGCCACTATCGGAGCCACATTCGGAGTGGTCACTGAGATCCCCTCCTTGGCATGCCTTCTTCCTCGGCAGAGGTAGTTAATGCAGACGGGGTGCCTCGTGTTAGGGTCATTGTCTCTGACCCTAACATCTCAGATGACCACATTATGCTTCAGCATCCAGACGGCTCTCTCTTTCGACAGAGAGTCGAGATTTCAGGTAGACAGGACCAGTGCAGGATTTGCAGGACCCTTGGGCACTTTGCTAGAGACTGCCCAAGGAAGAGAAAAAGACCCAAGAGGTCTTCTGGTGCGGCTCCTTCACGTACTACCACGATTGCACCTCCCCAACACCCTGTACCACGCACTCCAGGACCACCAAGAGCAACAGGGCGCCCTGCTTCGTGCACCCCAGGACCACCAGGGACAGTAGGGCGCCTAATGCCCGCAGCACACCCAGTACCACGATGGAGAGCTATCATGGCAGCTCCCTTACCTCAGAGGAGACTTTTGATCCTGTTCAGATAGACGCCTTCCAGACTCCAGAGGTGGATGTTGCTGCAGCCCCAGACACTACAGTTTCACATCAGGAGGGGCCTTTAGATCCACCAGCCCCAGTCACTTTGGTTTCTGACCCCTTGATTTCTGACCACGAGGGGGCTACAGGTACTTCTTCCCCGTAGACTGTTCTTGCGGTACAGGTACTTCTTCCCCGTAGACTGTTCTTGCCACAGTCAGGACAACCGAGAAAGTGCAGGCGCAGATGAGGGCTCCTGATTCCTCTTCACCCCAGCCACAGGTCTCCTCAACCCCTAGCTCCAGTTATGCTGATAGAGGCCTGCCAGGTCCTTCTACTCCATCTTCCACGAGTGCAAGTCTTCTTCGCACTCCTCAGCCAGACTTGCTTATCAGGAATTCTTTTTTGGCATTGGCAGATTCAGCGACTTTCATGGATGATGAGGAGTTTGTGCCCCCCACCTTAGGGGTCCCGGTCATTGGGATTCCTTCTGATAGGGCCTCCCTTTCAGCAGGTGTGGGGATCCTTTCACCTGTTGAGTTTCCTGCCCTCAGCAAGAGTGTTTCGGCCGGGGAAGCTGGTCTCCTCTAGTAGGTCGGGTAAGCCTTTCCATCAAGCATCCTCCCGTCGATGAGGATAGTCAGCTGGAACATACAGGGCCTAGGCAGAGTTCCACACCATGGCCGCAGGTAGCTGATCGGGAACCAACTTCATCCAGGCGTCACTGGAGGTGCTATTGATATCCTTTTTATCCAGGAACACAAGCTGGATGCTAGTGATTGCTCTAAGTCTGGCAAAATGCTTTCAAGACATACCTTCTGGTCGCCTGCTATGGGCACAAGGGGAGGTACTTGCATTTTGGTCTCTCTTTCTATTCTCCCCTTGGTTGCTGGTCATGGTATTATCTCCTCTCCTAGAGCTCAATGGATCATTATTTTGATTGGAGGGCGTAAGATTGGTCTTCTCAATCTTTATGCTCCCAACAACAGAGGGGAGCGGATCTCCTTTTGGAAGGAGTTACTCTCTTGGGCCCCCATTGCAGATTCTTGGATCATTGGTGGCGACTTCAACATGGTTGAGTTGCCTGCAGACAAAAAGGGAGGCAGACAGGGTGGAATTCATTCTTTGGAGAGGGCAGCCTGGGATGCCTTCCTCTTTCAGTTCAGTGGCAGGGACACTTGGTTGGATGATGCCTTTCATATTATGCCACAGTCACTCGTGTACTCTTGGTCGAACAAGAGAATACACATGCCCATTCACGGATTGAGAGATTTTATGTAGACGATTGGGCACTTGACAGAGGATCTGTATGCATTTCTATTGGGGTTTCCACCTCAGATCATTTTCCAGTGGTGTTGCAGATTCTTGAGCCTCATCGGAGAGGACGCTCTGCCAGAGTCAGGATTCCGGATGCTTTTTATGCAGAGGAGAGCCTCACGGAGGATATTTTACAGATTTGGGTTTCTCACATACATGGTGGAGCTGTCCACCCATCTCAGGTAGCTGCAGCCTTATCCGGAATTAGTGACTATTATCATACAGTCGCTGATTCTGGGAGACGTGAGATTCTCAGATGTGAGATTGGTATACGCCAGCAGTTAGCGTCCCTTCAGAGGGAAGAGCAGAAGAGGCCCACAGATGCTTGGATTCAGGAGCACCTTGCTACAGCAAGGGCTCATTTATAGACATTGTTGGATCAGAGAGCAGAATATGCCTTTCATGCATGGGAATCCTTTTGGATTCAGATGAGTGGCAGGGTCAACAAACACTTTTTCTCTACTCATGGGCACAGACATAGTAGAGATAGTGTTTCGCAGCTTGTTGACTCAGACGGGGTGTTACAGTGAGATCCTGATGCTGTCAAGCGTGTAGCTTCAGATTTTGTTGCATCCCTTCTTACTGCAGATCCAGGCACACAGGCCATTGATGATGCCAGAGAGGTTATCCCTATATTGGTGAAGGATGAGATGCATGTTTCTCTGGATGCACCTTTCACCAATGCAGATTTCAAGACTGCATTACTTGCCCTTCATAAGGGCAAGTGCCCAGGTTCAGATGGACTTACCCCCTCCTTTTTTTTAACTTTTTGGGAGCAGATTGGTGATCACATTACATCAGCCCTGCAGGGCGTGTGGGACTCTGGTGAGATGCTGGACTCACTTACAGATGGTCTCATTCATCTCATCCCAAAGGGGATAATAGGAATCTTGTGTCTCAATGGAGACCCATCACTCTATTGGGCACTTTTTACAAGATTCTGGCAAAAGCCATCAGTCTGCGGCTACAGGTTTTTCTTCCAGATTTGATTCATGACACGCAGATAGGGTTTGTGCATGGTAGAAGTATTTTTGATAATATTTTCTCATTTTGGGAGGCCTCAGAATGGGCCATGCAGAGCCGCCAGAGATTGGCCATTCTACTCTTGGACTTTGAGAAAGCTTACGATAGAGTAGACTGGGATTTTTTAGAGGGTACTCTATCTTGCTTTGGTTTTTCAGATGCATGGATTAGAGGAGTATCCTCTCTCTACAGATCAGCCCATAGCCAGTTGCTCATTGGGGGGGTAAGAGGGGACATATTTCAGATTTCCAGATCCGTCTGCGAGGGATGTCCTCTTGCCCCGTTTCTTTTTCTGTTTGTGACGGAAGCTATGAGTATCTACATTAGATCTCAAGCTGATATATATGGGCTGAGGCTTCCTATCCGCCGGGAAGAAGAGCTCCTGGATAGTGAGTTGGCAGATGACACGGCTGTTTTTTTGGATGCCTCCCCTAGGACACTCACTTCCTTCCGGACAGCCTTGGATTTGTTTTGCACGGCTGCAGGTGCACACATTAATTGGCATAAATCCAGTGGTTTTTGGATTTGCGAGGATGACACCCCGGATTGGGGTAATGATATTGGCTTCACTTGGGTATAGAGGGGGGTGTCCGTCAGATATTTGGGCTGGTTGGGGTGGGCATCTCTCCTTCACAACAGTTTGCTCCGGTGTTGGAAAGCATAAGAAGAAAGATCCTTTTCTGGAGCTCAGCCAAACTTGACTTGGCCTCTAGGGTGGTGGTGGTTAACCAGGTTCTTCTAGCCACAGCATAGTTTGTATGCTCTTGTTGGTGCCACTCTAGGGATTGCATCACTCAGCTTAAGAGGCCTGTACGAAACTTTTAATGGAGTGGTCTAGATGGCACAACTGATGTTACAGCCAGGGTGGCTTGGGAGACCTTGATTCTTCCTACAAGAGAAGGGGGTTTGAATTTCATCGACCCAGATCTACAGTGCAAAGCTTTACTCTGCAAGTTCGTTGTGAGAGGGCTTATGCGAGGGCAAGAGCCTTGGAAGGATTTTTTTATCAGATGCATACAGTCTCGCACGCCCACTTCAGGAGAGGATTGGACACACAATACTAGATGGGTTTTCACCACAGTCCATCTCAGGTCTCCCTCTTCCCCTCTTATGGTTGCTATCCTGAAAGCATGGGCCAGCTTCAGGAGTACTCTTCGCAGGATTCCCCCATCCACCCGTGAAGAGATTGAAAGGCAGCCTATCATGTGGAATGACAGGATTTTGGACGAGCTTGGCAGACCACTTGGAGCTTCTCTCCTTACATGCAGTGGCCAAGATGGGAGAGGGGCCCTGCATCTACAGTGGGAGCATGGAAAGTCTTCAGAAGCTTCCTGCAGACCAACAGGCCCAGATGGTTCTTAATCTCAGAGGGAGTGCAGGGAGAGTCCAACAGATTGATGCAGCCTTGCCCTTGGATTGGGTGGACACAGATGACATGCCTATTAACTTGCTCCACCTGGATGGGGGCATTTTCCAGATTGGGAGTTCCTTTACAGGTGATTGCTTTTCTTGACCCACACGAGGATGCCTTAGTATTTGATGTTTCTTCGGGGGACAGGCTGTCCAGATCCACAGACGATATCTTGTTGGAGGTACCGTTTCAGCCAGTCAGGATAGTCTGCTTCATGAAGCATGGCTCTCTTTCACAGTGGTACTTGGATCCTCACCCGCTTCTCCTCTCCCTTGGCTCATGGAGGCTGTGGCTCTATGGAGGTGTCCCAATTAAGTTTTTGCAGTGGGACCCTGGGGAATGGGAATGGATAGATGAAGGGCACCGATAGAAGGGCATCCCCTTCTTTCGTTAGATGGTTAGTAATGCCAAGAAATTCCAGCTCAGTTGTAGGGGTTGGAGGCCCACTAGAGCTCATCATTGGGAGAACTTTCAGATTCCTGCGGACTTGCAGAAATTTTTTTGGTAGAGACTTTGGAAATCCCATCGGAATAGAAAAATCACTCTCTTCTTTTGGCTTTCTATTCATGGTGGGATAGTAGTAAACCATTGGAAGTCCAAGTTTGGAGCTGACCCTTCTTGCCCTTGCTGCCTTTCTGCTTTGGAGACAATACAACACTGCCTTTGGGATTGCAGACAGGTAAGAATCATATGGAAGGGGATTGCAAGACTTTTCAGCACTTTTGTTCGCCTACCTTTCTATATGACCTGGGGATCAGTGGCTTGGCTTACTCTTTTAGGGCCCCAGGTATTTTTTGAGAGACTTGATTCCTCTTGGGCTCTTCACATCCGACGACACCTTGTGGAGTCGTGCTCTCTAGAGGATGTTCCGGCCACTCTTTTCAGGGCTGCTCACTACTCGGTCGACTCTCCATGGGAGATCCTAGCTAGCATTGCAGCATGGCACATTTGGAGAGCCAGATGCACTGAGGCTTTGGAGGGTTCTCAGGTTCACCCTTCTCAGATCTTGGCCAGTACTTGGACAGATACGATACACACTCTGATGGCCATTTGGGCGACCATGCAAGGATCATCTCGAGCAACCTCCTTCAGGACAGTTACTTTTCTCAGAGATTGGAGAGACTCTCCCTTCTTTGCTGATACTCCTACAGGGTTGAGATGGCACTTTCAGCCTCAGCCTTGGTTTCTTTCTACCTCATTCCTCTAAGGTGTTTTTTATTACATGCTTAGCATGGTGTATTTCCGCACAGAGCTTGCTCTAGCAGGTTTCTTTCTTACTTAATAGAAGTCTCTTTTTTGGGGGGGAAAAAAAAAAGTTTTCACTAAAAAAATAATTGTGTGTGTGAGAGACTGGTAAAGCACCCCACACTGTTTTTCCACTTGTTCGGACTCCACACTAGAGCCAACTCTTCTTGTACATTTCTAAATTCATAATATAATTCCAGTGGTTTTACAAAAAAAAAGTGTGTGTGTTTGACCCACTGTAGTCTCCGAGCTGTAGCCCTATGCTTGACAAGAGCCATTGTAACGTCCCTGATCTAGCTAACATGGAGGGAAGATCTCCTAGCATGATCCCTGCGTCAACCCACTGTTGAATTTGTTGTGTCACTGGATCAGAAAGATCTATGGGACCAATAAGTCGCTTTTCATCAAATCCTTGAAATGTGAGTGCGTACTGTCCAAGGCGTCTTCATCTTTATTGTAAAGGCACAGCCCTTTGTAATACGAAAATAATACGGCCATCAGTACATCAATTTAAGATTAAGAGCCTTGAGGCTTAGATTTGATTTCCTTGCTTTCTCTTCTCTGTTAACAGCCCATTTTGGCATCCTTCCTGTCTTAATTTACTATAGTGAGTTCCATGCTTCTTGTTTAAGCTGGTTCAGGGTGAGTTCCTCTAATATCCAAATCTTCTAAGAACCTCTATATTTGCTGCCTTGGTTTGAGCATCTGAGCCTTTTTGGTAGACCTCGCATTTTTCATCATAATCCCATTCCATAGTGGTCTTTTGTATGAGGCTGACAAAAGTATCTTCTATGTATCCCTCTTCATTATACCATCCATGTGGCAGCTCCCTGATGCATAGAAATAAAGCATTGCTGGGCCTTGCTTTGTGCTCCATGAACACCTCACGAAGGTCAACGTTGTTATGGTTCACATTTGCTGTCATCTCTTCTTTGATTGGCTTACTGTTAAGTGTTGATCATGTTTTGAATGGTGTAGGAGGATATCTATTGTATTTTCATTCTGGATTGAAGATGCATGAGAAAGAGCTTTTTGTTTTTTACTGAAGATCCATAGTGACGGTTCAGTGACCTTTCCATGATAACATAAGCTTCAAGTTCAAAATGTGGGTTGTATGCTAAGTTATCTCTTTGCTTTTTCTTGATTGCACTGCATTAAAGCAGTAACCAATGAATAATTTTGTTTTGAGAAGACTAAACTTAAAACCTCGTTTTGAGAAATGCCTGGCTGAAGCAATGTTTTTACTTCTAGCTTGTTCAGTGGCATGCATGAATTCCATTGCTTTCATTCTCTAAAGATAGGAATGTCCAATCATCCTTCAAGCAAGTATCCGAGTATCTTAATATTGTCTGTCTTAAAACGGGGCAGGCCCCCTCATGGTTATTCAGACTATATGAACCCACAAAGCTTACATATTGGTAGTCTTGTCTTCCTGAGTCTTCTTATTTATGAAGACATGTGAAGTATTCGCTGTATATTTTTTCAGGACATGCCAAGTGTTTCTTCTCGAAGTTGCCTTCTGGCTGTGCTTCTAACAACTAATTTTGATGTTGCAGGACTGTGAAAGATCATTCCATAACATGTGGGTGTCTCGGTCCTTTTGGTCTCAGAAGTGTTTGTGGCCTGGTCCATGGTACATGTTTGGTTTCAAATATGCTGCCTATAAAGCTGCACGCAAGCACTTAGACAAAGCACAAGCATCTGTAAATGAAGGTATAGAGTCATCTTCTAACCATGATACTGCCAAAGGTGTGGTGCTGAGCCCAGCAACCCGGAATAAAGTGATTGAAGCATGGATTGAGCATGATTTAGCACCTTTTGCAAATATAGTCATTGTAAACTTCAGTATAATTTGTGCTTTTATAGCTGTGCTTGTGACCACTCTTATCTTGATAACAAGGAAAGCAATTTACTCGACTAATAGCCGGCTTGAAATGCAAGCCGATGATGCTAAGAGATGGGCCCATCATGCTAGCCCTGTGAGCTTTAAGACTGAACAAAGGCAGTCAGGGTTCTATCACACATACCAGTAGGGAATTTTGATGTCATATAAGAGTTACAGTGTTGCTAACAATTAAAGTCGGTGTCTTGAATGCATCCTCACTTGAATGTATCCTCACAATGAAAGTGAAAGGATCTGGCAATATTGTATTGTAACATTGCAACTGCATTTCTCAGCACTAGGGATGTAAAGAGATGAGTTGATAAGTGCCTTGCATTTTGCAATATAATCTCCAGTTCGTTCAAACACTTCCAAGGAATTTTTGGTGTTCCAATCGCAAAAGTTGTAAATATCCTTCTTACAGAGAAATAGGGGCTTCTCAAGAGGTCTGTCTTTCCTGATGGATTTTTGACATAAATGGGTGCCATTGTCTTAATTAGCATGCATTGCAGGCAAGTGCATAGCGATTCTCTTGTTAGCAATTCACAGTTGCTGAATTTCTCACTTTCCAAACAGAATAAACCCCTTAACAACCTGAAAGTCTCTCTTCGTAATGGATTTTTATGCTGAAGTCTTAATCAAGCTTTATGTCTTCTTTTAAACAGATCCAAGGTGCAGGGAGTCCCTTGTTTAGAAGCCTCTGTCCCTTCTGTTAGAAACCCTATTCCAGACCCAGAAAATGCGAACTTATAAAAAAGGGGAGGAGCATTACCATGGCCAAAATAGAACTAGGCTCATCCCCTAATGTTTTACAACCAAGGTCCATAAAGGCACTACAGCTTAGAAGTACCCTCACTTCCCCTCCAATTCTTTTAGCCAATTGTGTAAAGAGTGAAACTAGCTTTTTGAGCCAAAACAGATTGACAACCAAGGTCCATAAAGGCACTACAGCTTAGAAGTACCCTCACTTCCCCTCCAATTCTTTTAGCCAATTGTGTAAAGAGTGAAACTAGCTTTTTGAGCCAAAACAGATTGACCCTGAAAGATTATAAAAACGTTTTGATTAGCTTAAAAGGTTTTGCTTTATTGTCTTAAAAAACTATACATTAGTCCATCATGCTTGTGAAAGAAAAATCCACAAATGCCAAAAGCCCACACCTACCCTAGATGTGTACAACTATGTGCCTACCCACAGCTATATGCAGTGCTCAAAAACTTGATACAGGTTTTGTCCTATGAGCGTGTATTGTGACAGTTCCCGTCGAATCTTCCACGCACCTTGCCTCGCAAAAAATCCACTATGTGACTTGCCTTGTGTCATTGCCTCGCACGCCTCACCTCCTAGCGTGCGGTCAACATTGCAATGTCGTCGTTAACAAATTCCCAAGCCTCTAGAGCCACATACCCCTAGGTAATGTGGCAGTCATGACTACCACATCACCAGTTCTATGTCACAAGTGCCATGCCATAAATGCCATGTATTAGGCCACATCATTCATCTCACTTTCCTCTTGTAGCATATGATACGTTGTGCTACTTCATCATAGTGCTTTACATGAACACCCCCTACACACGAGCCAAGCGGCCATATCATTTCTTTCTACTCTTATGGTTTCACGCTTGTTTGATGATAGTTTTAGTGGAAAAGGTATCAAAGAAGGAAAATGATCCTCAATACTGAATTTGCAGCCAATGTCAACAAGTATCAACCTATGTCAATATAAAGAATATAGGGCAAAAGATATGGACATATGAGCTTTAGAAGCTTGATGCAGTACCGAAAATAAAATATGGCAATTTGTCTTGCTTTGGTAAACAAGCAAGAGCTAGCTTTGGTAGCAGCACAACCAGATCAAGAGGTGCTCTTGATTTGGCACACTATGATGTATGGGCTATGCACGAATTAGAAGCATAATGGCGCATTATACCACTTGACTTGTATTGATACTACAATAGTTAATGTTGGCCAAGAAAAGTTTGGAGTCTTCAACAAGTTCAGAGGATCTAAAGCCATAGATAGGTTAAGGAAAATCAAAGTCCTCAAGTTAGATAGAGAAGATGAATATGTGTCTTTAGCATTCATGAGATTTTGCACACTGCAACAAAAAGCAATAGCAAAAAAGAAATAATAGAACTCCGTAGAAAATGCTCAATGAGAAGCACTAACTTCAGAAGCCATTAAGACAACAAACTACTTATTTAATAGGCTACCAACCAAACCAATACAAGGAATGAATGCTTATGAGGAATTTACAAGAGACAAGATTGATCACCTTACAATTTAGCTTATGCACATATACATGATGATCATAAAAGAAAGTTAGATGAAATTTGGAAAATTGATTATTGTTGGCTACACTGAACATGGCGAAGCGTATAAGTTGTATGATCCAATAAAGGGAAAAATAGTTATCTAAAGAGAGGTATATTTAATGAAGGTTCAGAATGGAAATCATGAGGTTGTATGGAAAAAGAGAAAAACAATTATCCCAAGAGATGTAGTGTTTGATGGTGATTTAGAATGGAAATCATCAACTTCATAATAGATTATATTACTAATAGAGAAGAGATTGCTAGATTCACAAGAAACTAAACCTACAAAAGTATACTAGTTTTTTTTTTTTTTGGGTGGGGAGGGGGATAAAGAGGGTGTATTTATTTATGATTTATAAAGCTGACCTAAAAGTCATTACAAAGGTATTGTAGGCCATTCTTCTAGAATATCCAAAGATCTAAAACAACACTAATAACCAGAGTTATTAAAGGAGCAAGTCACATGGTCTATTGACCAAAGAACCATAACCAACATTAGCAAGGCACAATGTTTGACAACACCATTTTTGTTTAGGTATCGAATTAAAGATAGTCTTCAGATGTTTTTTTCACTTCTAGAAAGGAGTGTGAATGTCTTTGAACAAGTCCCAAATGTCTTTAGTGATCGCAAGTGGGCACAAGCCAAAGCCATCTCCAATTTAAGTTTCTCGACAATCTTTATCACAGCCATCTATTCCCACTCTTGTAGTCAACCATCGATGGGAGATTAGTTCACTCATCAAGGAAAGATTTATAAAATACCAATACATTTCGTTGAAACCATATGAGCCGTAATACTTAACTTCTCATAGCTATCCTATCCCCCTACCATTTAGGTGGAGTATCCCCCAATAAGACCATCATATAGCTGAGAGGTGGACAATACTCCACTGACATAATCTACACCATATAGCTTTGGAGAACTTGCAGTTAAGGAAAATATGGTTTTTGTCTTCTAGAGAACTGAGACAAAGTTGACAATGGGGGGACCTTTGTCTATTGCTATTGACTACCGTGCATCTTGTCCACATAGCCTTGTGCCACAATTAACCATTAAAGGAAAGGCTACTTCTCTGGTATGTTTTTGTCCCAAATTCTCTTAAACCTAAACTTCCAATCGAGCTTCTCAGTATCTCTCCTTAACCAATTTCTATTCAGAGAGTTAAGAAGGCCCCCCGTTGAACGAAGAAGATGGGTACATGGATTAAGTTCTTCTAGCCCTTCACGTGGAATTTATTAAGAAATTTTCTCTCTCTACCTTCCATCCATGCTAGGGTATCCTTGTCCCATAAATTTGTCTTGATTTTAATGAAGTACAGGTCAAATTTGTTCAATTTGAACCTTTGGGTGAGCCTTGTATCTTGTAGGCAAACATTGGTCTTTTCTGTCCCACAGGTCTTGCCAAAGTTGTAGTCCCTTTCTTATTTAGCCTAAGTGCTTGTTTGAGCTCTCCATCCTACCAACGTTTATTCTTCCAGATACAAAATTGAGGCAAAAGTCTTGTCCTTCCCAACCCTTTCACGTAGCCCTCCACAAGCCCGATGAGAAATGCAAGGGTTATTGGGTACTCCTTTCAAATTTTACGATGATGAGCTGGTGATCCACTCCCCCATAAAATGTGTAGTCGACCATCCTAGGTTAATAATCCCCAATCCTCCTTCAACTTTGAATAAGGTGCATATCTCACATCTAAACCTTGTCTAACTTTCTGCTTTTTTGATCTCTCCCCATAGGAAAGTTTTGAATATGGAGTTAAGCTTGATAAGACTTGGTTTAAAGGTGCTCAGCATGATAAAGGAAGAAGTTTAGTAAAACATTCCCTCTTACAAGAGAGAGCTAGAGCCCTTGCCATCTGAGAATTTTCTTTCTTATCTTCTCAATGACCAAGCCCTTCATTGAGCAATGAACTAGCGACATAAAAGGGACCCCTTTTGGTATCTCCTTACATCCTTGATCCTTTACGATCCATGGTACGAGCCCCTTAGTGTCATAGACACATGTTTTACTATGGTTGATTTGAGAGCTTGAGGCCATACAAAAAAAATTCAAGCTTCCAATAACACTTCAATAGAACCTTCATCATTGTGTGGTTCTCGTGTGGTGTGAGATTGTTGTCATCAGCATACTACTAACATAAGATCTACCTAACCTCACCTCTGTTAGCTCTACCTTGAATTAACAAGCTGAAAGCAGCTACAACTATAACAAGAGGAGAGGAGACAAAGGAAAACCCTGCGAAATGGATCTCTTCAAAGAAAGAGGTCTAGAGGTTAAACCATTGACTTCTATGTTAGCCATAGATTTGGATAAAAGGTCCTATGGGGTCTCCCAATTAAAGTTGGACTCTTGGGAATAATTTTACTCATCGTAGTATTAGCCCTTATATCTAGAGGACCTTAAGAATAGATTCCTCCTAGGGGTCTAGTAGCCTAGTTCCTATGTTTCCTAGAATGAGAGGTAGAATTCAACAGGGAGACCTTCCTCGCTTGGTGTTTTCCTTTTGACCATCACACCTGCATCTCCCCTTGATTCCTCCAAGGTCATTGGCTTGTCCAAGTAGGTAGCATCAAAGTTGGGATGACCTTTGCTAGGAACAAATTGTTCCTTTTCCTTGCAATCAACTTCTCTATGGTTATGACTTTCTACTTCCTATGAATTTTTTGAAGTAGTCATGGAATCTATTGATGCATCTCTGTTAGGCTTTTGAATGTGCTCTTGAGCTAATTTTTTCCTGAAGCTTTTAAACATGTCTTCATTTTCCTTGCAACTTTTACATAACACTTCCTTCCTTAACTTGGCTTTAAGTAATTGCTTTTGTCCTACCTCTGAGCTATCATTATCCAAAGTTTATACACATCTTTTAAAAATTATTCCTTTTCATCACTAACTCTTGTAACTCATTTCTTGATCCAAGCAAGTGTTATTCTCTTCCCATAATTCTCAGGCAAATCCACAGTAAACAAGTTTTGATGAAGGAACCTTCATTAATCTTGCCAACTATGTTATTTTGATTTCTAGGACTGTAGATTCAACCTCATGATTTTGGACCATTACGGGTTTGATTAGTGCCTTTTATTAGACTCCATGAGTAATTTTCTATGGATTCTAGTTTAAAACATGCTTTTGAGCCATCAATACATTTTCAACATTGGTCATGCCTATCTTAATCAAAGTCAAAGACATCAATAATTAACTTTCCACCACCCCACAAGAGACTATGAAGCTATACAGATCATTCAAGACATCCTTAACGGTCTAGGTGAAGGCTATGAGAATCTTAGTATGCAAGATTATTGGTATACAAAAGCAAGTTCCTCGACTTGAAGAAAATCAATATTACTTGGTGAGGAGCTTAGGACACAAGCCATTCAAACAAGGAATTTCAATCCAATGAGCAAGCATTTATAGCCTCAAATGGAGATAGAGATAGAGATAGAGATAGAGATAGATCATCTCAAAGAAGTGTGCATCAACATCAATGTCGACATCAGTATCAACAAGAGCATCAAAATCAACAACATGATCATACCAATCATCAACATCCAAGAGGAAATCATTCCAAAAGTCAAAGAAGAGGAAATGCATCTAGTAGTATGTTAAACATACAATGTAACAACTATCATAAGGTCAATCTAGCAACAATAGAGGAAATTTACGTGGAAGAGAAAATCATTCCAAAAGTTAAAACTTTGAAGGAAGAGGAAATGCATCTAGTAGTATGTCAAACATACAATGCAACTACTATCATAAAGTCAATCTAGCAATAATAGAGGAAATTTATGTGGAAGAGAAAATCATTATAATGGATAACAAAGTCATACTCATTATGCCAATCAACCTAACACAATGTATCTTGTGAGATTAGCAATATGTATATAGAAGATTAACAATGATTCCAAATACAAAGGCAATTATCATGTTGATCATGAAGATCAAAATCCTAGTGCATTGATAGTGGTGAATTATCTCTTATGGGCCAGGACATCAAGAATGATTTTAAGAGATCAAACCATTAGAAGGATCCAATAGTATTTTCTACATTGCAGATAGCACACTGAATCCTATTCAAGGCAAAGGAACAATATAATTTTACTTGAATAAAAATATTGGTGAATGCCTATGTTCCTTTACTCAGGTACATTGTCTTCTATTCTTTGCTTGCCTCACAAGCTAGCTGGACTCTATTTTGGTGGCAGCTCACTGATTGTCTCCATGGAATCAATGACAAGATGCAGCTCCTCATGGTTTGCAAGAGAACTAGATAGAGGCTACAAGATAGGAATGCTGAAAAGCTTGGTTAAGGCATAAGGAACATATTACAGAGTGAGAGAGAAATCATAGGTTCTCGAAATGAAAATGGAAGGAACTTTTGCAACATGTATGGATAGAGAAAAAATGAGAAGAACGACAACTCCTTATGGAGCAATAGCCAAAAGAGATTGCAGATGCATGCATTTGATCATTGCCATCAGAGCGAAGAACACGAGATGTGGTCTAACATTTGGTGGGATCACAACATTAGGCCATTCATATGAATACCAATCTTGAGTCTTCACAAGCTTTAGCTTGCACCCTAAAGTTCAAAGAATGGCAACCCTACCAACACCTTGGGAGATGCACGCCCAAGAGATGAGGCTCTCTAACTTGAGAAATGGCCTACAGAAAGTGAAGGGGGTGCACAACTTAGATTAACTAGCTACAAAGAGGGCAACATTGGCTATGTTGGTATCCTCTAAAACAAAGCAGAAAATGATTGGGTGCACAATGCCAAAGATGTTGTCAATCAGAAGGACCAACATGGCTCTAGTGGGTTGGACATAGAGAGGAAGCAATGCAAGATCATCGTGATCTGAGAAGTCTTTGGGCTTCAACAGAATGCAAGAAAAGGAGAGACAACCTAAGTGTAAAGTTATTCATTAAGTGAAAACGTTCAAGCATGAGAATATGAGAGTTTCTCTAGATAAGAAGGACATATGAACCAAGCCGATGGTTGTCTGTGAAAGAGGGATGAGCACATCATACACTTGCTTGATACTATGCAGGTAAGTGTTTCCTACTAAAACAGCCGGGTGGTTGTCTGTGAATGAGTTTTGAAATAGTTTAATTTTTTAACTTAAGTTTTGAATAGGGATGGCTTGTATTTAATGTGATTGTCCTAAACAAACCTGGCAGTTGGGATATCATCCAATAAGTCCCTCTGCTTTGCTGCACAGATTCCCAACCCCCATGACAAAAGGGGTAGAGAGTAGCTATGCATGTAGCAAGAGCTTGAGTATTCAATCAAGAACTCAAAAGAAAAGAAAAGACAAACCGAATTTTTGGGCTTAGTCTCCACTTCTTGAGTGATCTCCCATATTGCACATGCAGTTAGGTGGCTCCAAATTTTGGTTTTTCTAAATTGGATAATTTGTCCCATCCAATTTAACCATTTCACTAAATTTTGGTATCGATTTGTGGGAGGCCACGTCACACTATCAGCATTACTTCAAAGAGAATTTCGGCTCACAAAGCACCTTGACCTCTTGTCACACCTGACTAATCAAAAGTTACCTTCCTCTTGCGAGCTTTATCTGAGCTTGATCTCCAAGGCTGTCACCTCCTTTGGTTGTTATCTCACCTCCTTGAGCTCTAATACCATGTTCAAGAAACTTGGTTAGCTTTCTAAGAGCTAACCACTCAATGGAACACTTTTCTAAAGTAGATCTAATTTGAAGCAACAATTAAGAACACTTGTAGATGACATATGCAAAATAATAATTCACCTCATGCTCACACACACACACACACACACACACACACACACACACACACACACACACACACACACACACACACACACACACACACACACACACACACACACACACACACACACACACACACACACACACACACACACACACACACACACACACATACACATATATAGATAGATAGATAGATAGATAGATAGATAGATAGGACAAAACCAATTACACAAAATAACCTTCAGGTGAGCTCATATCTCAACAAGGCGCTATAAGGTATGACTCCCTCAACAGATGTAACACAACCTATGCACTCTGCCCAAAATTTGCTGCATTTCTAGTGAGTTTCAGTGGACTCTTCTTGAGCTCTAGTGAATTCTTCTCCTAGGACTCAAGTCCCCCTTTATATAGGGAAGGGACTAATCTATGCCCACCATCCCTTTTAAATGGGTGACTTGTCCTATCTGTATATGGACGACTTCCATAGACTAGCTGACCTTTTGTAAGTGGGGGCTCAGTGGCTTGGCTTTCTCTTTTTGGGCCTTAGGTATTTTTTGAGAGGTAGGACTCTTCGTGGACTATCTTAGTTCACCACTCTCAGTCTCCTGTGGGGGTTAAAGTTCACTGTGCCTTTACCCCGGTTATGTACAATACTCAACACATATATAAATGAATGAAAAAGAAGATTAGGGTGGTTCTGCACCCACCAAAACTTGTGTGGCTCTTTGTTTCTCTCTCTCCCTCTTCTATTCTTGCTTTCGTTGATAGCACTCTCAACTGGTATTAGAGCCCGGGTGATCTAGCTAAGCATGCGTGAATGCCTGGAAGCTTAGTAAAGCTTTTCCCTATTCCATTTGATGATAGAGACTCCGTATTGACTTCTAGAGGCAACTATTGCTTGCTTTTGGTATCCACTTCACTTTAGGAGCTTGGAGACACCTTCATTCTTGAATCTGGGATCATTTCATTGGATTTCTGACTCACTGTGTTAGTTCCTATGTTTTTTTGCCCGGGTATTGGAACTCAAGTTTGGAGCAACCATTTGTAGATCCGTCAATTCCGGTGGACTCAGGAGGTCCTAAAACTTCTATGTTGCTCATCATTTGCACTCCGGTGGAGTTTACAAACAGTTTTGTTTCCAAAAACGTTTTTCAGTCCATGTGTTGGACCCAGTGATTGAGACCATGATTTCCAAAACCATCTGTCCCATTGCATTCCGGATGCTAAAAACCCCTACCTATCAGTTCTTGCACGATTCGGTGGAGTATTTTCAGAGTTATAGATCTCTGTGTATTTGATTTCATCTCTCTGTTATGCATTTCTCATTCTAAGGTTTTGAAACCTTAGATTTATGCCACATGGTAGTAAATAAGTGTTGACTCCCATTTCTCACTCATCAGTTGGGATTTTGGAGTTCCAGTAGAAGAGAGATATTTGCAAATTTTCTTACTAAGCTCTTTGCTCTTCGCTCATCTTTGTTTCAACCCATTTACCCTAGGGAACCTCCACAATGACCCAATCATCATCCTTGATGTTCAAAGCATGATGGCGCCCATGTTTTTGAGGCATCTCAGGTTCTATTTTCACTAGTAGTCATTTTCGTGGGACCATGATTTCTTGAGCATACCTTATACATATCACTCTGGTTGTAGTTTGAGCCATGTGCGCTCATTTGTGGTGTGCATTGGGTTGTAGTGGATGATTTATAGGCCATTTTGGATGCATTGCGATCCTTATTGGATGCGTCGATAGGCCCAAATTGCCTTGTGGGATGCTATTTTTTTATGGACGCTTTGCACATGGATGCTATTTTATGCTGAGGGATAGCTTTGACACATTGCACGTGATGCACTGATAGTGTTATGCTCTCTTGGATGAGTTATTATTGATGCATATGCCCATGGACGGTGTTTATGCTTGAGCCATTTGGCACTTATTGGCATTTTGGATTCCATTGCAGTTGGCATTTTCTTTTGGGCCAAATTGTCTCATATGGATGCATAATATATGCACATGAGTTAGATGCATCTTTTGATGCTTTGAGCTTTGAGTTTTGCTGATATTTCACTCTATTGTGGCACACACATTTGGGTGCACCTAGTATTTGGTGTGATTCTCTCTTGCAGGCACTAGCATTTGGGATTTTGCTTCATTTGCATCATGGCATCCTCTTCCATGTTTGAAAATGAGTTTTTTAGCATTAAAAAGTTTGATGGGACAAACTTTTCTTTGTGGAAAGAACAAATAAGGGATGTGCTTATTCAAAAAAAGCAGATTAAACCCTTGGCAGGTATTGAAGCTAAGCCTGCAAATATGTTTGAGGATGATTGGAATGAGTTGGATGCATTAGCAAAGTCTACTATTAGACTTCATCTTGCAGAGTCAGTTTATTTCACAGTAGTAAATGAGTAGACTACGGAAGATTTGTGGAAGAAACTATGTGCCACTTATGAGAAGGAAACTGCCTCTAATAAAGTTTACTCATGAAGAGGTTGTTTGAGCTGCAGATTAAGAAAGGGGTCTTCATTGCTTCTCACTTGAATGAATTCAATATTATTTTCAGCCAACTTCAAGCTCAAAAGATGAATTTTGATGCAGAGACTAAGGAAATATTTCTCTTATGTTCATTGCCATCCTCATGGGATACCTTCCGTACAGCTATCAGTAACTCTGCACCGGGTGGAGTACTGAAATTTGATGATGTTGTGGGTAGCTTGTTAGCCAAGGAGATTAGAAGGAAGTCTATGGACGGCAACAAGCAGGATGCAGCCTTAAATGTGCAAAGGGGCAGATCACAGTTTAGGGGGAAGTCCCAAGAAAGAGGGAAGTCTCATAGCAAATCTAGGCATGGAACATTGAGAGTTACCACTGTGGTAAGAAGGGCCATATGAAAAAGGATTGCTACAAGCTAAAAAGAGAGCAAAAGGATAAGAAAAAGAATGCAAATTGGGGTGCAAATAAGAAGGAAGAGAGTCCAAGGGAGGACAAAGGAAAAGCGAAGATTGAGGAGATCAATGCAATCACACATGATAGTGACAATGACATTCTATTCATGTCTAGTTTATCTACAGAGTTGCTTACCACTTCAGATAATGCATATTCCCAGGATTGGATTTTGGATTCTAGTGCTTCATTCCATGTTATTCCCCATAGGGAATGGTTCTCTACTTATGACAGTGGAAAGACAGGTTGCATGCATCTTGGAAATGACTATGCATGTGACATAGTGGGAGCAGGTGACATAAAGTTTTCTTTTGCAAATGGGTCTACATTTGTTTTGAAACATGTGAGACATGTGCCTAAGTTGACCAAGAGTCTTATTTCAGTGGGTCAGCTAGATGATGCTGGTTTTCACACTAGTTTTGGCTTTCAGAGTTGGAAAATTCAGAAGGGCTCTATGCTTTTGGCCAGGGGTGCCAAGTGTGGGACTTTGTATCCCTTACATGTATCAGGGGTATTTGATCATGTTGTTGCAATAACCGAGCAGCCAAGCACTTCTTTATGGCATTGCCGGCTGGGCCATATGAGCCGAAATGGGATGAAACTCTTATGCCATTTGGGTCATGTACCGCATGAAAAGCTTGATTTGGAGCATTCAGATGTATGTGGTCCCATGCCTACACGGTCATTAGGCGGGACTGAATACTATGTGACATTCATTGATGATGCAACTAGGAAAGTGTGGCCTTATGCTATAGCTCAGAAGAGTGATGTGTTCCAGGTATTTCAGAAATGATTGGCCTTGGTTGAGAATTAGTCAGGTAGAACGCTTAAATGCCTACAGACTGACAATGGTGGAGAGTATCCCTCTCATTACTTTCATCATTTTTGTGATACACGTGGGATTAAGAGGGAGCTCACATCCCCTCACACTCCAGAGCAAAATCTAGTTGCAGAAAAGATGAATCGTACCATTCAAGAAAGGTTGCAATGCATGCTTTCCAATGCAAGTCTTTCTGGTGGTTTTTGGACTGAGACAATGAAGACTGTAGTGCATGTGATCAATAGATCACCTAGTAAGAGTTTGGATGGTGGTATTCCTGAAGAGGCATGGATTGGCAAGAAGCCCTCTTACTCTCATTTGTGTATATTTGGGTGTGAGGCATATGCACATGTGCCAAAAGAGCTTCGAAAGAAGCTATATCCTAAGTCTGGGAAAGGAATCTTTTTGGGTTATGGTGAAAGTGGAGAGATGGGCTATCGTCTTCGAGATCCAGAAGCAAAGAAGATCATACGTAGCCATGATGTAGTCTTAAATGAGAAGAAGATGCATAAGGCACCCATGAGGGATGTGGAAATGAGGAGAATCACTTTCTAGGATGTGCATCAGCGGTTGGGAGTCTTCTATATGCTATGATAGCTACTATGCTATGACAGCTACCAGACCAGACATTGCATTTGCAGTAAGGAGTTGTTAGCCCATATATGGCTAATCTAGGAAAGAGGCATTGGGAGGCAGTTAAGTGCATCATGAGGTACATGAAGGGTACCAAGGAGATGTGCATCTGCTTTGGTAGAGGAGACATGCTTGTACTTGGGTACATAGATTCAAACTATGCAGGGCATATGGATAGTAGGAGATCCACTTCTGGTTATGTGTTCACCTTTGCAGGTGGTGCAGTGTCGTGGATGTCTCATGCATAGAAGTGCATTGCTTTGTTTACCACAGAGGCTGAGTATGTTGCAGCCATAGAGGGTTGCAAGGAGGCTATATGGCTTGATCGGCTAGTGGGAGATTTGGGGATTCATACAGGTGTACCAACATTGCATAGTGATTCCATGAGTGCTATTCAGCTAGCACGGAATCCGGTCTTTCATGCAAAGACCAAACACATTGAAGTCAGGTACCATTTCATCAGGGAGGTACTTGAGGACAAGTGCATAGAGCTTGTCAAGGTTCATACAGATGATAACCCTATAGATATGTTGACGAAGAGTCTACCTAGTCAGCGATTTGAGTATTGTCATGTATTGATAGGCATTGGATAGTATGCTCACTAGTTGTTCTCCCTTAAAGGCACATTGTCCTTTAAGTGGGAGGTTGTGGGGGTTAAAGTTCACTGTGCCTTTACCCCGGTTATGTACAATAATCAAACACATATATAAATGAATGAAAAAGAAGATTAGGGTGGTTCTGTACCCACCAAAACTTGTTTGGCTCTCTGTTTCTCTCTCTCCCTCTTCTGTTCTTGCTTTCGTTGAGAGCACTCTCATCTCCCTTTAGACAAACCACTATCTTCCCAAGAGACCTTAGGCTACAAAACCTTCCCTCCCTTGCAACACATGATGAGGATCAAGGTGGCCTATAGACTGCGCTTTCATCGAGGAGGCATGGGCATTGATCCCCATGGAGCAATGCTCCAACACAACTAGATCTCAAGTCATTCATAGCTTGTCGCGGGCTAGGTCAAAGTCTATGTGTGTTTTGCAACTACAGACATTCTTGTCTTTGAGTTTCTTAATGTACCAGGGCTTACAATGCTCAAATCTGCTCTACCCAATTGAAATGTATGGATTCTGATCCATTAACTTGAGATACAACTCCATCTACTGACCCAACATGCTTGATCAACAGAATAGTGAGCCTCCTTTTTGCACTATTAAAAGAAGACAAAACACAGTCTAATTAAAGTATAAAATGAAGCAAAACAATTTTCAACCACCATGCTGGCTTAGGACAGCAGTCACAATTTCAACTATCGGGCTGGTTTAGGATAGTCACAATTTCAATAGTCAACCACCGGGATGGTTTAGGACATGTTTAGGACAGTCAACCACCAAGATGGTTTAGGACACATTTAGTACAATCACAATTTCAACCACTGGGATGGTTTAGGACACTATCACAATTTCAACCACCAGGGTGGTTTAGCCTGATGGTCTCAAATTTGAATTTCACAATTTCAATCACAATTTATGTCAGTAAAACTGCTTGCCGTTTGTCATGAACTGTTTGTCTTGAACCAGCACCGCACTGGTTTAGGACAATCACATTAAGTCCAAGCCATCCCAGTCTAGAAATAGTGGTATATGGCCCGAATAGCAGGAAATTAAATTTAACTAATTTAAGCACCAAGAAACACAATAATTTAAACCATTGGGCTGGTTAATAACTAATGTTTGTTCAACCATGTTGGTTAAGGGCAATCACATAACTGGTGATTGTGCTGAAGCAGCCACGTTGCATGGTGTTCCAACCACTGGGATGGTTTAGTAAAATAATAATATATTGCTATTCTATTGTGAAATATATTGCTGTTGATTTCTGCTCAACCACGCCCCTGGGATGGACAACAACTAATGTTTGTTCAACCATGCTGGTTCATGACAATCACACATAACTGGTGATTGAGCTAAACTAGCCTATGGTTGCATGATGTTCCAATCAATAGGTTGGTTTAGGATAATCACATTTAGTCCACGCTTGGTTTAAGAAATGAAACAAGTAAACTATCCCAAGCTCAATCACAAACAAGCACCGAGATGGTTTAGGCACCACTCTTGCGTTGTATCTAGCATGTGGATGATGTGTCCGTTACTTGCCCAAATAAAATCTTAGGTTCTTCAATGGTTTAGCCATGTGCTGACCTTGGGATTCCAGATTTAGGCTCCTTGTATTTCTTGGGAAGACTTTTTGTTCGTAAATAATGATGAAGGGAAGCCTTTGGTACTTAGTATGCTTCCATAATATATAAAGTGCAATGTTTAGAACATTTAGAGTATGCACATGCAAATGTAATAAAAATAATTGCTTTATTGAGTGGAATGGACACCATTTGTGGTTTGAGCATTAGGGAACATTGTTAAGTGGAAAGATGCCAATTACTTATACATGAGCTAGAATGGTCTACATTTAGTGCATTGCCAAAACTTTTTTTTCTTGGTGCTTGGTAAAAGATGAGGTTGGGACCTCCATTGTCTAAATACTAGTGAGAAGGAATTGCTTATGCTTGGTAAAGACTGGTGACCAGTACTTTCTTGTGCTTGATGTGCCTCCATAATGTATAGGGTATGGTGTTTTGTGCACTTGGGATATGCTTGTGTAAGAGAAATAAAATGGATTGCTTTTGTTAGGTAACTTTCATTGTATTAGTGGGCATTTTGAGGTGTGATACATATTGTAGATGACTGCATGGTTGAAGGCTACGCTCAATTGTGTTATGACCCTAAGAGTGAGAGGATTGTTTTTTTAGTATGGAGCACTTCCATGTGATACTTATCTATCCAAGAGGTGTATCTTGATTATAGCTAGGTTGTCAAGAGAGGAGATATTAGTGACAAATATGTAGGATGGGAGTCACCTACCTTTGTGAATGCCTAGAACAAGCTTGTTCCATATGTACCAAAGTAAAAGCTTAGGTTCTCTTGCGGCAATAGATATGTGTAGGTGATAGGGTTTCAACATTAGATCTAAAAATGTTTAGGGGCTTTGCAAAGGACAAAAAACAAAATCAAACACTTAGAAAACAAAATATGTTAAATAATCACTTACCTTGAAGGAACTAGAAGAAGAAGCTCAGTGGGAGAGGGAATGACATGGAAGAAAGGCGCAACAAGTTTGTAGGAAATAGAAGCAAAGGAGTTCAAAATCGATGCAAAATAAAATGAGGCAAAAAATCATTTTGGTTCTTGTTTCTTATTTGGAGTCCCTAGAGCATTGGTATAGGTGTCAGTTTACATGTTAATATGTGAAAAAAGCACCCTCAATATGGTTGTCGATATGGGTGTAAAAAAATAATGACAAAATAGAGCAATAATGTTTTTTGGGTTCTGATTTTGATCTTTGGCATGGGTTTGGATGTGTGTAGATGGATAGGTTGAGTGGAACCTTAGCATATGAAGGCTCGATGCCTCGGAGCACTTGGAATGGGTTAGTCAAGAGGTTGCCTTGTCCTTGCACAGGCTACAAGCAATGAATTTGATGTGAAAGCATACGGGGAGTTTTTTTGAAATGTTTTTTAAATTCTTGATGCTAATAATGATAGATCATTGGTGCATGAATAATATGAAAAGTAGTTTGATTCAATGGGAATCTCTTCTCTTCTCACTATTCCTACTTTCCACAGATCTGATATGAGCATCTAATAAGATATGGTATGATGTGATAATCAACTATAAAATATTGTGGACCAACTACACAAAACTCATGATATGTAAGTCTCCTAAATGGTTTAATGTTATGGATATTGCATTCCATTTGATCACCATTTTCACTATAGTTAGGTCACAAACATGGAAACAATTCACTTGCACTTACAAAAGCTCTCAGGTTGTAGTATAAAGCTAAATATACTGAGTAGTCAAGAATTAGAGTTCCCTAAAGATATCCTTGGTTTGCAACACAACGTCATTTATTTATCACATGGACAACTTGTACAACATATATCTAGATTCTTCATTGATTGTAATACCATTACAATGGAAAAGCTTCATATTTGAATCACATGTTGTGGCACTCTTATATCAACTTAACAAAGAATTACCTAAATGAGTATGCTACTCAAAACAAACCTTGACTAGTAGTAGTTGATACAAATAAAAAAGAATGAAACAATGTGACTTATTTCAAAAGCACACTTGTTTTTTATGGATAAATTTTAGAAATATGTCTACAAGCACTACCTTATTTTTGTACAATTTTCAAATATTAAGGACATCAACAAATTTTCCAAACTTTAAGAGGATGATGTTACGATGATTTTACAAGCATTCAACTTTATAAAAGTTGTCAATATTCTATAGGTATATCTCCAAATACTACATGGTTTTTGTAGAATTCTCAAATATTAAGGATATTAGCTCATTATGCAAACTTTGAGAGGATGATGTCATGAAAAATTGCAAGCATTCAGCTTCATAAATGTTGTCAATTTTGAAAAAACTATTTGTTTCTTATACTTCAACTTATAATTTTTAATAATGTTAAAAACATCCTAGATTGAAGAAACATTGAAAGATTGAAAATAAAAATGGATTGATATTTTGCTTTTTTTAGATAAGAATGATTGTAACCATTAAGATAGAATATTCTAAAATATTATGGTTTTTAGTTAGAGAAGCAAGTTACAAGGTGGACTTTTATTAAGATCAGGGGATAAAGAGGTAGAATCCAATACAATAGTGAAGTTCTGATATGATTACAATGAGACTATATATGAGTAGATGTTTATATGAAAATATTATATTTGATTTAATCAAATGTGTTTATGTAGGACACTGAACTAGGAGGTAAATAAAATGGATTAAAGTATTGAGGAGGTGGTGCTCACACAATTACAATATAAAAAGAGAAAATACTTTACAAAGCAAAATCATTAGAAAGAAAATACCGTACAAAGCAAATGCATTTTAAATCAAATATTTTTTAAATATTAAAAATATATTAAGAGATTATTAAAGTGAAAACAAACATGAATGATATGATATAAGTGATAATATATGAAGATAAAGCCATATATCAAGTCATAAATATTTTATTTGATATCAAAAGCATAAACAACAAATACAAACATTGAAAAATCTTGATTATTCAACGTATAAGACTACATTTTACAAGTTTTTTTATGGATCCTTTAAGAAATTTTTGAATTGAAAAGGACTATCAATGCCCTAATTTTTTAATTTCACCAATTTTAAGCATAAATCCTATTGGGAAAGAGTCAAAGGTTTCTTTTTATATATTGGATTGGAGGATTCATCATGAAATAAGCCTATCATGAAAATAAAATGTATTTCTTATTTGACGATTCTAGAAAAAGTAAAAAAGGAATCAATAATTTTATTGTAAAAGGATTGGCAAAGAAAAAAACGATTATGATTTCTATTTTGAAAGAATTAGGGATTGCTTTTAACAAACTAAGAACAAAAGATCTTCATGGAAGAATTAAAGGTTACTTTTTATGCCTCAATGGGTTTTGCTTAAGAAATGGGTATACTTAATTATAGGGGAAAAATTAAGTAAGTAACTTATATTCAATGAAGTAGTAGCTTATATTCAATTAAGTAAGTAAGTTATATTCAATGAAGTAGTAGCTTATATTCAATTAAGTAAGTAACTTATATTCAATGAAGTAATATTAGTGTTCATAATGAGTTTAGAGGATTGATTTTAGAAAATTTTAGTAGTTTTATTTGAGTTTGGGATGGTGCAAATGCAATTCTGTGGATGACACTTGATTAACACCATCCATTAGATAAAAGGCTAAATCCAATTGGCACAAGTTGTGTGCTTTGTGCATGGTTAGGCGTCCATCATCCCAGGGGTGCAATTTGTGTCCATAATAGCCATTGGATGTTTCTCTTCATCCAACTACATGCAAGGGATCATAAGAGATGCCCAAAGCTAGTAGTAAATGCTTGTCTTAAGCTCATAGCCCTTGTAAGCCTCATGAAGAGGCATGTGTAATAGCTAGTAGTTTGGGCCCTGGGATGGGTAATTGCTATTTGATTTCCACATGGATAAATCATTCAAAAAAATAATATACTCATGGCCAAGGATAAACAAGAATGGTGTTGTGCACTATATCAAAGAAGCCTCAATTTATTTGAGCAATATCAATCCTTATTCAATCACAAAGGTTGGACTCAACATAGTCATAGCCCAGAGCTCTTTTTTTTCCCATACATATAATAAAATGTGATGTTGGTAGTTCATGATAATTCCTTCACTTGGGATTTCTTACCAGCCTTCTATGATTTTTTGTAGAGAAATTCACTCGATGCTTTGTCTTTATTTAGAAAAACTTTGAGAATGCAGTAGGTTACCAATTTGTCACTAGCATTTACAATGTCAGTAACTACTAGTGTTCTTCTCGTTTTTTGGCATGATTTAATATAATTATTTTCACAATGGAAAATTTTTCCTTCTAAACTTTTAGTGTGAAAAAAATTGAAATAAATTTGCTGATTGATTGAGGCTATTTATGGGAGAATTTTTTGAGGTTATATGTACATTACTATGTAAATTTAAGTTTTATTATGTATATTGAATTTAAGTTGTTTTTTTATGTATATTGAATTCTATGATGTAAAGGTTCATATGTACATTCATTTATATTCAAAATTTATAAATATTTATCGAGTAGATATAATTCTTTATAATCACATAAACATACATTTAAATTTAAAATTTGTGAAGATTATCAATATGCAATAAAGGAGCCAACTGTCAATCCAATCCAATCGATAGATATATTTTTTGTTAATCTTATAAATGTACACTTATAAATGTACATTAAAATTAAACATTTGTGAAATTATCAATATGCAATAACAGAGCCAATAGTCAATCCAATAAGCAACACTTGACTCCATAAAGCAATTTTTTATAGGTATCTAAATTATGAAATTATGATTCATAAACTATTGTTGGACTTCAATCATTGAGTGTGTGTAGTCATCTTGCATCAATGTAATAAGTTCTTGTATTGATAGAATTTCGTAACAAACTTATGTTAAATTGCCAATAACACTAGTTGTATAGTTTGAAAGCTTTGTTTTGAGTATTTCTTCAAAGCATTGTACATGTTTTCCATATTGTGTACATGTCACTACTAGTAGGGAACAATGATGTATATGTTTTCCATATTGAGGATTTCTTTTAAGCATTGTAAATATTTTCCATATTGCACTAGTAAGGAAGTATGATGAGTATTAATCACATTGAACATTGCATAACAAAAGGGAGTCACCTACAGAGACAAAAAATGAAGACTTTTGAAATCCAGATATTTGACTTAGTTGAGAGAAATTTCATGACTCAAATTCAATCTATTTCCTTGTTTCCCTAACATATCACTCTTAATAGATGAGAAAACCACTCATACATAGACATTCATGCACTTTAAAAGAAGCCTTCTATTATAGAGCTATCTTTAGAATATAGGGAAGTATGCAGAAATTAAGGTCACAACGATAGTCAAACTTTAAAAAATGCAAAATTTCAAAGAGAAATATTTAATAGTAGCAACAATGATAGGACAAGGTCATTCAAGAAATATTAAATAACTGCACTATGAAAAATAGCCTAATTTAGTAGGAAGCTCTTCTCTTCTCATCACTGATTCTACATCCAACTTGATTTTGTAGTTTTAATGTGAGCATTCAGTAGCAACTATAAAACTCCCTTGTCCAACTACAAAACACTCACGATAAGCAAGTTTGGTAGATGTCTAAATGGATTAATGTTATAGAGAATACATTTCATTTGGTCACTATTTGCATATAGTCAAGCAATGTGGGAGCCCTCGAGTTGTGGTGTCATTGTATCAACTACTTGGTCGAAAGCCAATATGCAGTGAGCAATTAAGAAATAGAGTTCCTAAGGATTTCTTTGGTTTGGAATGATCTAATGACCTCAATGCCCAAGAAGTAATGCAACTCTCCCAAATCCTTCATCTCAAACTTCTGCTTCAATAGCATTTTTACATGAAGGATATCTTCATCACTATCACTTGTGATGATTAAATCATCAACATAAATGACAAGCAACATTAGTTGGACAACTCAGATGTTGTATATTATATTTCCTTTTTTTATATGTCTAGATTTGTCACTGACTACAATACCACTACAATGGAAAGGCTTTACACTTGAATCACATGTTGTGGTACTCTTACATTGACCTCACAAAAAGTAATCCAAATAAGTATGCTAAAAGGATAAAAGTAATAAAATTACGATTGCTACAATAACAAAAATTTGGATTGAAGAAACATTAAATACAATAAAAATAAAAAAAGGTCTAAATTAACAAAAACAATTCATCTTCTTAAAAGAATATTTGTACTTGGCTATAGCTCTCATTGTACAATAACTTAATTTTTTAATTTTAAAACTAGAAATATTTAATGCAATACACATTAAGATTTAAACACAAACAATCAGATAATTTAAGAAGCAATATAATATAATTGATTTTAATGCTTACAATATATTATTAACAAAAAAAGGTGCCATATATTATCCTCAAACATACATCATATACAAGTATGGTACTAGTGCACCCTTGGAAAAGATGCCCACACATTCATAAAGTCTTGTATTGCATGATAGTCAAGCAAATATGGAGTTGCACTTACAAAGTTCCTTGAATTGTAGTGTCATTGTATTAGCTAACTAGTACAAAGCCAAAAGCATTGAGCAATTAAAAAATAGAGTTTTGTAAAATATTCACCTTGCTTTGAAGCACGTGATCATTCATCCATTAGTTGGTTGACAATTCATAAGCCATCTACAATCAACAACTTCAAATTGTTTTTCGGTATATTGTCTATTTCAAGATATGTATAGATTTGTCATTGATTGCACCATGACTACAATAGAAAGCTTTATGCATGAATCACAATTGATATCCTTATGCTAGCTTAACAACAAAGAATGATCTAAATAAGTATGCTACTATGAAACAAACCTTGACTAGGAGACATACATATAGCATCAAAAAAGATGAAACAATGTGACATATATCCAAATGTATAGCTATTTTTTCTAGATAAATCCTGGACGTATGTCTCCAAACATCAAAAAAGCTAAAACAATGCGACTTACATTTGATGTACACTTGTCTTTTACAAAGAAATGCTCTATATATGTCTCCAAACCTAAATGAGTTTTTTACAATTTTCAAATAATGAGGAGATTAGTTAATTTTGCAGACTTTAATAAGGCGATGTCAAGATGATTATAGACATTCAATTTTGTAAATGTTGTTGATTTTTAGAAACCTATTTGTTTCTTATACTTCATCTTATATATTTATTATTCTTATGAAAAAATATTACCATTTGTTTCTTATATTTCATTTTATAAAAATATCTCTATTACGAATTGAAGAAACATTAAATGTAACAAAAATTAAAAATACACAACCCCTAATTGAATTAGCCTAAATTCTGTGTGAAAAATTGATCCCCACCACTTTCACCTCCTTTGCCAACTCAAATTGTCTAGCTCCTTCATGATCACTCCTTGAATTCTCCCTCACCCTTCCCTGCTTCTTCTTGTATAGTTTTCACCTCCTCCATGATCGCTCCTTCCTATTCTCTCTCACTCATCCTTGCCTCCATCCTTCCTTTCTTCTCTTGTCCTCTGCTCAGCCCTCCCCCCACTCCTTGCTTCTCTCCCTTCCCAACTTATGATCACCTTTACAAAGCTTTCCTCCAAGATAAGGATGACTCAGGCACTGATTGATCGCAACAAGTAATAATCATGGATGTCAAGCACCTAAGAAAAGGCTAGTGCAAGGAGCTTTTGAGAAAGGCCCTCAACCACTGATTAGGAAAATGAGCATCTTCTAAAATCCCTCAAGGATATTTTCTATGTAGTGGATCATGACAAATTGGTTGATCAAAAGGTGTTGCCTTGCTTTTGTCTTTGCATCTCTATAGCAAGAAGGATTATTGCTCCATAGCATGGGGTCAAATACATGACTCCATGTTTAGGGTTGGAGATCATTACATCTAGTTGATCCTTTCTTTTTCTTTTTGTCAGAAGATTTGTTCAAGAGTGGAATTAGGGGGTAAAAGCTGAGTGAGAGCCACCTAGCCTTGGAATTCTATGGGATAAGTTTTAATCCAACCACAGGGATAGACATGTGATATGGGAAACTTGTTTGTAGAGGGCGAGCATCACAAAAATTGGAATATTTTACATGAATGATTGAGGAAAGGAAACAAAGATGCAACACATTCCTTATCTTTTGCACGTGAATGGGAAGGCTTTATTCAGTGTCAACTCTTTTTGCATCAATCTATGTGGTAATCTTATGGTTATGATGTGATGGCGAGTGGAACTAGAATGCCCCTCAACTTTCAATTATGTGTAGTAATTTGTAGAATAGTAATAGAGATGCCAATGGTTGAAGTGCATTTCAAAAACCTTTCTACAAATGTCGATGTATACCAGGCACTCCATTCAAGTTGGTGTTCAGCATGGAAGCCATTATAGCACTAGACTTCATAGTGCCTTGTTTTGGATTGTGGTTACAGATAGGTTACTTTTGTAGGAGGTCCATGGATACTATGTGGAGGTTATGGAGCAATTGGATCAATCTCAAATGGAGAGCTATTACTTAACTATGGAGGTACAAGCTCAAAGGAAGAGGTGCATAGATTGCTAGAGTTCATAGACTTGCCGAGTTTTTGGATTGCGGATGCAAATAGGTTACTTCCATTGGAGTCCATGGAATACTGTTTAGAGGTTCTAGAGCAATTGGATCAATGACAAATGGAGAGCTATTACTTGACTTCAGAGGTACAACCTCAAAGGAAGATGTGGTAGGCTGAAGATGAGGTGGTCTAGACCATTCTAGATCTTCGATGAATGCGGGACTACTTCCATCTTTCTAAAAAATTTATAGGGACACGTGTTACCCTTTTAATGAGTAGTAGATTCTGAATGCATTGCTATTACCATGAAGCCCACACTCAGTTCCCATTCCCAATCAAGAAAGAGGTCTTGATTTTATTGGTCTTGTTTGGCGACGATTCCTCATCTTCCAAGAGATGTGCATGCAAATTGATTATGGGCACTACTCTTGTCTTGTCGATGCCGCTATGCAAGTGCCCTCCTCTACTGGTAGTTTGTGTGTTTCATGCCAAGCTATTGTTTTCATTCACCTTTAGTACCTCTGCTTTGTGCTAGCTTCCTTTGCCTTCCTTTTCATCTTACCTTCCAAAGTTCATCTTGCTTTCTCTGTGGCTATGGTGATGGCCTATGCCCAAATTTCCACTGTGCCTTCGTTATAGGATATCTTGGGCACTAAAGTGGATGCATGACTTCACCAATTGTGAATCCAAAGCTATAGCAACATGGATTGGAGTAGAATTATGGTTCATTTTCAATCCCTTCATCTCTCCTAGCAGCTCACCAATGGAGAGCAAGTTGGTTATCTTGGAGGCTAGAGGAGGTTGACGATTGAGCTCATGTATGATCACTTGTTTTTGCCTATGAGTGGCAAGGGTACAAATGTAGACGATGATCTCTTGGGCAATTTTCGAGGAAAAGTTCATTAAGAGCATCAAGAGAGAGTATAAACATAGCACAATTATGTGAATCCAATTTTTTAGGATTGTTTCCAATGGATGCTAGAGGCCATATTCCTTCAAGCAAAGGCATACATAGCTTTTGCTCACACTAGGAGGTTGATAGCATTGGAAGAAGAAAAACCTGTGGCTTGGGCTTGCATTCTCAAGGATCGTCTACGTGCAAAACCCTAGCTCAACAGTGGCAAGGAATCAGGCTATCAATATGAGGGTGGGTCAAGTTTTGGTGCTACTATTTCCTTTGTCTAATTCACCTTAGACTCTTCTTTGATGAGATGCTCATATCTCATTGTTCCTATCAAGAGGGATATGGAGAAGATGTAGATATGGGTCCATCAAATGGATGCGGGAAGAGGAAGGGAAAGTATGATGAGAGGGGAGCTATAGTAGAGATGAGACTACCAAGGTCTACAATCATGACACTAATGACTTTAGCTGTAGGCTATTGGGGCCTCAACACAGTTGTCTTGTGCCTTAACAAATTCAATAATTATGACCACTATGGATATGATAACAGTCATAGTTTGGGGACTATTGCAATCCAGTTCATCGCTTGCAAAAGCTTGCAGGATGTACACAATTCCTTATGCAAATTGCCAACGGGTGGTCTACTAGATAGGAGTCCCAAGCAAAGGCTTGGATCTATGGTTTAAAGTTTACAATCATGTGGGTACAAGTAGAATAGATGCAGTATATGGTATATCTTGAAGCATGAGTGCAGGAGAAGTGGCTATGGAGTAAGCACAACAACTCCACGTAGGGTATGTCCAAAATAGTAATGTGGAGTAGTTACTGGCATGGTATTTGGTCAAGTTATGGGGACCTCATGGGCATGCTGCAAGAAGAGGTTCAATAGGAGTGGAACACATAGATTGGACACTAGCAATGCATTGTTGTTCTGAAGATGTGCTGAAGTATTGATTTGGGATGTCAAGAACTAGATGCGAACGTGGGTGGTGTTTTTGGTGTAGGTCTAGGTCCAAATGCGGGTCTAGGCTTGCTGGGCACCTCACCTAGTGCACTGTGGGTTTGGTAGGCAAAGATGGAGGCACAATGGACAAGGGCAAAGGGTGTATGATGTTGAATGAAGAATCCTAGCACTAGAAGTATGAGGCCATCTCTCAAGATTTTGCAAAAACAATCCATCCTCACTCATCATTGCACAACAAGGACAATCTAGACCGATTTTTTTAGAGGGAAAATAAAACAACCTGCTTAAGAATTTCTATATGTATTAGTGGAAATTAATTGATTTATCCAACAAATAATCTAAGGCAATTTATTGAAGGAAAAATAGGGGAGAACATCTAACTAGGGGAATTGAAAAGATTGGTTCAAACAAGGAAAAAGATTTAATAAAAAATAAAAGCAATAGAATGAAAAATTCAAACCAAAGTATGTTTGAAAGATGCAGTGGAAAATCCCTAAATTTTCTTTTTGGCTGGAACTATGTACCCATTCTTTTTTGCCATATTTGCTATCTCGCCCACCTGGTGTGGCGAGAAGCAGATTGATTTTTGCAAATGCACATTACTTCTAGGCATACTCCCTTTTTGTGGTTGCCATATCTACCAGCCTTGTTTCTGTAGCTCTATGAGCATCCAAATATCATGCAAGAGCACTTCAATCTAAAACTCCCTCCTGGGTTGATGGTCATAGAGCGCATGGAGGTGATTATTTGTAGCCACACCCAATGTAGTGGCTAATTAACATGGAGCAAGCATAATGCCAAGCATAGATTATCAAATGACATGAGAGGGATGATGTAGCTCATAGGCAAAGGCCTACAGTATTGGGGGGAGATGGTACCAGTTCCTACGACCCTAGAGGTGCTAGTTCGAGTCATCCAATGTGGGGTGCAGTCCTTACTAGTTTGGAAAGTGAGGATCCTGAAGAAACCAAGCGAAGTGCAGATACTCATAGGGATGTTGTAGCTCGTAGGCAAAGGCCTACACTATTGGGGGGAGATGGTGTGAGTTCTTGCAACCCTGGAGCTTGAGTCATTTGATGTAGGGTGCACGTCGTTACTAGTTTGGATAGTGAGGATCTTGAAAAAACCAAGCGAAGTGCTAATACTCATAGGGATGATGTAGCTCATTGGAAAAGGACTACACTATTGGAGGTGCTAGCTCAAGTCATTTGATGCAGTGCACAGGTCCTTACTAGGTTGTATAGTGAGGATCCTAAAAAAACCAATCGAAGTGCAGATACTCATTGGTCTAGATAGTGAGGATCCTAAAGAAATCATGCAAAAGATTGCTTGGAATTTGATGAATACTTAGGGATTTGTCTTAATTCTTGCACAGGTTCTCTAGCTTGGCTTTCCCTAAAAGGACTATAATGCATTTGTCTAAAAGGATTCTAAGGGGTGCGACTATTCACAACTACCCATGTGGACAAGTGTGCCAATACTCACTAGTCTAGACAATGAGTATATCTCAAAGAAATCAAGCAGAAGGCTGCTTGGTATTTGATGAATACTTAGGCATTTGTCTTAATTTTTGCACAAGTTCTTTGCCTTGGCTTTGCTCAAAAGGATTGTAATGCACTTGCCCAAAAAGGCTTCTAATGTGTGCGAGTATTTGCAACTGTCTTTGTGGATGGGTGTGGCGGTTATGCTAGACGCTTATATTCATGCAGCTGTAGGTCTTTTAGCATTCATTCATTTGTTTATCACTTATGTAATAGAGATGGTGTTTCGTCTTGCACAATTTGCTATTCTATCTTTGAGTCTATTCTTGTGTGTTCTCAATCGTGATTGAGTATGATCTCTGTTATGATTTTTTAATATTTTGAGCTATCACACCATCATATCTCTATTCAATATGTAGAGGCACTACAATGGCAATAATATGATTCTCCATAACATCCTATAAAGGTGTAGGGAACGCAATAGTGTCATTCCCTAGGATAAGATAGATGAAAATTTGATAGTGTAAGAATAATACTATGATAAAATTTGAGCCCATGAATTTTTATGAGAAACATCATGCAATGAAACATCTTGCATAGCAAGTTTTCGAAAATGACACTAGTACCATTCTCTAGAACTTCACTAGTGCCATTCCCTAGAATAAGGCCCATTTTTTTTTAAAAGTGTAAGAAAAATGCTTATAATAAAATTTGAGAAGCATCTTGAAATTGAACGCCTTGATCAATTTTTATTCCATGCCTAATTCTTGCCTTATTCAATGCGATCAATACCAAGTTGTCCTCCACATCAAGCCTCATCCTTGCCTTATTCTATGCAATGAGGGCCAAGTTCTTGTTCATATTAAGCCTCATTGAAGGTTGTGGGGAATGACAATAGTGCCGTTCTCCCAATTTTTATTCCATGCCTAATTCTTGCCTTATTCAATGCAATTAATACCAAGTTGTCCTCCACATCAAGCCTCATCCTTGCCTTATTCTATGCAATGAGGGCCAAGTTCTTATCCATATTAAGCATCATAAGAGGTTGTGGGGAATGAAAATAGTGCCATTCTTCCCATAGCAATGGGGAGAATGGCAATAGGGCCATTTCCTAGAACCTCATAGTAGGCTATGGGAAATGACCATTGAAATTAGGAGAATGGCACTAGTGCCACTCTAGAACATCATACAAGGTTTTGGGAATGATTGGTGTTAATCTCCCCCACTATGGATGCTTTCATGAAATCTAGCTTTGCAAACATAGCTTGTTGCTCTATTTTCAAATCCCAACTTATCTCATCCCCTCATGTAAGAACACTAAAGGCATTCAATGACAAGCTCCACAACCTCATAGGAGGTTTAGTGGAATGGTACTAGTGCCATTACCCCCTTGCAGTGGGCATATCCCCTCATGTCAGAACATTATTTGAAAGGCATTATCCCATTGCAATGGGTAGAAGTAATCAAGACCAAGTCGTGCTCCATGTCAAGCCACATACTTGCCTTATTCTATGCAATCGGGGCCATGTTGTCGTACATGTTAAGTCTCATGCGAGGTTTTAGGGAATAGCCATAGTGCCATTTCTCCCATTGCAATGGGGAAAATGGCACAATTGCCATTCTCCAAAACCTCATGAGAGGATGGAACTAGGGCCATTTCCTAGAATCTCATACTAGGGCCATTTCCTAGAATCTCATACTAGGCTATGGGGAATGGCACTAGTGCCATTTCCTCGAAACCTCATACCAAATTTCCAAACCATATGCAAGCCATATCGTCTCTCCCAAGCCCATATCAAACAATGGAGGAACTTAAGAACAAATTTTCTAAAACACTCCAACCACATGAAATTTAATGTAAAATATTTCACAATTTTTACTCCTTTCAAATTATTGTAAAATTCAAATGTTTTCAAATAGAAATTTGAATGTCAAATAATTTCAAATTTGAATCTCCACTTCTAAATTTAAATCATTTCAAATTCTAAATTATTTCAAATTTGAGTGAGAGTTTCAAATTTCAAATTTACATTATTTCACAATTTGGAATTGAAAGTACACATTTGAATTTTAATTTCATTTTGCTATTAGAGGGAGGGGGAGAGAGAGAGAGAGAGAGAGAGAGAGAGAGAGAGAGAGAGAGAGAGAGAGAGAGACCTTTTAGCATTGCAAAGGCTTGGCAATGGTCTTTTGGGACACCTTCTACAGCTACGGTCTTCTAGAGCCTATTGATGGTCTTCTACGATTGGGCAATAGTCTTCGATGGATGGGCAACAATCTTCTCGAGCTTGGTGACAATCTTCTAGGATGAACTGGTAGTGCACAATAGCCTGGGCCATTGGAAGGTTGCTGGGAGGCCACACAAGCTCTGTGCTCGCTTGGAGATTGGGCGAGGTTTGTTGGATGACATCCCATGGATATGTTGACATTCTGTGTAGAGTCAAGGCATAGAGGTTTGTAGCAAATCAAGGTGACATTTTACGTAGACTCAAGCAAGGTTTATAGAGGCAAATCAGGCGATTCGATCAAGGTTTGTATCGGCAACTCGATATCTATGGAGATAGTAAGGAGTTGCAAATAGTTGTGAAGGAAGTGAGGCAATTGAGAGGCCTTTGTGGGGGTTGTGCATCCACAAGTCGAGAAAGGATAAGGTGGAAAGATTTTTTTTGTTTTTCCCCTTTTTTGGTCTTTTAGATTGCGGATTGCCTACTTTTGCATTACATTTGCAGATCGCCTACTTCCACATTGCATGGAAAGTCACTATACAAGAATAAATAGACAAATAATTAGATAGATAAATACATAAAAACTATAAAACTCGCATTGCAGTTGCCAAAATTGCCAACTTTTGTGTGTGCATGCGTGCACATACACATGTAGGCTTTCATTTATTTGTATTTACATATGTAATTACATATATATATATATATATATATATATGTATGTATGTATGTATGTATGTATGTGTGTATGTATGTATGTATGTATGTATGTATGTATGTATGTGTGTGTGTGTATGCGTATGCGTATGCGTATGCGTATGCATATGTGTATGTGTATGTCTATGTGTATGTGTGTGTATATGTATGTATGTATGTATGTGTATATGTATGTGTACATGTATATGTATGTATGTATGTGTGTGTATGTGCATGTATACATACACACACACACATACATACACATACACATACACATACACATACACATACACATACACATACACATACACATACACATACACATACACATACACATACACATACACATACACATACACATACACATACACATACACATACACATACACATACACATACACATAGACATACATACATACACATAGACATAGACATAGACATAGACATAGACATACACATACACATACACATACACATACACATACACATACACATACACATACCCATATGCACGCCCACGCACACACACACACACATACACATACACATATGCACACACACACACACACACACACATACATACATACATACATACATACATACATGCTTCCACGCGTGCATACACACACACACACACACACACACACACACACACACAATTGAGAATACTAACCTCTTAGAGATGCTATTATTTTAGTTGCTAATAAATTTGCCCATTAGTTTGTAATAGGTATGCTTTTTAGTGTTAGTTTTGTAGTAGTTTGTAATAGGTATACTTTTTAATGTTAATTTTAAAGTGTGATAGGTTGCACACTAGGTTACTTTATTAGATTTTAATAGATTGCTTTAATAGTTAGTATGTTTAGAGGTTATTAATAATAGGACAATAATATTGGGTTAGCATTAAACATTCTACACATCTCACACATGCTATTATTTTACTTTTTCGTATACAAATGCATTAGTTAGAATGAAGATGTTGCTATGTATGCTAATATTAATGTGACATTTTTTTTGTCTTTTTGTTAATTTGAAGTTTTTTGAAATTTTTATATTAAATGGTATACACTTCATGTGATACTTTTTTATATGAATGAAGATATTTATTATACAAAATACGATGCAAAACTTGAGGGGACAATCAGTTGTTATCTTTCCCCTGCAATGTTGAATTTTAAAAAATTGGGCTTTGCAAGAGAAGAATGGCACTAATATTATTTTGCCCTTGTAAAGGAATTATGGCATTCCAAAGCCAAAGTTAAGTTAGACTAGTGCCATTCTCCCCTTTCAAAACCAGCAAATTAAGACATTTCAAGGGAGAAAGGCACTAGGGCCATTCTCGTGATTCAAATTTTCAATGGGAGAATGGCATTGATACCAATAGCCCATTCAATTTTGAATCATGAGAATGGCCCTACTGCCTTTCTCCCCTTGCAAAACTTAGGACATTGTAATGGATAATGGCACTAGTGCCATTCCTAGTGTCATTCTCGCCTTGCAAAGCTAAAGTTTTGAAATCATCAGGTTTGCAAGGGGAGAATGCCACTAGTGCCATTCTTCCCTTACAAAGATGAAGCTTTCAAAATTCTAGCTTTGTAAGGGGAGAATGTCAAGAGTGCTGTTTTGTGCTTGGAAAGCCAAAATTGTGAATTAGGACATTGTAGTGGGAGAATGGCACTAGTTCCAATCTCTCCTTGCAAATGTTAAAAATTGTAACTTTACGAGGCGAGAATTCGGCTTTGCAAGGCAAACTACTAGCACATATTCTCCCAAAGTTTTATCTATTGCATCTCATTAGACTTGCATATATATATATATACATATCTATCTATCTATCTATCTATCCATCACACTTATTTCATTAATTTGGACTCTAGAGTCTACATTTGGACTAATTATTAAAAAGGCTATGATGGACTCCTTTGTACAAAGACTCATCCAAAGCAATATTTCTTGTAAACTTATGATAATGTAAAATTGGAAGCATAACTATTGAGGGAAGGCGTTGAGAGTTCACGCTCAACATCATGTGATCATATGTGCATAGCACCATCACGTGATCATATGTGCATAGCACTAACCTTATAGAGTGCTATAAAGGAAAGGGTTAGATCCCCTAACCCTAACCCTAAAAGGGTTTGCATATATTCTCTTTTTTCAACTAAATCTAGTGTACAGTTAGTCATTTGTGGTGTGCTCTCTAGCTGTGCCCTCTCTCCTCATCTCCACTCTTCTCCTCTCCCCTCTTCATATTTTGTCATCCTTTACAAGGTGATTCAAATTTTGGTTTTTTAACACTCCATCTAATCAATGCGGTGCCATGGTCAAATCCCTTCTACATATGTATTGGAATGGCCAAACTTGGCAAACAACATTTTATTGACAAGTTGATATTCAAAAAGATGAAATATAAAAAACAACAAATAATTAAAATTCCTGCCCTTCAACGAAAATGGGGACCAGGAAAAGCTCAGTTTGCCCTACCCACCTAAATTCTTTGGTCGTCTGTGGTGATCTACCCCCCATCCATGCAATTGAGTCTCTGTCCCACAAGTTTTGTCTCTTGGATATCATTTCCACGTCGAATTTATCAAGATCAAATCTAACCTTTAAACGGTCGTTTTCTATCCATTTCCTTTGCTCCCTATCCCACAAGTCTCCCCAGACCCATACCCCTTTCTTGTTGAGTCTGAAGATGCTTTTGATTTCGTCGTCCTTGAGCAGGGAGGCTTCCCAGATGATTGAAAACTAGATTGAGTCATTTGTCATGAAGGTGCCCATTTTTCTTGAGAACCCTTTCTAGATCACGTAAGGTCTTAGTGACTCCTAGGCTGTCCATGTACCTTTCCAAAGGTTTGAGCCCTTTGTAGTAGAGCAACTTTCTTTCCCATACAGGGTAGACCCAATTGGGAGATGTTTCCAGTGGTTACACCTGTGAATGTTTACCTTACTTATGTTCCTAAGGATTAAGCCCATATTTTGTCTGGGTTCTGCACTACTTTTATTATCCATTTCCCCATAAATCTTACTGCTGCTGATGTTTCCACATCTACTATTCCTAGCCCTCCTAATGCTTTTGGCTTGGTGTAGGTTTGCCGATTAACCTTACCTGGACCTTGTTATTGACCATCTCCTCCCCACAGATAGGTTCTGAACAATCTGTCAGTCTGTCTGAGGAACTCCTTAGTCGGAAACCAGTAGGAGATATAGTAAATGATAGAAGGGTAAATGTAGTGGTTTAGGATGAATTTTCTTTTAGCCTGTGTCGGTTGAAGTCCTTGCCATCTGTTCATCTTACTCTTGACTCTATCTAAAACCCAGTCCCATCTGTCCTACATTGTGCACCCAAATCCCATAGGTATTACTAAGAGTTTGAAGACTTCTCGCTTTCTGATTTCCTTACACCCCTTATTGGATAGGAAAGGGGGGGGCTCAGAGTGCCATAGATCCTTGTTCTTTCATGATTAATCCTAGAACCCTATGCCATGCAAAATGTGTTTAGACATTTGAGCGTAGCCTTCACAGACTCTTCGTCATTGTGGGGCATTAGATTTGTGTCATCTATGAATTGCTGACACAAAATCTGTCCGTCTCCTTCCACCTGGATACCTTTCACTGTGCCCTTGTCTATTTCTTTGATGAGCCAACCCAGGGCATCTACGGCAGCAATGGCAAAAAGCAAGGGGGACATCGGGCAACCTTGTTTGATGGATCTTCTAAGTGTGAAGGGTTGACTTGTTTTGCCATTTACTTCCACTTTGCTTCTGGCTTGACACAATAGAATTTCCACATAAGACACAAAGCCAGCGAGTCCCGCTCCCATGTCTTTGAGGGAAGATAGAATGAATCCCCACTCCATTCTATCATACGCCTTATCAAGTCAATTTTGAGGAAGTAGATGTCTTGTTGCATCTCCTCTGCCATTTCAAGACCTTCCCACAACATGAGGATGGTTTCCAAGATGTGTCATCTTTGAACAAATTCCTTTTTCTCTTCCCTTCTTGGTCTTGATTCTAATAGCCTTTGTGAAGATTTTGTAGTTGTTGTTCAGCATAGTCAAAGGTCTCCAGTTTTTCAATTCTTCTTTTGGGCCACTTTTAGGGATCAGCTTAATCATGCCTGCATTGATCCGAGGGTCGAGGAAACCCTTTTCTTTGGAATCTTGCCAGAGCAGCATGAGGCAGGGGCCTACCATCTCCCAAAAGATTTGATAGAACTCAATAGGGAGTTCATCTTCCCCTGGGGTCATCTTTCCTTTCCCCATTTGATCTATAGCCCCTTTCAGCTCTTCTAGAGATAAGTCTCTATCTAGATAAATGTTGTCAAACACTGATACTCTTCTTTCTCTTGATCTTGAGTACATTCCTCGGCTATGGCCTTTTCTATCGTGATGATCTCCTCTTCACCTAGCAACTGCTTGAAGTGCACTGTGATTACCTCGAGGATTTCCTTTAGATCTTGGATGTTCACGTTGCCAACTAGAATAGAGTCGAGGGATTCTTGGGCATGTTTTTTCTTTAGACTTTTAAACATATCTTCGTTAGTCTTGTCTGCTCATCTTGCCCACCAATCTCTAGTGTAGATTTTGGCCTAGTTGGCAGTTATTTCCACTTCTGCACTGAGTTTTGCTCTGATAGACCTCAGTTGTTCCTGTCCCCATGTAGTGTGTTCGCTTTCTAGGAGAGTCATTTGTTCTTTAAGATTATGGATTCTTAGGGCTCTAGCTTTATCTGCTCTCCGTTTGATTGCTTGTAAAAAGGTTTTAGTCCTCTCTATCACTCTGATCTGCTTGTCAATTGCATTGGCTGTTCCCCCACAGGCATTTATCCAAATTTTGTCAATCTTGTCCCTGACATAAGGAATCTGGAAAAAAAAAGGGTTGGCTTTGAACCATGATCAGCCAATTCTCCTCTCTTTCTTTTCCAAAACTACAGTGATTGGTTTGTGATCTAAAAAGAGAAGGGTGCCAATTGCTTTGCACTTAATGCATAGCAACTCCTCCACAATTCTCTTGGAGCAGTAAACTCTATCAAGCCGCCCTTTTCTGTGGAGAGAGCCCACCTAATTGTTTGTCCAAGTGTAGAAAGTGTCTCCTGAAATGTCCAAGAGCTTGGCCCTATCTTTGAAGTTTGACCATGTATTTAGCTCGTAGCCTCTTATAACACTGCCTATTCCTTCCCATTTGTCACCTCTACTCTCAATCATGTTATAATCTCCAAGAAGAAGCACATTGTCATTTAGAAGGATTGACTCCCACTACAAAGCTCTATATCTAGCCACGTTCGGGGCGTACACAAAGAAGATTTGACAAGAGAGATGAGGGTGGTGAAAATCCACTCCTACCCCAAATTTGCCAAAGTTTTGAAGGACCCTTCCTATCCCAGCTGCCAGGTGTTCAGCTACCCCAAGAGCCACACCTCCTCTCCCCTCCTCGTGGTCTATTGTGAACCAGGTCCTATTGCCATCAATTTGTTTTAGTAGCCAGTAGAGCTTACCTACTCTAGCTTTGACTTCTTGAAGTGCTAAGAAGTTGGGGTACAACTTGTTTATTCTCATCCATCGCTTAAAGTCCAGGGGCTTCAAGTCATTTGTTAACCCTTGTACATTAACTGACAGACATGTGAAAATTTTTTGGCTCATCATTGAGTGGAGCTTTTGTTCCTCAACTTCTTGAAGGTGACTGGGCTCAGTTGAGGGGAGAGTGTGAATCTTCTCTTTTCCCTTCTTGCTAAAGCTTTCTTAGTCAAGATGTCTAAATGGGCACTGCTCATTTTTCTTTCAAGTTGTGTGGCTCTTTTCCCCTTTACTAAGGTAAAAGGCTGATCATCCTAGGAGATGGACTCGAATTCCGCTTTCTCTAATTGAGCTTCGAAATTTTGCGTGTTTGGAACAAATTCCTCTTTGTCTGTGCTTTCTTCCATATTTTCTTCTCTACTTCTCTCTTCTACTCTTTTCTTATCTACCTTCTCTAGAGTAGTTGTATCCTCCTTGGTCTAGTTAGGCTCCTCTTCTTGCAACGGAGGGGTGGGTGCCCGGCCCCTACCTCTTCCTTCTTGCTCTTCTCTGCTAGCTTCTCTGGTTGCTTCTCTACTATCTTCTTTGGTTGCTTCTCTTTGCCATGGTTATTTTGGGAAGGACAATCTTTGATGAAATGACCACCTAGCCCATAGAGGAAGCAGGAATTCAGGATATTTTTATAGAAGACTTTTTGTATCAGCTCTGCACTGTCTCCATCTAGTAGATGAATGGCGTTGGGGGGGTCTATGGATAGGTCCATAAGCACACAGGCTAGAGGGTTACCTCTTGGGCTTATGAACCTCTCGGTTTCTACACCTAGAAATTGGCCAAGGGGCAAGCAGAGTGCCTCCAGCTATGGGAAAAGGGACGGAGGCAAATCGGAGAACTCAACCCAGATAGGAGCCTTAGTGGGCAGAGGTGAGTTGCAATTGAAGGAAGGCTCTCAGAGCTGAACTGACAGAGGTTGATTTCTAATCGTCCAAGTTCCATTCTAAACCACTTCCATTGCCATATTTTCTTTTTTAAAGATAAACACAATATATCCGTTTCTTAAAAAATGAATGCTAGTGATGTTTAAACCTTTTCTCGACCAGAAGTCCCTGATCCATCCTTCAAGAAACATCGCAGGGGGATGCGGTCCATGGATATACCCAACTACCGCACATGAACATAGCCATTTTGTCATTTTGTTAAGCATTGCATTGTGAACTTTTACTGTTGGAATCTTACCTTTGACAGCGCTTCCATCTGCGCTAGCAAGCTTTTCTAGTCCTGAGTTGGAGGGATCATCGAAGACGCACTTGGCCCACGAGGAGAGCTGCTCCCATGCCGTTTGTTTTGGTATTTGGGGTGCTTTGAAGAGGCTACAAGCTCTGCTTTGAACTGCTCCAGCATAGGAGCCTCTCTGCATGTTCGACAAGGGTGCTCCGGCTTATGTCTATTGCACTAGATTTTGCTTGGCTCCATTGGATTGTCTATCTTGTTTTGGAGCTGGAAAAAAGACACTTTTTGGCTTTTCTACTATTTTCTTTCTTGATGACGATGGTCTGCTATCGGTGGTAGTTCTAAGAGAGCTGAGTATTTCTCTGGGTGCAACCTCACCGGTGTTTTGCATGTCACATCCTTCCATGTGGAATGTAAAAGCCGACTTCATATTGTCTTTAGCATTTTCTTTAGTCCTCTCGAGATCTTGCATGATGAGATCTACTTTATTGTTGTCCTCATGATTTAGTGTCTCTAGCTTAATGGAGTGGAGAGGGATTACTTTGGTGGGGGGAGCTACCACCCTTTGTCATCGCCATTCGTCTTGTCATTGCCATCACAAGGAGCTGCCTATCCCCTACTACCATCGCTAGAGGAAGCCATTGATATTGATCTTCTTATCCAATTTCTCATCACTTGTCGCTTGGGTGCCATCTTCATTCACTCTCATCTGACCACCGTTACCTTCAGCCTTTATTGATGCTTGAATGTTGTTATCATGGGCATTCTTCATTTTTGCTATCTCCTTCTACTTCCTCCTTAGCGAGCATCTTTAAGAACTCTGTAATGTCTGAAATGATTGGTTGCGATATTTTTATTTTTTCTTTTACATCACCCATGTGCTTCTTTATTTTCTTTGTCCTTGATTTCTAGGATACTATGACTGTCTTTGTGGAAAGCTTTGAAACTACTTCATGGTTTGGGAAAAATTCATTTTTCAGACAACTAGTATACAATGTATTGTTATCCTAGTTCTCCTTACTACCCCATGGCTCATACCATACCAATGTAAATTTTGTAGCTCTCCCCTAGTCATCCATGCTCCCATCCACCACTTTTGCAAATCAGAACTTCACATTCTCATGTTCATCATCCGATGGTCAAACTGCAACAAAACAATGGACGTCTATGTCTATTTATGGCATAAATTCTTTCTTCTTTAGTCCATAATATGGATGTGACAGTAGCGATTCAAACTCATTTTCAAAGAGACCACAAGCTGGGCACAAATCATTACCAACATTTGGCTAAAATAAAGGCCGTTCTCTCCTAACATCATCTTCTCGCATTTTCTCAAGGTCCTTTATCAATTGGTAGGTATTCATAATTACAACAGAAGTGTGTTCCTTCCAAGAGGGCTTTCAATTAGGAAATTTCTTCAACATTTCCTCTTTGTATGTAATAAAAGCTTTTAAGCCTTCTATTTCACCTTTGGATTTCTCGCTGAATTCTTTTATAGGAGCCCATGTTGTGGATGAATTTCTTTGCTCGGAATTGAAGTTAAGAGATTATAAGGTTCTTTAGATTCCCATGTTGTATCAAATAGTGTTGCCATTGCATCCCATGCTGTATTAAGCAAATAGTGTTGCCATTGCATCACTGGTTTTTCATCCTTTAAAAAAAAGCCAAAGTAGTGTGGGGCGCTATGACCTATCAGGGTTTTGTATGAAAGGTAGAATAAAGCTCTTCCAATAATACATCCTTTCAACCATGGATCATTTTGTACCTTCCTTATGGCCACCAATTTGCCTCCCACATTTTCTTATCAAGTCATCCATCATCTCCATGTCATTGTGTTTTAGCTCTCTTGAGACTGTGCTAAATACTTGATCGATATCCTCATGTGTGTGTGTCCAACCAACCAAAACCCAACTTCAATCTCATTGAAGATTCGATGAGTCATTATCATTGAGCAAAATGCAAAGAAGAGTACATTCTTATTCTCCCATCTGGAATTGTCTACCTATAATCTCAAATTTGCTGGTTGGTGACCTTTTTTTGCATGTACATTGTGAATTGCCTTCATAATGGATGTCACAACTTGATTTCTATCATGTAGATGCAAGGAATCAATCCATATGTCTACAAAAAACTTATATCCATGCACTAACACTCCACATACATGTGTCTTCAAAAAGTACTTTCCTTGTAGCTTAGATGGAGTGTTAACAAATCTAGGTAATGTTGTTATATTCTGATCCATACCATCTACAATAACACACATGTACTCATTTGGATGAGAAATAGCTTGGTCCTTCCAAAATGCATATTTTATTCTAAAATGCCAAACAAGTCCATGATGAAATTCTCTCTTTTTTCTGTATGCTTCTCTTTGTTCTGGAGACGTTGCACTCTCAAGTGCTCACTTTAGATCATCATAGTCACTGCACTTTGATATTTTTTGCCTCTTTGGGATTTTAACATGTCCAAATCTCTTCTTCTTCCAAAGAGTATACAAATTGTGAAAAGATATTAGAGCATGCCCTCTTTGCCTCTGTGTTTCTCCAATAGACTTAAATACTTTTTTTTATCAAACCTATTGGAAGATGCATTTCAAATAGATGGGGTTGAGGTAAAGCATTTTCATAATTGCGATATGCATTATTGCAAATACTTTTTCTATTTATGAGAGGCTTTATATGTTTTTTAAAACTATTCTTTTTCTTGTCATTTACCAGAAAGCAAGAGAGCCTCGTGAGTAGGTATTCATTTCTTTTGCTCCCTCTCCTTTGCCACACCTGTTCTCTACACCCATTGATGTCATGTAAGTTAATGGAATGCATACATCTATGCTTGCTGCAACATGTAGATCACATTGCTTTTAGCATAACATCCTCACTCATTACTCTTATTATCTTTGGTTGCTTTTCTACATCTACCTATAAGATATCACTTCTATAGTCATGTGCATTGAAATCATCCAAGTTTGAGGGGACAACAGTGATGATATCTTTTTCCTTCTCAATGTGCATGAATTCATTGACTCTAGGTAAGACATCGCTTCTAAAGTCTTTTGCCTTCTCAGTAACACTGAACTCATCCACTTTTGATAAGATGTCACTTCCATAGATGATTTCATTGAAATCATCTAATTCGGAAGGGACAACACTTTTGATGTCTTTGCCTTTCTCAAAATGCACAAATTCATCCACTCCAGATAAGGCATTGCTTCTGAATTCTTTATCTTTCTCGGTACCAACAATGAACTCATCCACTCCTGATAAGATGTCATTTCTATACTGCACTTTGTATTCCTGATGTTATGTGTTGGATAAGTCTCGTCTCTATCCCATGAAATAAATGACTTGTTGAACAAATTATAAGGCATAACATCTCCAAGTAGTTCCATATCTGCACACTTATGCTTTAGCTCAACATGTGCATTAAGAATCTTTGATAAAATAACTGCCACCATATCTTCGCCAAGTCTTTTAAAGTGACAAGGAGAATTTGGATCACTATCATGGATTTTAGCAAATGCAACTACATATATTTTGCTACATAAAATCACTTCCATCCCTGGAATAAAATCTATAGCCATCTCCTTTGTGAGAGTCCTTTGCAAGCAAGCTACAACAGCATCAACAATTACATAAATATTAGTCTCTTTTCAATAATCTACTTGTTAGTTGAAAATTTTTGTTAGTACTTTAGGGGGATAAAGGATTTAGGATTTAGCATTTACAATATAGGATTTAGAATTAAAAATTAATAGCATAGGCTTTCTATATATGTTAGGCATCTATGGTCAAAACAAGATGAAACTTGGTAGGAATCTAAGACATCACGGCATAAAGATTTTAACTCGGTGTTATTGCATCTCGGTAAATTGACATGGGTACCTTTAATTTGGTGGACGATGATTAGATTAAAGATCTAGGATGGATTTAGTGGATGGTGGATGCACTTTGGTGGGCTCCAAGTGGCTAATTTTGAATTTGGAGAGGCTAGGTTAAGAAGTATTAGGCACCTTTTAATGTGGACCCTTGATATAGATCAAGATCAATGGCTAAGATGTAGGTGCATAATGGAGGGTTATGATGGAGGATGATAATTGAGGGTGGATATCAATCTCCTTAGATGGAGTTCTAGGATGATTGAGGTGCAATAGGTGTCCTATCATACATAAAGTCTATTTGTATTAATGAGTTGTTGGGGGGAGTGGTATATGATGGCAAAATATTTAGTGATAATCAGGGTTGGGGGAGGGCTTCAAGTAAATAAAATATTTAGGGATAAAGGGGGGAAGGAGGGCTTCAATTAAACGAGTATTGAACCCGTGCTTTGAACGGGCAAAGATGAATGAACATCCTCAACCACTCTTCATCTGAAGGTGGATGATGGAGCTAGTAGAATGATTGATTCTTAAATTGCTAATCAATTCATCTTGCATACTTAGATTGGCTTTTGAAAATTTGGTTAATTCTTAACCCATGCCTCTCAACCTTCCATCTCCTCCTTTTATTCCATTAACCTTCCATCTCTTCATTCCTCCCAAAGTCGAGCTTCCATCTCCTCCATTTTATTGACCTTTTGTCTCCTCCTTCCCCCTAAAGCTGCCTCTTGTCTTTCCAGCTCCTCCCCTCTCCAAGCCTCCATCGAAGAGGTACTTCTTTGTGACACGTGGTGGGCTCTTCTCCTCTAAGTTGCGACATGTCCTCTCTTGTTTTTTCTCATATCCATGGTTAATAGGCTAAAGATAAGAAGGGAGAGGGAGTGATATATGATGGCAAGATATTTATTAGGGATAAAGGAAGGAGCAGAGAGGGCTTAAATTAAATAAAGGGGGGAGGGGTATAAATATTTAGGGATAAAGGGGGGGGGGAGGGGAGGGGAGGGGAGAGTGGTATATGATTGTAAAATATTTAGGGATAAATGCGGGAGGGGAGAGGGGAGCAGTATAAATATTTATAGATAAAGGGGGGAGGGAGGGCTTCAATTAAATAAAGGGGGGGGGAGTGGTATACATGGCAAAATATTTAGGGATAGAGGAGAAAGGGGAGAGGGCTTCAATTAAATAAATGAGGGAGGGGGGAGTGGTATAAATTGACCCTTGGATCTTCCATAAAATCTATGGCCTAGATTGAAGTGCCTTCTACACCCATCTTCTCCCTTGGATCTTCCATCAAATCTATGGTCCAAATTGAAGCCCCTTCTACACCCATCTCCTCCCTTGGATCTTCCATCAAATCTATGACCTAGATTGAAGTGCCTTCTACACCCATCTCCTCCCTTGGATCTTCCATCAAATCTGTGGCCCAAATTGAAGGTCCTTTTACACCCATCTCCTCCCTTGGATCTTCCATCTAATCTATGTCCTAGATTGAAGCAGATTTTCCTCTCACCTCCTCCATTAGATCTTTATTTTGATGAAGAGTAGATATTTCATCCCTCTATTCTTTGATGATATCCCTTAGGTCCACCCCTTGGTCTACTAGCTTGTAGTGCTTTATCTCAAATTTGAATGTATCCCTTGTATTAGAGATTAGATCAAGGGCTAGAGGTCTTGGAGTGAAGATCATGGGTTGAAAATATCCCAAACCTTAAATAGCTCTACACATGCCCTTTTTATTTAAAAAAACCAGTCACACACACACTAGAACATGTGTTGGTCACCAACGTTGGTTTTGCATAACCATGTTGGGCATCCATAGAGGAAACAAGATGAAACTTTATAGGACTCTAATACATGATGGCATAAATATTTTGGCTGAATGTTATTGCATTTGAAGTAGCATAGCATATTGTTTTACGGTAAACAACATTTTTTGTGCCACATCACGAGCCAAAACATTTTTTATAGGATAAGGTCAAATCCATGGCTCTATATCTCATAATGTGCCAAGAGTTGGTATGCCTCTAAGTCACATTGTACCCAAGAACCATACCAAATCTTGTCCCATAAATAGGTCTATACATGTCTTTTTATTTTACAAATCCCTGTCACACACACTACAATACGAGAGGGTCATCAACGTTGGTTTTTCATAAACATGTGCGGCACATCGATGGTCAGAAGAAGAAAAAAAATCGTAGGAGTCTAATAGATGATGTCATAAAGATTATGGCTAGGCTATATTGCATTTGGAGTAGCGTAGCATATCATTTTAGCCTATATAACCCTTTCTTTACCGCACTATAAGACGATAAATTATTTTGTTAGGGTAAGGTCAAATCGATGGTTCTATATCTCGTAATGGGCTGAGACTTGGTATGATTCTCCTTAATCTTATACAAAAGCATCGTATCAAATATTGTCCCATAAATAGGTCTATACATAGCTTTTTATTTTAAACAACCACATCACACACATTAGAACACATGTGGGTCACCAACGTTGGTTTTCAATAACCATGTTGGACATTGATGGCCGAAAGAAGATGAAACTTGATATGAATCTAATATATGATGGTATAAATATTTTGGCTAGGTTTTTATTTCATTTCAAGTAGTGTAATATATTGGTTTATGGTAGACAACCCTTTTTTGTAGTCTACGGATTAAACATTTTTGATAGGGTAAGTTCAAATCCATTTCTCTAAATCTCATAATGGATTGAGAATTGGTATGACTGAGTAAAAATTTACCCAAGCCCAATACCAAATCTTGACCTATAAATAGGTCTCAGAAGAAGACAAATCTTTGTAGGAATCTAATACATGATGGCATAAAGATTATGACTAGGATTTATTGCATTTCAAGTAACATAGCATATTGTTTTAGGGTAGAGAACCCTTTCTTTGTCACACTATGATGAGAAATATTCATGGTAGGGTAAGGTCAAATCCATGGCTCTATATCTTGTAAGTAACTGAGACTTGGTATTCTTCTCATTCATATTATACCGAAGCATTGTATCAAATCTTGTTTCAAATAGGTCTATACATGGCTTTTTGTTTTAAAGAACCTCATTACACACATAGAACACGTGTGGGTCACCAACATTGGTTTCTCATACCCATGTTGACACCGATAGTCGAAACAAGATGCAACTTGCTAGGATTCTAATACATGATGGAATAGAGATTTTCTCTAGGTTTGATTTCATTTTGAGTAGCGTAGCATATTGTTTTTTGGTAGACAATCCTTCTTTTGCCACACAACGAGCTGAAACATTTTTGATAGGGTAAGTTCAAATCCTTTTCTCTATATCTCATAACCAAATCTTGTCCCATAAATAGGTCTATACATGCCTTTTTATCATACGAATCCCCATCGCACACACTATAACACTTGAGGGTCACCAACATTGGTTTTTCATAACCATGTGCAGCATTGATGGTCAAAAGAAGAAGAAAATTTAAAGGATCTACTAGATGATGGCATAAAGATTATGGCTAGTCTTGGAGTAGCATAGCATATAGTTTTAGTCTAGATAACCCTTTCTTTGCTGCACTACATCGAGAAATATTTTATTAGGGTAAGGTCAAATCCTTGGATTGATATCTCATAATGGACTGAGACCTTGTATTATTCTCATTCATCTTATACCAAAGCACCGTATCAAATCTTGTCCCATAAATAGGTCTTTACATGGCTTTTGTTTTAAAGAACCTCATCGCACACACTAAAAGACGTGTGGGTCACCAATGTTGGTTTTCAATAACCATGTTGGATATCGATGGTCGAAATGAGATGAACCTTGGTATGACTCAAATATATTATGGTCTAAATATTTTGGCTAGGTTTTTATTTCATTTCAAATAGCATAGCATATTGGTTTATGGTAAACAACCCTTTTTTTTCTAGAATATGGACTGAAACATTTTTGATAGGGTAAGTTCAAATCCATTGCTCTATATCTTGTAATGGACCAAGAATTGGTATGATTATAAATAACATTTTATCCAAGACCCACACCAAATCTCAACCCATAAATAGGTCTATAGATGTCTTTTTATATTACAAATCCCTATCATGCACACTGCAACATGTGAGCATCATCAACGTTCAAGGATTTTCATAACCATGTTTGGCATTGATGGTCAAAGAAGACTCAACTCCCCCCCCGCCATGCGCACATCCCCTCGCCCCCAATATATATATATATACTAAGATGTATTATTTAATATTTATCATATATTTCTCTCATTATATATATATATATATATATATACACACACACACACACATACATACTCTCTCTCTCTCTCTCTCTCTCTCTGTGTATGAGCAATGCATTAGACCACGTTCCTTGTCAAGCTGTCCGTGTCAGACCGTGTTCCTTGTTAGGCTGTCCATGTTAGACTACCGCCTTTGCCATGTCAAACTACCTTTGCAAGCCCATGTCATCTCCGTTGTGCCTCTCTGCTACATGGCCTCTTGCTCTTGCTAATTGGCCTATCTTTGCCTCTCACTGCAATCGACATAGGCCTACTACTCCTCCTGGTGACTACCACATATCAGTCCCACCCCCTTGACCATTTAGTCCTCTCCTACGTGTATATATCCTCCCTTCAAGTATGACGGTCCATGTGGTAGCCCTTTTTGCCCATTGTCCCTTGCGATAGCACCATGTGGCGTGTTGGCATGCTCTACCCTCACCCTACCATCCCTTCTACCAATCTATCCCCATCGTGTGTCAGTTGTCACAATGCGACATGCTCCAAAGCTCTCTTTGCATGCCCGAACCTCCCTATACCTCCATATTTCTACCATGTTGGCAGGTTTGGTAATGTTTGCCACATGGTAGCATCTTATGCCTCTCACCATCCTTAATATATACTAAGATGACTCGGAATGGCTACTAGATGTGGGGAGAAGGTTAAGATGTTGGTGGAGAATGAAGTTGTTGCAATAGGTTGAGGTCCAGGTCTAAAATGCTTCCTAGATGATTTTATCAACTTTGATTTATTCGGCAATGATTGCACTGGTGTGGGTATTGAGAATAGAGAATAGACTACATTAAGTGTCTTTGAGTCTTCTTCAAATACATCAGTTCTCTTAGTCTATTTAAGTAGTCGATCAAGCAGGTAACCTTACTAGATGGAAGACCATTGCAACAATATGGTGCCATGCACCAGTATGCTAGTACAGATGAGGTGTTCATCAATGGAATGTTGGAAAGGGATGCTACTCCACTTAAAAAAAGGAGAAGATACACTTTTATTGAGAGGAAGCCTGAGCAAAGAGAGCCTCCAGTATCAATGTACAAAAAATGTCATTGGAATCGATGCAACAAGTTTCTTCCATTAATTGTTGTGATAGTAAGTGTTGCCAATGAGTTGATCGAGATATGATAATGGCAATGAGGAAGAACGTTTGGGATAGCTCCTTGGAATCTCATATACCGTATGTTGTCAATGTCTTGGAATCATGACATGGCTAGGAGGGTATGCTACAACTTCAGGGTGAATGGTCAGGTGGTGTGTTGTAGAGCATGGGACAAGATGCACAGAATACAAAGACACTAGTATATCGATATAGGGAGTAGTTTGAGAATGGTGCATAATGACATGTGCATGGGAATTTAGGGATTGTTGTTAGGAGTAGGAAGAATACAGGTATGGGCAGACCTCTCATGCAAGACTTTATGGATAATAATTTAGAGTCCATGCCTCACAAGAGTAGAACACATGTTGGATGCATTTAGAGAGACATAGGTGTTGATACTTGAAGGGGAAATTGAACTATGGAAGAAAGATGGTGAGGGATGGACCTTGATACCAATAGCCTATCCAAAAATGCTACCAATGGCTGAATTTGCAAGGGACCACTTGCAAGTAATATTAGGGATCAAGGATTACATTATGTTTTAGGAGAGGTGTGCAAGGGGAAAGAATGCATCAATATATGAATCCTATATTAGGCCAGTGATAGATGACTAGAAAAACATCATTGGAGAGCTCGAGCAAGTAAATGTATAAGAGGTAGGAGTGCACACAGATTTTTGCCTCGAACAGTCACCTGATGAGGAGCACAAAGACAAAGTCACTTTGCTTAATGTCCCAACATTGGTCAACATTGGTCATTAGGTGGCCTGATGAGGATAGTCACTAGATGAGTGTAGACCAATGTTGGACATTAAGCAAGGTGAATTTGTCTTGGTGGTGAGGCCATCTATCCCTATATATCCCATATGGCTTGGGGTTACCTAGTCAAGTGTCAAGATGGATGCAACATCTCATAACTTCAAGAAAGTACAAATTCAATATTGGGCACCATCAATTAAAAGAAAAGGTTAGTGATGAAGAGGTCTATGCTGATTGTTGGAACAAGTATTGAGTAGAGAATAGGTCAAACTCACGTGTTTGTGAATCTATTGAGTTGGTGGTTTGGTTGTGGACATCAAAAGCCACAAATCCACCCAACAAGACAAAGATTCCATAGCATGTATGTATCAAAGCACATGAGGCTTTCTTGATATTAAAGCATAGACAATGGTGATGATTTTATCCATCATGATCTCCCAACCTACCAAGTAAATATTCACTGATGCATATATGAATAATATATCCTTTTACAAAAGCCTTTCATTAAATTTGTGTCTTATCCTTCACTTTACATGGTATTTATTAACACCACCAACTGGTGTTTACCACCAACACCCCTAGCAATCCACTCCTCCCCAATGGTGTTTATTAACACCACCAAATATATGATTTTTAATCCCTTGCAAGGCTCCATGCCAATGTCACTATTACATTCTAGTCCCTAGAAGTAATCAAATTTCCCACAATCGAAGTTTCCCATAAATAATGAAGTTTCCCACAATCAGGTTATTTCCCATATTAATGAAAGATTCCCATAATCAATGAAAAATTCCCAAATTTAATAAAATCCAGCCAATTACAAAAGTTCCAAAATGCCATTTTTTCTCCAATTTATCCAATATGATTTTTTGATGTTTTTATTCAGGTTCACAAGCATTCTACCATTGGTCAAAACCCTTCGAATGAGGAGGATAGTTATAAATATGCGATGGATGAATGTGCTCTCTTTGAGAGGTCGAATCGCGAGGGAGTACCCATTGATTGGATGGCATTGCCAAGTTGCCATGTAAGTCTCCAATCCTCCTTATCCTCATTCATGTTTTACCTTTCCATTTTGAAATAAGCTTTAGTTATATTTCCTAAATTGTTTCATTCAGCATTCTTAGGGTGCAATAGAGAGAGCAAGGACATAGGCAAGGTTGAGGGATGAAATGAGACCAAAGGTGCAGAAGATAAGGGAGGAGACAAGACTACAGATTGACATGATCAGGAGGATGAGTGTTTCAGCTTAGATATAGCCACCCTTTGGTCATTTCTCCATTTTATGTCTCTTATTCATTTTTGTACTACTCTCTTTGGGTTTCAAGCAATTTCAAAATTTTAAGCTCACATGGCACGTATTGATTTTTGCATTATCCTGTTTCAAAGGGAAATTCTATAAAAAAGTGGGGACGTAGATTGGGGTTGGAACAAGCTTCATTTTGCTCCACAACTTAAAAAAAATTAGGGCCCGATACTTATATTGAGTCTATAAAATACTATCGAGACCCGACACATACTCATATGCTTTTTTCAATGGACATACCAACATTTCCCTAGCGAGGGGAAAAATATTTCCAATGGATTGCTCATTAAGCTCCTACCTTGTAGTGAAAATGCTTAATGCAATCCACGTAAGATTTAGCTTTTCTACACCATGTTGCTTTCATTTGATTATTGTGCAGTATGCTGATATAATTTGTAAAGAATTTTATCACCACTGCTATTATTGACACAAGCAATGACACAATGCCACAAGTGATCAGATTGAATGTAGATAGCCACTACATCTAACACTAATTGTGCATATAGTGAGCTATATCAATATATGATATTGTTTTGTTTCCTAGTTTAATAATGAGGCCATTATAGAAAAGATAGGGTTTTGAGGAACACTCTTTTGGTTATTTATTAGCACTAATTGTCAACATGAAATCCACTTTTTTTTCTCTCTATAGAAGTTTAGGTTGCTCATAGGCCTTTAATAGTGAATATCATTGGGTGGGAAGCTCGAAGCATGATGGCCATGTCACTATTAGCAACCAAAATGCTGAAATACCAAAGGTACATATTTCTATGCAAGACTATATATAATACAACTCAAATTCAATTTTTGTAATCCATGTTGCTATCATTTGGTCATTGCACAATCAAAGAATTGACTTTGTAGAGTTAGTGCATCTGAAACATCAATTTTGTTATTGATGGAAACACATTAGTGCAAAGTGATCTATTTGAATGCATAACATGTAGATAGGCACCATCTTTGGCATTCAATATTGTGCACAATATTGTGGCTTATTATGCACTAGTGTCATGTGGCAAGATAAGCATCACGAGCTCTAAAAGTAACAAGTGATTCCATAACTATTGATGTTGATTAGCATGCATAATTTTGTTTGCAACTCTTGGGATTAAATAATAACTCTATCTAGAAAAGACATCCATTAATGCCTCTTGCAGTTATAGTTGCCTCCCCAAGCAATATGTTACTAGCAACTTGGTGTGATTTCCCACATACTAAAAACAGACTTTGTTAGTTGTGTTTTTGGCCCTACTTAGGGTCTTTCGAAAGTGGGTAATTTCTTTGTTAATATGGGTCGATGCCCTCTTTTCCTTTGTATTTAATCAAGATGACCCACTTAAAAGAGTGGTTATTGAATAATGACATGTCAAATGTTCATAATATTTTAAGGTACTTGATGGCCATAATGGTTTTGCCACCTTGTTTAAAACTTTAGAATGGGTGCCATTTTTTTATGCAACTCCAAAAAAAGGGGGTTCCCATAGTGCCCATGATAATGCCTTTTCTTCTCCTATAGAGTTGAAGGGTTGAGATCATGAATCCTATTTACGCACTAGTGTCTTGTTGCAAGATATGCATCACTAGCTTTAAATATAACAAGTGATACCATAACTCTTGATTTTGATTACACATAGTTTTATACTAAGATTAAATAACAACTCTATCTAGAAAAGACTTCTTATATCTCTTATTCCCACTGCCTCCCCAAGTAATATTTTACAATTGACTTGGTGTGATTTTTTTAAAACTTAGCTATCTGTATTTTTGAAGTTTTTAAAAACTTTACTATATATATTTTAAAAGTTTTAAAAACTTTGCTATTAGTTTTAGAATGGGCTCTTTTTTACCTTTGAGCTCCCAATAATAAAACAAGAGTGTGTAGGCATTGTCTCCTAATATAATAGCAAAGCAAGTCCGTTTGGATGTAAAAGAGAAAGCATATGATTTTTAAAGGGTATTTTTAAAAGGTAAAATCTTCAAGAATGATCTCCATAACTGGTGATTTGAAAGACATAACTTATTTTTTTCTTTTAAAAAAATTATGCTTGTTGGAAATTCACAAAGGAGTTTAAATCCTTCACTATAGCACTTCCTCCAAGGAGGTAGTGCTAAAGAACTTTGCTATTTGTGTTTTTTAAAGTTTTAGAAAAGGCTCCCAAGGGATGGTGGTGATAGAATATTAATTTGTCTCATAGTTTGGAATGTAGTTCATTTAGTTAAGTTGACCATGTTAATGGGTGTTTAGTGGTAGTTAAGGCCATTGTAATGAGTTTCACTTTTAGGTTTTTATCTCTTTGTGAGGATTCTAAATGACTTTGTCACATTTATGTGAATTAAGTTTTTGGCCTTACATGGCACCACCTATATTAAAAGCATGTGATTATTGAAATGAGGGCCTCTTGCAAAAATGGCCATGACTCCACTCATATTTAATAGTACATCCCCTCTTTCATCTCTTTTCTCTCCTCTCTTTTCACTCATCTTCTTTTTCCCATATTCATTCACCTTCGCTTGCATTTTTCTATTTCCCTTTTATAGGTTATTAAAAAATTTTATTGTAATATTTATTTGAGCTACTTTGCATTTTCTCTAAATGGGTGACTTAATCTGACCACAAATACTCCCTCAAAAAACATCCCAATCGACAAATCTACAAACTATGATGGACTACTTTCTTGCTTGACAACCCAACAAACAAAGAGGTACTTCATTCACATACTCGAGACACCGATCCATTGCAAACCATAGGGGGATTGCATACATTTAGACATAATGCACACGAAAGCTTACACCTACAATAACATTTCAAAAGGAAGGGACTTAGTGGGATTCTCAACTTGGTTGTTTTCCTCTTTTGTTTCTTGTAGCACCCTATAAAGGGAGTGTCCATTATTGCCCATCAGAAGGCCCTCGAAGATGAAGCCCACTAATGCATTTCTTGACTTAGTAATTTTGTGGATGTCCGCCACCATCGTTGCTGCGGATACTTCTTTCGTTTCCGGCATGTGCAATACACAGATGATCCCTCCGGGCAGCTCTTTCTGGGGTAACCTCGGAGATACTATCACTGATCTCGAAGCCAACACCCCTACCGGTGCTCAAACCTTCTACACTAAACATTCCAGCGGTGGATCCACCTGTTATGGCCAAGCCAATTGCAAAAGTGGCATCTCTCAGTCAGACTGCTCGAAGTGCTTGAAATACTTGGGTGATAATATCTGGAGCATCTGCAGTATTGCCATGGGTGCTCGCGTGCAACTCCAAGATTGTTATATCCGCTATGAGGCTTATTCGTTCTAAATGCTACTCAGATACATTGTACTCTATTGCTAAGTCTGCTTTCCCTGTATCGTTATCAGCAAAGGCTTGTAATATTGCCGTGCTGCACGAGATTGTGAAGCTTTCTGTTTCGAATCATACTGCGTTTAATACTCGAACCACCAGCGCAACAGCTACATAGCCTCCGTTTCCTCTGGAGAGTTTCGAATTAAGCTCTAGCGTCGAGTTCACATACAACGTTGCCTGTGGCTAATTTATCATATAGCCCTTGTCATATAAAGGCGACAGAAATCGAAGCACATACACAGATGAACTTAACTTGAGAGCGCAGGGAATCAAGTGTCAATAAATCAATTAGAAGTTGACAGTGTGCGTCGACGTGTTTCATTCGAAGGCATTAAGCTCCATATCTCGACCTCCAACAGTGTAAAGGCAGTTCCATCGACCAGCAGCCAGCTCCAGTAGTGCACGTCTTGTAGGGGTGATTTTCCATGCCCAGAGCCTGGTTTTGAAACTATGGAGGACAAGTCTTCCTAGGCTTGCCCACATGCTCACCAAGGAGGGAGATTACTTTCTTATTACTATGTAGTATAATGAACTTCCACGTTTAGTTCGTCCTTTTTTGTGTAGCTTTTGTTGAATATCTATAGCGGTGACTACTTTGAATGTGTGCAGAAACCATCTTTTTACAATAGGAATGAATACAGCCAAAAATAGTTAGGACCTCAACTATTCATAAGCATGTCAAAGTTCTATGCTTTAAAAAATCCATGTATTGTCTATCTCCATCTAGTTTCTATTACGGTAACTTCATGCTACCTATTCTTATACCGTCAAAACATGGGGGATTAAATTGTTTGTTTAACTACAGAGCAATTGAATTTGTTCGTTGTGATCCTTATTGAAAAGTCATTTGTGAGGTTTGTGCATGGCTGTCATAATGAATTTGTACACAGAGCTAGCAACTCAATTGTTGTGACATATTATTTGTGTATGTTTCAAAGGGGTGTGGACTGCGATGGCTGATAGAAAGTCTATTTAATAGTGTTTTACCACTTAGAGATATTATATTTGTGTTATGTGGATCTTTATTGCTCACATTTATATATTTATGCAAAGAAAATATAGTGGACACATGGCTCATGGCGGCTTTAGTAAGTTGCATTATTAAAAGCTCAACCTCTCCTAGAATGCCATCCATTCCTCCATTACTAAATGGCATAAATGTAGTCCTTATTGGTTGAGCACTTCTAAAAAAATTCCACCATTGGGAAGACACCAAGGAGATTATTGAAGGACTTCCCAAGTTGTTGCAAAGCAGGCATATGTAGTGGGCCATGTCTCTTTTAACCCCCCTCTTTTGCATACTTAATAGTATGTCTAGGTTTCTTTTTTAATGTCATAGTTTTTGTTTTGAAAAATGATAAAAATTTTACATGTGCAAGAGGCAAACGCTAAAGTTAGGAGCACTATGTGTATTTTGGTGAAGCGTGAGGCATATTAAAAAAAGACTTGGTGTATTGAGAGTTTAAATGATGCATAAAGCAACATACTTATGTTAGATTTGCATGTGCAATGGAGATTGTGAAAGCATAACTATTGATGTTGTGATGTTTTATGTGGAGACATGGATGTGTTAAAGCACATGAATAGTCGGTTTATTTTGTTGTCATAGTTTTTTTCCATGCCATGCTCAAAATAATTTGTCAAGATTAATAATTCTATTGCTTTGAAACACATATAATTGTCACCGCAAGTTTCACTTGTGAAAATTAAGGAGCCATTGATATTTACATGCAATTAAGAGATAATGTGAGAGGATGATGGAATTCTCCCCTTCTATATGACACTATAATAAAGTTTTTTCTTGCATTGGGATTTGATAATAATTGCATTATTACATTGCAAAGGTTATGAAAAATTAAATTTATTAGTTAAGTGCAATATTATGTATTCATGTGATGATGATAATGAAGCTACATGCATCATGGCAATTATATCTAAACCAATGGTGAGCATGTGATACATTGTGTTGCATCTTCTTATTTCATTCACCATGGTGCATTTCATGAAGTGCTACTATGCCATACAAAAAAACAGCTCGAGCAAACCAACTACATTGCTAAGTTGGATTGACAATGTGAAAAATGATAGCTTCTCCTGCAGTCCTCATGTCACCTCTAGAGTGCTGGTTGTGATGGAGACTACACCATCCAACCAAAGTGCACTTCAAGTGGTTTGAAGTGTGAGTTATTTGTTATCTCTTTGCCTTTGAGGTCAAAGTGCTAGCAAAATATGGTGCATTCAAACCCAAGGATCCCTCCTACCTAGTTTACATGAGGGTCGATCTGACAAATAATGAGTCTTCTGAAACATTATATTGACCATCCCACATGCATTTTTTCCTCATTTGAAAGATGTTTTGCAAGTTGATAGTTTCTTTAGGTTTGAGGGCCCCACTGTCCTCTTAAAAATCCTAGGTGAGGTTGCATGTTGCTTGTGTTGATGCTCTTGCATGCAACAATGAGTGTGATTACACATGTAACTTTTGATGAGTTCTTTGTTTTGACCTAGACAAAACCATTAGTGAGCATTTGACATCAATATCCTCCCAACTCCATTTGGGCATAGGATATTTCACATTTGTCATGGATACGATTGGTTTTGTCATCATAAAGGTGAACCACAAAGGACCATCTTTTGATCAAATAATAGTAGCAAATGGATCAAATCACAAGGACCGTGCCATTGTAAGTGCGATACAATTCTTAAATGATATTTGTTGTGAACTCTCCTTGCTAAACTTACATAGAATTAATTACTGTAGCTATTTTTTGTGAACGAAAGGAAATCCACATTATCCCATCTCATGAAAGAGGTTAACGATTAAAGGTTGGTAATGTATGTTGCAAAGAAAATTTTGTTCATGCACTCTAAGGGCTAACTTTGTGTATTTGATTTCATGATCTTGTGCCCTATACTTGCTAGCACTGTTTGCAAAACACTTCAAAGATGCATTCAGGGATCAAGTATTCGATCTTGGATATGAGAAGAAGGTACTCCATGCTTCCTTCTGAATTCTTAATTGCTTCTTGTAAGTCTTTAGAGTACTGCAATTCATGAACTTAGATGCACCTATGATTGAGTTCCAATGCGAGACATCCAAGGGCCCTCTTGTCAATTTCTTCTTGTAAGCCTTTGGAGTACTGTAACTCATGAGCTTAAATGCACCTATAATTGAGTTCCAATGCAAGATATGCAAGGCCCTCATGTTAATTGCAATCCAACAAGACCTTTTTGCTTCACATGAAAAAGTGGTTTGGGTCCCATCATTGAAGGCACGAGTTGTGTTATGCGACAGCTCTCTGGTTCCTGTGTAGGTGCAAGGTGGACATGTCAATAGTCTTTTAGAGCTAGATTGTGCTTTTGTAGAGTTTCATGCATGTAGTTTGGTCGCCATTCATAGCTTGCTGATGGAGAGGAAGACTTCTAGGCATTTCACCATCAACAGTTTAGGTTTGGTCATTGCATTTGACCAAAATGCATAGGGCCATAGCATGTTTGTTCTATGTGATCCCAAAATGTTGTTGTGATAATTTATTTCAATGCAATTTTTGCAATTTCAGGTTTCCTCATGCTTTGTGTAGGGCTCCATTGAAGCTGAATTTGCAACTCTTTCTTCCTGAATTCATCTTTTGTATTTCTTCATATTCATGGACATTTATCATTTTAAGGTTACGCTATTTCATTCAACATGAACATCTGAATTTAGGTAGGCTTTGGATTATGAGAAGATACATTTATTGCTCCTCTCACAATAGAGACTTCAAATTTGTATTTTGCATTGCAATCCTTGCTATTTGGACTTCGTTATACACTCTAAGAGAGAGGCAAAACACATCTTCCAAAACAAGAGAAACATTATATAATTTCAAAATGACATAAACCTTGAATAAAGACCTATTTAAGTGTCCACTTCCATGTGTATGATGTCGAGAAGGACCAAAAATTTGATAGCAAACACCCAGTAAGTACTTATGTGCTTACTTGCTTTTTAGTTTTTTCCCCAACTTACACCTATCAATCCTTGGTTCACATAATTTCTTTTCACATTTCAATGCCGCATCCTAACAGCATAACACCTTAGCACAACTTCGCAATGGCTTTGTCAATAGAGCAAATAGTACCCTTCTTTGAGATAGAGATTTCTCATTGCTTCTAAAGTCTTCTAACTCTTGGGAATTGCTCTATGATTTCTTGACACAATTCTCTCATCTTCCTACTATCAACTTCACCTTGCTGCACCTCGATGGTGTAAAAGTTTCCCAAGCTTTTATGGTGGGCGCCTCCATAGCAACTTGCAAACGTGCTCTCGTGCTTGATGAGTCTAAGATCCCAATGACCATTAGCTCATTGAAGCAAATATGTTTTGTGGGCAACATGTGATGAGACAAACTTAAGAGAACTCATGAGTAGAACACCCACTTTAACCACCCTATGGGTGCTATCACGAGAGTGTTTGACAGACAATATGTGCAAGGAAGATATTCAATGGAATGCGCCATCAGCAACATATACCAAATCAAGGTAGCTATAGACCACATTGGAAAGCAAGCTCTCCTTCTCGACTTGGTCAAGAATTTTGAAACAAATAGCACTACTCCAACACAGTCAATTCAAGGATGGCCTTTTGTTTGTAAAGAAAACCAATCCATGAAAAAAAAAGGAAGAGAGCCACAAACACCACACCGAACCACAATATCTCAAAATAATCAAGGAGTTGCCAAAGTTTCATTATCATTGTTGTGGTCGTTTATCATTTTGCCATAAGCTTTATAGACTAGACCATAGGTAGAATGTTCCTTTAGGAGCATGGGTTGCTTGTTGCTAAGGAGAGAGAGAGAGAGAGAGAGAGAGTTTAGATTAAACCGTCCCATTAATAATTGAGCCATACAATTAACTCCATCAATTGGATAAAAAGTAAAAAAAGGGAAACACATAAGGAAAAAATGTTTGAGACATCTAAGTTGAAAAATACAACAACTAGAGTTTGCAAAAATTTTGATCAAAATTAAGAATTTTTAATAATATTGAGTTTGATAAACATAATATTGAAAAATATGTCAAATCCTTAGGGAGTCTTGGTTCCAAGGTTGGGGTCCACTTACCTGCCACTATCCAAACAAACTAGGTGTTAGAACATCATAGTTACATTTGGGTAGACACGTAATGCCTATTTTCCCTAGCTTGTTATCGCTTTACCTAGGAATATAGACAACCATATGGATTCTTAGATAATTAAAAAAAAATTAAGCCACAAGTGAAGTTCAAGTCACAAGTGGAGAAGGAGCGAATGAGTGCATGGGTTGAGATGAGATTAGAGGAGGTATGGGACGATTAGTGGGCTTGGTGTATGGGGTGGTTTAAAAGAGAGTGTAAAGGGAAGATTTCACACGGGTAAATGAAAGAATAATTCATAGTTGGGGAAGCATACATGTGTGTGTTTAGAATTCATTATCCCCTCAATAATTAAACCATACAATCGATTCAGTCATAGATTGGCCTTAAACTAAACGATCCAAATTTAAAAATAATTCAAATATGGAGATTTAAACATTTAAAAGAAATGAGATATAATTTGATTTCGAAGGTATTACAGCCAAACAAGATAGGTTTACAAAAGTGTAGAATCCATCCAGTAGTCTAGGCTCCGAGGTCAGGGTTCACTTACCTTCCAGCATCCAAACCAACTATTTGTTAGAACAATAAAGTTGAATTTGGGAAGACAGGTAATGGCTGTATCCCTTGGCTTGTTATCGCTTTACCTAACAACTTGACTTATCTATTAGGATTCTAGAAAGGGAATCAACTCTTAAAACAGCTAGAACATTTGAAAAACAGGGGTTTTTTGTTCATAGAGAGAGGTGAACATTAGGTAAAAAATAGGTTAGTGTACATAAAAAGGCTTGAATAGAAAATTATAATTTAGCTAAAAAACCAAGAGGGGTAGTCCACCATCTTAACAATAAGATTGCCAAAATAATATAAAAGCACCTTATGACAAAATGTTAGTACATATAAGCAAATGCATTAATTACCATTAAAATAAATGATTGCAAATTTAAGATAGTTTAAATGAAAAAATGGAGACATGTAATTTTAATCTAAAGCCAGTATGCATATATTCAATTAATATAGAATCTAGTAAATCATTCAACATAATCGTTAAGTAAAGCACGAAGGTAAAACTCAATCTTATCAGTAAAGTGTTAAAAAAATTAATAAACCCGAAAGACATAAGAGAAAAAGTGAATAAATTGAATGAATAAAGTAAATGAAACTCTCCATAGATACAAGTAAAAGGGGCCAAGATGATCGAGGTGTTAAGCCCACTAATAAATTAATTGAAAATAGGTTAGTGTACATAAAAAATCTTGACTATAAATTTATAATTTAGCTAAAAAACCAAGAGGGGTAGTCCACCATCTTAACAAAAGTAGACGAGAAGATTTCCAAAGCACCTTATGAATAAATGTTAGTAAATATAAGCAAATGCATTAATTACCAAAGAAATGAATGCAAATTTAAGACAGTTTACATGAATAACTGGAGACAAATATAATTTTCATCTAAGGCAAGTATGTATAAATTAAATAAATATAGAATCTAGTAAAGCATTCAACATAATCTTAAGTAAAGCATCCTAAGAAAGTGTAAGGCTAGAAATTATGCTATTATTTATAATCTAGAACCATCAGACATAGCTAATAGCCCAAGTGACAAATGAAAGAAAAAGGGGGGTTTATAATCAGAGGGGGTAAAGTGGCCGTATTGAACTTTATAATAAGCAATTGTTATTAAATTATTTAAAACGGTCATAGGAAGCTTAATAACCAAAGTCCACTATAAAGTTGACTCAGTAAAACACATCACGGGAAGGCTACAGAGAAAACAGCTGGCGAAAGGAGAAAATAGGGAAGTTGATCTACTTGCAAGTAGCCACTGAGGCGGAGTAAGAAGATGGCTCTAGCATCTAGTAGAGACGCCCAAACATCCCACAAAGAGGATCTGAGTAAAAGAACCTGCCACGAAGAACATGCCTCAAGCAAATTGCCAAGTGGACATAGACATAAAAAATGCATCGCACTTATGCAGTGCTGTGAAAGGGACGTAGCCCAGATGCGTGAAGAGGAGTAGATCAAGGCAAGGTGTCATAGGGGACAATCGTATGTGGGATGCAGTCAGGCTAAAGCCTACTCATGCAGTGCCGTGATCACAAATCAATGGCAAAAGGGAGGCAAGAGTGAAAGACCAACACGGAAAGTAAATCAAAGAGAAAGTAACAGGTGCAAAAACAGAATGGAAAGGTGGTGTTTCAACACGAGAGCTGGAGTGCTTGAAAACTGGCAGAGTCCAATGACTAGTGAAGTTGAACGGCGGAAAGAAAAAGCATTGAGAGAGCAAGAGAACTGAGGCAAAGCTTTTGAGCAAGGCATGACAATTGCACAAGAGAAGCCGAGGCTAGATGAGTGGCAATCGAACATAGCACAAGACCAAGTCCAAGTACAGGCCATCAAACGTGCAAAGGGGGTCAAGGAAGTTTGGTCAAGCGTAGGGATGTGTGAAGGAGGCCAAGAGATCACGAAAGGGAGGCAAGGGCGTAGAGAGAGCAGATGAGAGGAGATGAGAGGAGTAAGACCATAGTGAAGAATCAAGAGAGAAAGCTTATAAAGGCGAGGAGGCCATCCAAACAAAGCACAAAGTGAGTTGGTCGTTAGGTGGAACATGGCGGTGGCCATGCGATGGAGAACGTGGGGTAGTGGTAGGGTGTTATGTTAGTTCTTGGTAAAATTTTAACGGTGGTTAATTAAGAAGGGGGGTAGCTTATTACTTATATATACATATATATATCTAAAGGGGGTCGATAATTCCAAGTAAGACGGACTAGGTTAGGTAAATAGGTTGGGTTTTTGGTGAGGGATAGATTACACAAGAGAAGTAACTATAATTAAAATTAAATTAAATTTATTATTTGATAAGTCAAGGATAATCATTAGCGGGGGTTAACAGTGAGAGACGGAGGAAAAAAAGGGGGGGAAAGCGCAATGTATATAAGATGATTTTTTTTTTAACGTAAAAAAGAAATGAAGCAAAACCGAAAAGAAGGTGGTCAGCTACTAGTTAGGTGGTTAGAGAGAGAGAGAGAGTGCGTGCGTGCGTGCATGCATGCTTGTTTAGAGAGGTGTAAGTATAAATAAAAGTTGTGTGTGCTTAAGTAAATAAAGAAATATGTATGTGTCTGTGTAAGGGACTGGGGGATGAAAATAACATTCTAGTAAATTGAAAATTTAGGCTTACCTAAATAAATGACTCAAATCAATTAAATAAACCAATTAATTGCAACAATTAATTTAGTAAAGGAAAAAGCAAGCAATTAAATTGCTAAAAGGGAATAGGCACTATATACTCCATTGGCATCATTGCCTCCACCCCGAAGGCTAGGCTGAAGGGGGTGCAGTTCATGGCCACCTTGTAGGATGTTCTGTAGGCCCACAAGGCTGAAGTGAGCCTATGCTCCCAATTGGTATGACTAGCCTCTATTGTGCAAGTTAAGATCTTACAGCAAGTTTTATTGGAGCTCTCAGCCAAGCCCTTTGCCCTAGGATAGTATGGCATTGACTTCCTACGTATGATCATGAATTCACTAGTCAGGACTGCGATCGTTTCGTTGAGGAAATAAGTTCCTTGGTCGTTGACTAGCTCTAAGGGACATCCAAACCGCATGATAACTTGCTCATATAAGAATTTAGTGGTGGATCTTGCATCTGCCTTCATGGTGGCACTCCCTTCTACCCACTTAGTGAAGTAATCTGTGGCCAAGATGATGTATATGGCCCCAGTTCCTTTAGCTGCTAGACTTATGGGTCCAATAAAATTGATGCCCAATTTCTCAAAGGGCTGATTGGTTAATATTTTGGTTAAGGGCATCATGTCCACCTTATGTGGGATTTGCACACGTTGGTAGGGGTCGCACCGCTTGATAAATTTGACTGCATCTCCAAAGAGAGTCGGCCACCAAAGGCCAGCCTGGAATTCCACCAAAATGCCCTCCTGCAATTCCAAAGTGGGCTTCCTTGAGCACCTCGATGTATTCGTGCTCGCACACATCTATGCATGATGCCATCTTTGCCCATGCGGTATAGTTGGCCTCAATTAGATGACATGGAGTTGCATCCTCAATGAGTTTGCGGGCTTTGTCTTTCTTGAGAGCTTGGCTAGGGGTAGGCTATTGGCCAAGTAGTGATTCATCTCAATGGCCCATTCTTAAGAGGATTCAGGGATATGTAGTACAACCAGCACTTTTCCAAGACGAGTCTTAGGTATTTCAAGCGATCATCCCATGTCGAGCTCACACATATGTCATCCAAGAAAACTTTCACAAAGTCTCTCAAGTACTCCTTGAAGACCATGATCATCATCCGTTAGGCACATTGGTTAACCCAAATATCATTACTCTAGCCACATACACACCCCACTCGGCTGCAAAGGTTGTTTTATGTTGATCCTGATTGGCGATGGTATCCAAAGAAGCCATCTAGGAAGCTATAGGCTTCCTTTATAGGACATGTTTCATGAATGGCAAGGGGTAGTGGTCGCACCTGGTGGCGGCGTTAACTTTTTTCGAGTGAGTTTCTGGATTTCGTCCCTCACTATGAGCGCATACTTGGGATTCATAGAGTAAGGATGTTGATGTACCAGCTTGGCATCGTCTAGCATGGTATCATGTGCTGCACCACTTTAGTGGGCAACCCTTTCATATTGGTGTATTTCCAGGCCATGCAAACTGTGTATTCTTGTAGGAGACTATTAGAGCATTCTTCTCATTAGGGGTGAGATCGTTGGCGATGAATACAGGTTGGGGGCCCTGCCCTTTTGGAGCCAAATTTACCTCCTTAACTGGGGCTGGACCATCATATCCTTGGGAACACCTGTCTTCCCAAGATCTCTTGGCCTATTGGTATAAGATCTTGGAATCCTCGATCGTGTAGGCCTTGTAGTGGGCTGGTACCTATCTTTCATGTCAAAATTTGCAGATAAGTCTTGTTTTAGCTTTTTGATGAAGCTATCCTTGCTTCCATTCACAATCATGATGATTTGTCATGTGAGATGATGCACCGCTATTGATATACCAAGGATCATATTTTGTTGGTCGACTTGATAGCTGAAATCCTCTTTTGTATTGAAATCAGTGTCTAGATACACTGTATCAGTTTTTTGCATTTCCTCGTTTGCAAGAAACATATTCCCATGTTCATTTGCAAAATGATTGTGACTAGAATGTCCACCACGATGATTTTCTCTTTCGCAAAAATTCCCTCAATTATTACTGGATTGGCCACCTTGGTCATACTGTTTCTTGCGGCAATCTCTTTCATAGTGTCCAAACTTATGACAGTAGTTGCACTGGATGTTTGACACATTGGTGGATGCCTTCCCTCATCCTTGGAATCTTCCTCGATTGGAATGATTTCCTCTTTGCTGATTCTAATGTTGCTGAGGATGATGTTGATGCTGACTTTGCTGATGACTTTGTTGCTAATGATGACCACTTCTTTGGAATGATCTACCTTTGCCTTTGCCTTTGCTTCTGTCTGAAGTTGTTTGGAAGACTCTACCACGTTTTTCAAGTATGATGGATTAATTTAATTAACTCTGTTGTAAGCTATGCCTAAGTCTTTATTCTCAACAAATCACTCTTGTGGTGGCGATTATTCGTTTTGGTGTTGCTGTGGTTGATTCTGCATCATCTTCTCGGCGGAAGTTCTTCCAGTGTCAGAATTTGCCATTGAATGGTAATACTCTTGACTAGATTCTCGTATGCCTCTCCTAGTCCATTTGGGATGACTTGGACCATTTCTGCTGGATTCATAGTCTCTCTTGCTACTGTGAGTTGATTGTTATAGTCTTTGATCCGGAATACATGAACATGATCGGTTTCACTACTGTTGCGAAAACTTTGGTTGATCTGGTTTCTCAGTGTGAGAATCTTGGAAGTGTTCTTGGACTAGTAGAGAGCTGCAAACATATCCCATGATTCTTTTGATGTCATGGCAGTGTTGAGCTATCCTAGCATGACATCTTGCACATTCTGCTTGATCAGATGATATGCATACTTATCTTTCTTATCCCATTCTGCCTATGCTCGGGCAATGGCGGGATCTGCTATATGTGCAAAAATTGTTTGTATAGTTGGAGATCCTGCTGTAGATCCCATTGTTGGTGATGTGACAACAGGTGTTGTAGAGCTACTGCTGGCTAGATTGTCCAATTGTCTAGGTGTAGATCCATCGACATATTCCCATTTGTCCTAAAGTACAAGAATGGTCTCCATTTGATATTTCCATGTGCCATAATTGGAGTTGTCTAGCTTAACAGATGTCTCCAGATTGAGGTTGCTAGTTGTAGACATGGTGCAAGAAATGTACTCAAAGTTTCGTGAAAATCAATGTCCAAATTAATTGCAAAAACACTGATTGTGGCAAGTGAAATTTGGATGATGTGGTAGCTGATGTGGTAGGGTGATGTGGATGATGATGTGGTCTTGGGACTCTGTGTTCTGACGTGTCACGATGATGTGGTAGATTGGGTTGCCACATGGCAAATAAGATGACATGGCACACTGGCCACGTGTCAAAAGTTGAGAAGCCTTAGGATAAGATGGTGGAGGCCACGTGTCACTTAACTAGCCACCAAAATCTTCTAAGATTCTAACGAAATCCGAGAAGATTCCATTGGCTTGCGGATTTCGATCGTTGATGAAGCCGTTTTGAGAAGCCGTCGTTTGCCTGCATGAGAACTTGTTCTAAAAAATGGCATGTGGGGAGTCTTCTAGCTAGAGGCATTGGTCATCTTCGAGGCTACCCACACAGTAGTCATTGCTGCTAGTGGAGTTCTAGACATCGTGGGTGATGGAAGTGAGCAAGCTTCGATGTTGATGGTGGTGTATCTTGGCATCATGGCGGAGCTGGCTCTATGGGCTGTTCGTCTTTGTTGGCTAGGCTAGAGCTCATTGAAGGCTTTGTGTGGAGCATTGGTGTTGGAGGATTGAGGGAGTCTAGCCATTGGAGAGCTTGTTGGAAGTTTGGCCTGGATGCTGGAGCATTGAAGTTGTCGTGGATGGCGAGATCTGTGGAGCTATGAGCAATCGGTAGCTTGCAGATGTTGTAGGAGGCACAAAGTCTTGCTGTAGATGCCTATTGGCTCGTGAACCATGGCTTAGAGCCTTAGATTCATGCACCTGGCTATTTGTTTAGCTGTGGGCGTTATTGCATGCCGAGAGCTTTGTGGGTGCTGTGCCTCAGGAGCCGTTTTGTTGCATGTGATTGATGGCTGTAGTCGTTGTAGATGTAGGTGCTGTAGAAAGTTGTGGGTCATTAGAGGGCTTATTGTGAGGTCATTGCTCGCTGCTCATTGCTAAGAGGTAGCTGGAGCTACCATAGATAGAGCCTTAGATAGGCAGAAGGAGTCGCCTTAGCTATAGGTGGTTGTGGCTTTGATGTAGTAGGCAGTTGCCTCTTGAGCAGAAGAGTAGTGCAGAAATCTCTCAAAGACGGAATGACTAGAATTTGATGGAAATTCTCTCAAGACGAATACAAATGGATCTCTTTCTCTCAAATGAAGATCACACTCAAATAACTCTCTCTTTCTTTCTCTCAAAGATGAAAATCACTCTCAGAAATCTCTTACAAACTCTCGAAGGAGATAAACATAAATATCTCACCAAATGGACGGAATTTTTCTCTCACTCTACGAAAGTGAACGGAACACTCAACCTCTCAATCTCTTGATCACTCAATCTCATAGTCTCGCATACGAATCACAATGCCTCAGTGGAAGGCAAGGGAGCTTTAATACCATGAAAAAATATGAAGAGGGGAGAGGAGAAGAGTGGAGATGAGGAGAGAGGGCACAGCTAGAGAGCACAACACAAATGACTAACTATACACTAGATTTAGTTGAAAATGTAGAATATACACAAACCCATTTAGGGTTAGGGTTAGGGCATCTAACCCTTTCCTTTATAGCACTCTATTGGGTTAGTGCATGCACATATGATCACATGATGGTGCTATGCACATATGATCACATGATGTTGAGTGTGATCTCTCAACACAACTCATGGTGAGCGGTCGTGGCACCAACGTATGCGAGCCAGTGGAGGTCTAATTTGACACTTACTATCCCTTTGCTCACCTCATATGGAAGGTTTCATTAGTGATCTCATGTACATTGGTGGAGAGAGAGAGCTTGATTATAGAGGATTACCAAAAAGCAAGCGAGGAAAAGTGAGCGAAGATAGGGTATGTCTTTACTAATTAAGCCTTGGCAATAACATAGGTCCAACTCTCACATGGAATTTTTAAGAACTTAGATATTTTTACCACTAAAATAGGGGATTTGTGATACCACTATGTTATCCTCTTCGTACTATCTATCAATGTAACCCTATCATCTATGTATGACAAGCACAATGCAAAGATCTACAATGTCATTTAGCTTAAAATAGAAATGCATGGCCTTAATAATGCATGTTGACATTTTGTACCAACAAAGATTGACTTTTATCATGACTTTGTTATAACTAACTTTATTTATATATTTACTATACACAATCAGTTATGTTTTATTTTGCTTGCAACATTTGGGAGCTTTATAATGTTGTCCATGTGATAATGGGATGACTTAAGAAGTCTTGCCCGTGTACTAGGCTCTAGCATGGAAGTGATGCAAGTGTAGGTATGTATAGAAGCTTCCTTCTCCCAAAACTAGCAAGCATTTGCTTCCCCGAGAATCGCACTCACCTAAAGATTTTCCCTTGCCTATTGCTCCTCCCTCCCTTAATGCTCATGGGAGACTCATCCCTTCATCTCAAGTTGATGTTTATACTCTAAAGGCTCATTGAACAAATAAAGATTTAAAACACAAGGTGTCACTTGTGTTGTCACCTTGCCACTCATTTGTCTAGACTATTCCAACCCCACACAGACACACACACACACACACACACACACACACACACTTTTTGTGGAATCACACACGCGCGCACACACACACAGAGGGGGGGAGAGAGAGAGAGAGAGAGAGAGAGAGAGAGAGAGAGAGAGAGAGAGAGGTAAGGGAGCACATACGTCTTGCAAATTCATATTACTTAGGAATGGCACACATTGGTTCTTCATATGGAACTCCCAAATTTTTGATTTCAAATATTTAAGCTCTCATAGGTGAAAGAAACTCGATTTGGGATATTTTTGTGCTTCCCTCAGCTGCTCACAATGCTCATAGAGCATCCCTTATCTTTAAGTTTGGGCCACACCTTGAAAAAGTAACTTTAAGAAGTACATTTTGTATTTGTTTTAAAAGAAGATGATGAATCTATTAATTGTCCCATTAATTTAATCCTTCAGTATTTAGTTTAGTGAGATCCAGCATTTTTGTTGCACAGTTGATGCATGTGTGCTCGCTATTTTGTAGTGATGCATGTGTGCTCCTACATGGTTGGATATACAGCTGCGGCTGTATGAGTGTGTAGCATTGTGTGCACCACTTATGCGATGACGGTATGTGTAGCATGTGTGCACCATTCGTATGATTTTATTCATGTGTAGCATCAGGTGCACCATGAGATGGTATGTGTCGCATGTGTGGTGATTAATTCCAAGGGTATCTTATGCTTGAAATATTTCATTACTATTGATTGTGTGAATACAGGGGAAGAGTAATTGATCGGGTGATGGCATCTAGCAAGCATGATCCGCCATATTTTGGGCACGTAGGCGCAACTCCAGTGATGTGGGGATGAATAAGGCTTATGCCTAATTTTTTATATTATAAAAGCTTATGTACATATCTGAAATTTGGAATATTAGTGGCTTGGCTAAATGTATAAACTAAAGTTAGAAAAAGCTTTATTTTTAGAAAAAACATACCATCTCATGGTGCACCTAATGCTACACATGAATAAAATCGTACGGATGGTGCACACATGCTACACATATCGTTATCGCATAAGTGGTGCACACAATGCTACACACTCATACAACTGTAGCGATATATCCAACCATGTAGGAGCACACATGCATCATTTGTAGAACAGCGAGCACACATGCATCAGCTGTGCGATAAAAATGCTGGATCTCACTAAACTAAATACTGAAGGATTAAATTAATGGGATAATTCCAATGCTTGTAACATCCCTCTTGCTTGAAATCACAATTGCCCTCAATTGTGCGACAAAAAAGTAGTCAATAAATCAGGGTACTGGAGAAAATATCGCTCGGGCATCCACTTAGCGTCCTCAACGGGGTGGTTCTTAAATGTAAGAAGATAAATAGGATATGAGTTTTCACATCTCATTTTAGTGATTTGTTGATCAATGATCTGGTCTGGATCTAAGAGCTGGGTCTCTCCTTGAAGCAATGGTGCATCGTCTAAAATAGGTCGAACTGGTGGGTCTCCATGGAAAGGTTTTAGGAGGTGCACATGAAAAGAATTATGAATTTTCCAATCGAGTGGTAATTCGAGCCGATAGGCATTGTCATTAATGTGCTCCAAAACATTAAAGGGACCATAGGACTTAGGGGCAAACTTAACTATAGGGTGTGTCTCAATACTCTAAAGTCTGTGCTTCTCAATACGTAAAATGACTAGGTCACCTTCAACAAATACAACTTTCTTTCTACCCTTGTTTGCACGTGTAGTAAACATAGCTTGAGCATGCTCGATATTCTTTTTGACAATAGCCAAAATGCTAAGAAATCTTCAGTAAATCGATTAACACCCTCTACTTGGTGCTTAAGGCGGGTTAATGGAGTAGGAATGGTCTTTCCATAGACAATTTGGAATGGAGATTTGCCTGTAGCAAAGTGCTTAGTGTTGTTGTAGGCAAATTGTAATATGTGTATAAAATTGTCCCATTTTCTTGGCTGACCTGTCATGTAAGCACGTAACATGTCACAAACAGTATTTTGTGTGACCTCGGTTTGGCCATTAGACTCGGGATGAAAAGCAGTGGAAAAATCTAACTTCGTACCAAGATTATCAAAGAGTGCGGTCCAGAAGTTACTACAAAATTTACTATCCCGGTCTGACATGATTACTTTTGGAAGGCCATGGTGTATAAAGATGTGCTTGATGAACAAATGAGCAGCTTGAACTGTGGTCAAGGTCTTCTTACAAGAAATAAAGTAAGCCTACTTGCTAAATCTATCAATGATAGTCCAAACATAGTAATGGTGCATTCAAGATAATCAGGTTTGGCATTATGATCGACGTGCCAAGGCATCCCTAGAATGAGATTGTGCTCATGCAAAGGAGCGACTAAGAAATCACGGCTCTTAACTAATGGCCCTAAAGTCACCTCAAGATCCTTACTATTTGCAAACAATTATAATTCGATCCTTGAAAAGATGATTTGACTTTATATTTTGTTTTGATGGTTGCGAGCCCTAACTTTTCATCTAAACATTGCGAAATGAAATCATGGGTGCTTCCATCATCAAATAAGACACTATGTTCTTTTCCATGCAATAGTGCAGTCATATGTAACAAAGAAGTACGAAAATAAGATGCACTTTTACCTGAATAACACTTACCTGAAGGGGTGTAGTCAGCATCTTCAGTGTCATTATCCTCATCCTCACCCTCTTGCTTGAAAGATTTATCATGGGATCCATCATCAATGTAGTTGATCCGTGCGGAGTTGTTGCGCTGACTATTACCGTTGGTATGTCCATTGGTTCTCCCTCCATTGCCTCTGTTGTTGTTGGTAGCATTCTTTGCTTGGGTACCTATCTTGAGTTATGATCTTTTCTAGGTCTGTGTAGTTTCTATCACAGATTTGTTAGAAATTTTGGACACAAGGCACATCCATTGACCGAACTACTACGTAAGACTCGTGCTTTCTCTTGGGGTGAGCAGCACACTTTAGCCTTTCAACAACTTAAGGGTGCAATGATGCACACACCACTTTTGACCATGCCAGACTTTATGAGACCCTTCTTTGTCATGGTTACTAATGCTAGTGGACAAGGTTTTGGGGTTGTGCTCATGTAAGATAACCATCCAATTGCATTTGAGTCATGTAAATTAAAACCAACAGAGCTAAACTATTCCACATATGATAAAGAACTAGCTAAACCACGTAGAGCTAAACTATTCCATGGCTGTGGTGCATGCCCTTAAACTCTAGAAACACTATCTTATGGGTTCTGAGTTACTCATTAAGACTGATCACCAGAGTCTTAGACATCTCCTTAGTTAATCGGTGATCTCGGATCAGCACATTAAATGGGTTGCCTTTATTGACAGCTTTAAACCGATGATCCAATATCAACCAGGCAAAGACAATGTAGTTGCCGATGCACTGAGCTGTCGACCTAGCATAAATAATATCTCAGTCATTGAGGGAGACCCTTTTGAGCCTATGAAGGCAGACTATCCTATTGATCGAGACTTTTCAAAAATTTGGCATAAGATTAAGCAAGCTAATAGCACCCCTATGGCCTCGTATTCCATCATAATGACTATCTATTCTATGAAAAGCACTTGTGTGTCACTGCACCATTTTGATGCTTGGTACTAGAGTAGATACATCAGCCACCCTACATGGGACATAGAGGCGTTGCTGCTATGTATCAGACTATAATTCAAGATTTTTTTTGGCCTAAGCTTAAAGTTGATGTTGCAACTTTTGTTGCACAATGTCTTACTTGTCAAAAAGTCAAGAGCTACAAGGGCAAATATCAAGGTTTACTTATGCCTTTACCAATTCCAAATGGCCCATGGGAGTAGATTTCTATGGACTTTATTACTGGATTTCCTACAACTAGCTCAGGTTTTGATATGATTTGGACTATTCAGCAAGCATGCTTACTTTATTCCTTGTAAGAAGACCTTGACCGTAGTTCAGGTTGCTCATTTGTTCACCAAGCACATCTTTATACACCATGGTCTTCCAAAAGTAATCATGTTAGACTGGGATAGTAAATTTTGTAGTAACTTCTAGACCACACTCTTTGACAATCTTGGTATGAAGTTAGATTTTTCCACTGCTTTTCATCTCGAGTCTAATGGCCAAACCGAGGTCACACAAAATACTATTTGTGACATGTTATGTGCTTACATGTTTGGTCAGCCAGGCAAATGGGACAAATTTATACACATATTACAATTTGCCTATAACAACACTAAGCACTCTGCTATAGGCAAATCTCCATTCCATCATTCCCCCATTGACCCACCTGAAGCACCAAAGTAGAGGCTGCTGATGGACTTATTGAAGATTTCTCTAGCATTTTGGCTACTGTCAAAAAGAATATCGAGCACGCTCAAGCTATGTTTACTACACGTGCAAACAAGGGTAGAAAGAAAGTTGTATTTATTGAAGGTGACCTAGTAATGTTACATATTAAGAAGTGCAGACTTAAGAGTATTGAGACACACCCTGTAGTTAAGTTTGCCCCTAAATCCTATGGTCCCTTTAAAGTTTTGGAGTGCATTGATGACGATGCCAATCGGCTCCAATTACCACCCGATTGGAAAATTCATAATTCTTTTCATGTGCACCTCCTGAAACCTTTCCATGGAGACCCACCAGTTCGACCTATTTTAGACGATGCACCATTGTTTCAAGGAGAGACCCAGCTCTTAGAGCCAAACCACATCATTGATCAACAAGTCACTCAAATGAGACGTGGAAACTCATATCCTATTTATCTTCTTACATTTAAGAACCACCCCATTGAGGATGCTAAGTGGATGCCCGAGCGATATTTTTGCCAGTACCTTGATTTATTGGCTACTTTTTTGTCACGCAATTGAGGGCAATTGCGATTTCAAGCAAGAGGGATGTTACGAGAATTGGAATTATCCCATTAATTTAATCCTTTAGTAATTAGTTTAGTGAGATCCAGCTTTTTTGTCGCACAGCTGATGCATGTGCACTCGCTGTTCTGTAGTGATGCATGTGTGCTCCTACATGGTTGGATATATAGCTACAACTATATGAGTGTGTAGCATTGTGTGCACCACTTACGCGATGACGGTATGTGTAGCATGTGTGCACCATCCATACGATTTAATTCATGTGTAGCATCAGGTACACCATGAGATGGTATGTGTCACATGTGTGCATCATTCATTTGTGATTTATTGATTTCGTGTTGCTATAATACTGAAAGGTTGATTGATTCTGGTGATTAATTCCAAGGTTATCTTATGCTTGAAATATTTCATTACTATTGATCATGTGAGTCCATGGGAAGAGTAATTGATCAGGCGATGGCATATGGCAAGCATGATCCGCCATATTTTGGGCACATAGGTGCAACTCCAGTGATGCGGGGATGAATAAGGCTTATGCCTAATTTTTAATATTACAAAAGCCTATGTACATAATTGAATTTTGGAATATTAGTGGCTTGGCTAAGTGAATGAACTAAAGTTAGAAAAACCTTTATTTTTCGAAAAAGCCAGCTATTCTAGAAGGTGGATGGGTTTTTTGTAAAAGCTTGCATGGAGGAAAGCACAGAGGCTTTTGTATGAATTTTTCTCGGAAGCTTTTTGGAGGAATATACATAAATACATAGGAGGTGGAAGGAGAGCACCACTCCTATGGGGGGAGATTGTACCCAACACACTTGTTCTGTCTCTTCCATTTGTGAGTTTTGAGAGTTTGTGCATATTTTCGAAGAGTGTTGCTGTGTTTTTCAAGAATTTGCACACTGTGACGAGAAATGCTCATGGAACCTGACATCCTTGAAAATCACAACAACACTCTTCAAAAATACGCACAAACTCTTAAAACTCACAAATGGAAGAGAAAAACAAGCGTGCTGGGTACAATCTCCCCCCTTAGGAGTGGTGCTCTCCTTCCACCTCCTATGTATTTGTGTATATTTCTCAAAAATCTTCCGAGCAAAAATCATACAAAAGCCTCTGTGCTTTCCTCCATGCATCTTTTTACAAAAGCCCATCCACCTTCTAGAATAGGTGGCTTTTTCTAAAAATAAAGCTTTTTCTAACTTTAGTTTATTTACTTAGCCAAGCCACTAATATTCCAAAATTCAATTATGTACATAAGCTTTTGTAATATCAAAAATTAGACATAAGCCTGATTCATCCCTGCATCACTGGAGTTGTGCCTACATGCCCAAAATATGGCGGATCATGCTTGCCAGATGCCATAGCCCGATCAATTACTCTTCCCCTGGATTCACACGATCAATAGTAATGAAATATTTCAAGCATAAGATAAGCTTGGAATTAATCACCAGAATCAATCAACCGTTCAGTATTATAGGAATGCAAAATCAATAAATCACAGATGAATGGTGCATACATGCGACATATACCATCTCATGGTGCACCTGATGCTACACATGAATTAAATCGTACAGATGGTGCACACATGCTACACATACTGTCATTGCGTAAGTGGTGCACACAATGCTACACACTCATATAGCCGCAGCCGTATATCCAACCATGTAGGAGCACACATGCATCACTATAGAACAGTGAGCACACATGCATCAGTTGCACAACAAAAATGTTGGATCTCACTAAACTAAATACTGAAGGATTAAATTAATGGGATAATTCCAAATCTCGTAACATACCTCTTGCTTGAAATCGCAATTGCCCTCAATTCCGTGACAAAAAAGTAGTGAATAAATCAGGGTACTGGCGAAAATATCACTCGAGCATCCAATATCAACCAGGTAAAGACAATGTAGTTGCCAATGCACTGAGCCATTGACCTAGCATAAATTATATCTCAGTCATCGAGGGAGACCCTTTCGAGCCTATGAAGGTAGACTATCCTATTGATTGAGACTTTTCAAAAATCTGGCATAAGATTAAGCAAGCTAATAACACCCCTATGGCCTCGTATTCCATTCATAATGACTATCTATTCTATGGAAAGCGCTTGTGTGTCACTGCACCATTTTTATGCTTGGTACTAGGGAAGTACATCAACCACCCTACATGGGACATAGAGGCGTTGCTGCTACATATTAGACTATAATTCAAGATTTTTTCTGGCCTAAGCTCAAAGTTGATGTTGCAACTTTTGTTGCACAATGTCTTATTTGTCAAAAAGTCAAGAGCTACAAGGGCAAATATCAAGGATTACTTATGCCTTTACCAATTCCTGATGGCCCATGGGAGCAGATTTCTATGGACTTTATTACTAGATTTCCTACAACTAGCTCACTCAGCTTTTGATATGATTTGGACTATCATTGATAGATTTAGCAAGCAGGCTTACTTTATTCCTTGTAAGAAGACCTTGACTGCAGTTTAGGCTGCTCATTTGTTCATCAAGCACATCTTTATACACCATGGCATTCTAAAAGTAATCGTGTCAGATGGGGATAGTAAATTTTGTAGTAACTTCTGGACCGCACTCTTTGACAATCTTGGTACGAAGTTAGATTTTTCCACTGCTTTTCGTCTTGAGTCTAATGGCCAAACCGAGGTCACACAAAATACTATTTGTCACATGTTACGTGCTTACGTGTCTAGTCAGCCAGGCAAATGGGACAAATTTATACACATATTACAATTTGCCTATAATAACACTAAGCACTCTGCTATAGGAAAATTCTATGGAAAGACCATCATGCAAGCTTCACATGGTTCTTTGATTTCTACTACTGCAGGTAAGTGAGCAACCATACCTTGCTTCTACATCTCCTTCAGCACTGCAAATCCAATGTGGCCGAATCTTTCATGCCAAAGTATACTTGTGCCCACTCCAACGGTGGCTGTGAGAGCAATTAGCTCATACAGGTTTTTCCTCCTTACTCCTGTGCCAATAAGATTGCCAACAGTATCCAAAATTTTTGCTCTTGTCTTGTTGAACCTCACCTCATGGTCAAGGTTGGTTATGGAAGTAGCTGATAGTAGATTTATCTTGATTTGTGGAACATACAACACATTAGATAGTTTCTTAACATCTCCATTTACAAAAACAAATGGAACTGTACCTATACCCTCAATAGGGCATTTTGCGTTATTTCCAACCATCATGGTGATGGGTTCCTGTAGAGGCTACATGGAACAATATAGACCCTTCTTGCAAGTCATGTGACGGGAGGCACCACTATCCAACACCCATGAATCAGTGGTTGAAGCTTCTTGAACTCAGGAACACTCTTCTTCAATGGCCAAAAATAGATCCAACTCTACTTCAACTCTACTTCAACTCTACTTCGGCTGTGTTAGCTGTCTCTTTCCCCTTATTTGTCTTCTTCAAGGTACCATTCTTTTCATCTGCTTACTTGACCCAGCAATCTGCAATCACATGGCCCTTCTTCTTGTAGTAGAAGCATTCTCCCTGAAAGTTATTCTTGCCACCCTTCTTCTTTTTGTCACCACTAGTAGAGGACTCACCTTTGGTGGAGGAATTAACTTTGCCTTTCGCAGTGGTAGAGAACGTAGCATCCCCATTGCCACCTCCATCTCGAGCTTTAATCCTCAATTCCTCCTCCATAAGTAAATCATAGAACTCCTCAAATGTCAATGGTTGGGGTCTCAATTGAGTGTTAAGCACTATTACCAGTCCATCAAACCTTGGTGGACATATCTGGAGACACCGTTGAGCTAGCTCTTTGCTAGTCTTTTGTATCCCAGCACTAGCCATCTGGTCACACAGATTTTTGATTCGGGTTATGAACGCCTCCATTGTCTCTCCTTTATTAAACTTCTCAGTTTTGAGGTGATTCTCCAGCTTTTGGATCCTTGTTTGATTCCGTGTCTCATACTGACTCTTCAATATGTTCCAGGCCACAGATGCCTTAGATGTATGCTAAATCAAGGTCAAAACACTATCAGTAGTACTTGTAACCAGGGCACACTAAGCATCTATGTTCTTGCATTTCCAAGCTCGTAGAAGGTCAGAATTAGGAGGTATCATTCTCCCCAGATTTGTTTGGTCAGGGGTTTCTTATGGTTCTAGGCCAGTCCCTAGTAATGTCTCCAAAAGCTTATACAAATCCAGAATAGCAGTAATTTTAAACTTCCACAGAGTGTAGTTTGCACCATCTAGGTTGCCTTTAGTGAAGGCTGGTGAGCGAATTCTCAACACCTAGATTGTTGGTGTAGCTATTGAGCTTGAGCCGCTTCCTATTGCCACCACTCCATATGCTATTGAACCTCTTACCTCTCTTCTACTCTTTGATCCTTAGAGCCGCATGGGCTCTGATACCATGTTAAATTACACGGTGCAGTGGAATAGAAACTGAACAAAGAATAGAGAGTAAATAGCAAACTGGAGATGAACAAAATTTTCCTTCAATACTGATGTAGTACAGATGATGGCTTTGTCCACCTGTGTGCTCCCACAATGGAGCTTAGATGGCGACTTAAACAGATACTAGGTGAAGAGCTACTAGCTGAAAGATCTCTGCTAGAAGATCTGATCTGATATAATGGACTGGGAAGGTCGCCTCTTTATAGCTATGAGGGTGGTAGTTGGATCAATGTAGTCGGTGGAGCCGACCAGTCAACCTAGTCGATGGAGCCGACCAGTCAACCTAGCCAGTGGAACCGACTAGTCATCCATGGAATATTCAGGGAATATTTCCTATACCTTCTATAGACCCCAGCAAGAGCAATGGGCTCCCACACAATCAAGACAATGTGCCTCATTGTGCTATCAGCTTACCTACCCTGCCTAGCCCATAGACTAGACTCACATAGATCACCTTTCTACCATCAATAGTCTCATTGATAGACCTCATATGACATGCAAGTCAAGATCCCATTCAATGTCCCGGGCTCACACATGGCTTCTCCTCATATGGGGGCCTTACAACTTGAGCACCTTGGACCATTGGTGGTTACTAGGAGGGTGGGGCATTGAACATATCTAATAGGTGTCGAGAGATCTAGGAAGAGAGGAGAGAAAGTAGAGAGGGAAGGACAAAACAAAAGAGGCCAGAGGTGCTGATGAGCTTTAAGGTCATAAGGGATAGATATCAAGGCTACACTTGCCTCTTCTTTCATGAAGATGAAATGTTTGAGAAAATGGCTAATGGAATGTTTGAGAAAATAGGGGCCCCTAATGTTCCAAAAATAAAAATGATTAATTAGTTTTTGGAGGCATGATGGGTGAACCTAAGTTTGTGAAATAGATGCTGCAAAGGTTCGAGATCATGGACTGTCTAAAGGCTTCCGTAGCTGCCACCTTGAGCTACTACATGATGCCCTCACAATGCCCTCTTTTCGCCTCTCCATCTCTCTCTCTCTCTCTTCGTGATTACACCTGGCTAATGGAATGTTTGAGAAAATAGGGGCCCCTAATGTTCCAAAAATAAAAATGATTAATTAGTTTTTGGAGGCGTGATGGGTGAACCTAAGTTTGTGAAATAGATGCTATGAAGGTTCGAGATCATGGACTACTGTCCTAAGGCTTCCGTAGCTGCCACCTTGAGCTGCTATATAATGCCCTCACAATGCCCTCTCTTTGCCTCTCCATCTCTCTCTCTCTCTCTTCGTGATTACACCTGGCTTCAATGCCCTCTCTCTCTCTCTTTCCCTTCGCCTCTCACCCAACTGGTCTCCCTTCATCTCTCACTACCTTGTCATATTTTGAAAGAGGGATGTCTTCCTGGCGCAGTATTTGGGATGAGCACAGCTGGCTTAGCCTATCGAAGATTGCTAAACAATTTCAATTATCCCCAAGGAAGGACACCTTTGTGATTGCAAGCTTTGCTCAATTGAAGGAGAATTGGCCTAGCAACCCAAATTTTCAATGGCAAAGGTAGATTTAAGGGGCTACAGGGAAATAACTCTCTCGTTTTACATCCTAAATTTTCTTCACAAAATTACGAATGCTTTGCAACTGATTTGGGATGAAGATTGTAGATATTTTAAAAGTTCTGAATTTTTGAAGTGCGAGGAGCTATTAGAACCCAAATGAGAAAATAGTTCATTTTAATTTAGCATGTGAGGAACCAAAGATTATGTATGAGTCCATAAATTTAGTGGGTGAAAAAACCAAAAGGTGGTCACAAATCTTTGCCCGTGGAAGACTGATCTAGCTACTCGTCTTTTATAAAAGAGGCCCAATGAACGAGGTGAATGATAGATTTCATTCAAGAGGCCTGCCTAATGAGGCTTTATGTTAGTTTTATTGTATATCGGAAAGTGGACATGTAAATGCAATAGGGTAGAAGTTGGAAATGTAAGATGCACGGAATTGTATGGAAGAAGAGTAGAGTTTTCAAAAATTAGATAGTAAAGGTAGATATTTTGTACATTTCATTAGTGGAAAATGTTGTATTAAATTTTTTGGTATTATTTTGTTAGATTTAGTGAGTTGTGGTTTTGTTATCTCTTCAAACTTTTTTTTATTGTATGCTTTTGTAAAGAAGGGAGTGGTCGGACCAATAAATGAAGTTAGTTCATGCGGCCGTGTTTTCAATATTTTCGTTTGTCCAAATGTGATCGATGGTTGATCCATTGATTGTTGTTGGATGGTTAATCAATTGTGTGAAATTTCTTTGGGACATGAAATTTTGAAGGGGTTTGTTGGAGTTGCTTGAATTGTTTATATTACTGTTGAAATCTCCTATTATTGTTATTGGTATATCATTGGGAACATTTTCGAATTGGTGTTCTAATGATGTGAGAAGTGATGTGATTTTAGATAGGGGAGAGTTATATATATTGATAATGGCGATGTTTTTATTTTTTGTTGTCTTGAAGATTGTGAGGTAGGTTTCTGAACCTTTGTTGTTTGTGTAATGATCTTTGTGTAGTTCTATGTTTTTTTTGTACAACGTAGTGATTCCGACTCCTTTGTTGTGCAAGCATGTGAATGATGGGAAAGATAAATCTGCTAATGTATTTTCATGCAACTCTTGGAGGAAACTTATTGTTGCACTCATTAAGCTTTTATCATTGACAATGTTTATGAAATGGGGTGCAAGTTTTTGTGTGTTTAGAGATTGCGGTGTTTTGAAGTCATACTTTGAAGAGGAAAAATTCTTTTGTCGAGGAATCCATTGTCGCTCTTGCTTGAGTCAGTCAATCTCTTTTAATACATTCTTATCTACTTTGATGTGTTTAGGTTCAAGTGGCTTAATGAGGTAGAGGTTTTTGGGGTTTCATATGCGTGAAAGGGCTGTGTATGTGAGGTCATACAATTTGATTAGCGATGGATCAAATGCCAAAAAATCCATTGACAAACCTTGTGAACGATGAATTGTTCTAGCAGCTACTGGTTGAATAGGAAATTGCGTTCTTGAGATTGTATTAAAGTTGCTTTTTCCTAATTGAAATTCATGCATGATAGGATATATTCATGTCCATGTCTTGGGAATGTTGTTCTCATAAATGGAGGAGTTATTGAAGCGAGTTTGTCTTCCTATGCTTGTGTTGTTGAAGGAGATCCATATGACTAAATTCCCATTTGTTTTTGTTGAATGTTCGAATATGCCATCAGCTCCATTCACCAAACCATCGGGAATGTGGAGATTTTCCAAACAAATTTCGACAATCTTTTCGGGTTTTAGGTGAAGTACTTGTAAGAAAACAATACAACATCTGTGCTCAACAGATAACAGAATCTCGTATGCAAGAGAGAAAATCAGATAGTATGGAGAATCAAAAATTTGATTACTGTAAAACTGATACAATAGATAGCACTACCTCCCAGCCATGTGCTCCTGTGTGAGAAGCTTTGATGGCATGCTGGAAACAGTAGAGGATGAAGTCTGGATGCTAAGGAATTAGGGTTGTTGTAGCCAATGATGAATAATGGGCTTCACGGGCTTGCTCTTATATAGCCACCAGTTGTAGTCGGTTAGACCCATTTGGGAGACCGCCGACCCAGTCCGTCCAAAATGGTCAACTGGAGGTTGGTCCTGAAATAGGCCACTGACCACACGATAGAATCGTGGCATAGAATAGAGCAACTGACCTATGGAGATTGTTTGGCCCAAAGCCATTCGGGATCATCTGAAGCTCCGAATGGGCCCCGCAACCCGAGAGTGGGGCTGCCCCGAGAAATGCTCCATCTACCCTCAGTGCGGTCAGTCATGGGATGCCTTCCTACACTTGCATGTAGCCTAGTTGGCAGTGTGCCAACTCTATCTAAAGCTGTCCAATCATTAGGCCACACATGGCCCCCATCTGGTGTCCAAACCAGGACCTACCAGATAACCGAGCTACTCAAATGCCTTCTTCTCATATGGGGGGCTTACAAGTAGAGTTAGCTGATTCTCATGTAGTTACACGAGAGTGGAGCATTGATATCTAACAAGTACCTTGTGTAATCCTGCTGTGTTTTTGGGATTGGGGGGATTGTAATAGTCTTGCTACATGTCTTGTGTCTTTTGTCTTTTGCTTCTAGGATATGGGGATTATGTTGAAGCAATTCAAAAACTTCTTTGTTGTGAATGTCTTTCAAAGTATTAGTGTAGAACAAGTGGGGAATGTTTTGCTTTTGTTGTGGATGCCTATGGTATTTGGTGTTAATGTAAGATATGTTGACCAATGTGTGATTTCCTATTCTTATTCTATTGAGTATGTCTATGAATTATTTGTTTGTTTGATGCATTGGTGTCGTAACTTTGTAATGTTGAACATTATCTTTCCAAAATGATGTTTGCATTGTTGTGTTCGTTGTTTGAGGTAAGAAAAGCCAACAATCTTTTGTTGGGCTAGCTTGGCAAAGGTCTTCACAAGAACATCAATACCCCCAAATGGTTGGAGATGGTCATGCTTGATTTCTCTTAAGCGCATGTCTACTACCACCCAAGTACTATGACCAATTAAGAACACTTCATTGAAGACAACTAGTTGTAGGTCTTTGTACATTTGCGATAGCTCTTGTAGCTTCTCACTTGAGAGGCTTGTGTAGTGTGATGCCATAAGTGGAAGGTGCAATGTGGCATGGGTTGTTGTGCCTCCAATGTTAAATGCTACTTTTGCTATGTATGCTAATAAGAGCACCTTCGGCAACTCAATGTTGTCTATTACCTTGTGCGAGTAATTGCGTAGGAGTGCTTGGACTATGGCCATTAGGGTAAAATTTTTACCTATTCCTGCATTTCCTGTTAGGAAAAGATGGAATGGTTTGTTTGGAGATGATCTTTTGTTTAGCATGATGTCATCCACAACTAGGCGTTGTTCATCATTTAGTGCTATGAAGGTATTGTAGTAGTCATTGTTAGATTCAATGATGTATGTTAGCAACTTTTGCTTGTGGGATTGATTATTGATTGGTGCTTTTGGCAAGTCAATTCCAATGGCATAGACTTTAACATGATTTGTTGTTTGATGACTTGTGGATGATTTTGTTGTATTGCTAGTGTTTGATGAATTTGTCGAGAATGTGGGGATGAGCTTGTTGAAATTTCCTTGTTTGGATCTATGATGTCTTTGTGCAAGACATACATATCATGCCATTGTAGCAATTATTAAATTACACAATGCAACGAAACAGAAACTAAACAAAGAATAGAGAGTACACAGCAAGCTGGAGAGGAACAAACTTTTCTTTCAATACTGATGTAGTACAGATGATGGCTCTGTCCACCTGTGCGCTCCCACAATGGCACTTAGATGGCGATCTAGACAGATACTAGGTGAAGAGCTACTAGCTAGAAGATTTGATCTGAACTGATCTGATACAATGGACTCGAGAGGTTACCTCTTTATAGCTATGAGGGCAGTAGTTGGATCAACGTAGTCGGTGGAGTTGACCAGTCGACCTAGTCGGTGGAGCTGACCAATCAACCTAGTCGGTGGAACCGACTAGTCATCCATGGAATATTCAAGGAATATTCCCTATACCGTCGCCTCGAGGGCTCCCACCCTCGAACCCTCACCAGCCAGCTAGCCCCTAGGTCCCAAGAAGAATAAGGGGCTCCTGCACAATCACCTTTCTACCATCAACAGTCTCATTGATAGACCTCATCTGACATGCCAGTCAAGATCCATCCAATGTCCCGGGCTCACACATGGCTTCTCCTCATATGGGGGCCTTACAACTTGAGCATCTTGGACCACTGGTGGGTACCAGGAGGGTGGGGCATTGAGCATATCTAACACCCCCCCTCAATGTCCACCCGTAGGTGAACTACCTTCTTGGCCCAATGCCGAATCTCTGAAGATGACCCTGAAGCTAATCCTTCCCGAGTGCCTTGGTGAAGATATCTGCTCCATTTTGCTCTATTGGACAGTAGACCAATTCCACTATCCTATCCTCGATCAAATCATGCACATAGTAATATTGAATCTCTATATGTTTTGTGCGCGCATGAAACACTGGATTTTTAGCAATGGCCATGCAACTTTGATTGTCGCACCTCAGCACAGTTGCCTCATCCTCTTGCACTCCCATGTGCCATAAGATCCTCCTCAGCCACACTGCTTCACACATAGCAAAACATGTTGCCTTGTACTCAACCTTGGTAGAAGACAATGCCATTGTTGGTTGTTTCTTACTGATCCAAGAGAAGATACCTGAACCTAAAGAGAAACAATATCCAGAAACTAATTTCCTAAAATCAACATCTCCAGTCCAATCTGAGTCACAATGATGAGCCAAGGAAGTGCTTGTACCATAGGTGATTCCATAATCAAGAGTGCCCTTTACATACCTGAGCACCCGTATCCCTGCATTCCAATGATTCTCCTGGGGCTTATTAGAGAACTGCTCAAAATGCCAATAGTAAAACTGATGTCCGGTCTAGTGTTGCACAGATAGATGAGACTGCTGACCAACTTCCAGTACCTCCCAATGTCTGCTGGTGGTGAGGCATCCTCCATAGACAACCTCGTATTTACCTCCATAGGTGTAGCTATCTCCTTGCACTCGGACATACCAAATGCCTTCAAGATCTCCCTTGCATATTTTTGCTGAGAGATGAAGATCTTGCCTGGCTCTTGCTAGACTTCAATCCTCGAACAGTAGTGCATCAAGCCTAAGTCTGTCATCTCAAACTCCATGCTCAACGCCTTTCTAGTCTGCTGGATCATGTCTTCATAGTCATGTATAATAAGGAGATCATCCACATATAGAACTATAATAGTGGTTTTTCCACCTTTCCTATACACATACAAGTTAGCAACTGAGGCACATCTTTTGAAGTTTAATTTATGAAAGAATTTGTTTATCGGTTGGTACCATGCTCTTTGGGCCTGTGTCAGCCTCTATATAGAGCCTTCTTCAGCTTACATACCTTGTTCTCAAAATGGGGGGCCTCAAACCCAGGTGGCTGAGCCACGTACACCTCCTCCTTGAGGTCACCATTCAAGAATGCTGATTTAACATCCATTTGATAAATTGGCCACTTTTTATGAGTAGCCACTGATAGTACTGTGCGAATAGTGGTCATTCTGGCAATCGTAGTGAAAGATTCCTGAAAATCAAACCCTTCAACGTGCGAAAATCCTTGTGTAACCAATCTGGCTTTGTACTTTTCCAAAGTCCCATCGGTCTTGTACTTTACCTTCCAAACCCACTTGGTGCCAATAACCTTTCTATTAGGTGGTCGATCTACTAGCTCCCAAGTTTCATTCTTCATGATGTTGTCATATTCTACTTGCATAGCATTTTTCCAATCTCGGTCTGCAAGTGCTTCCTCCAAACTCGCAGGCTTCTTTACTTCTGCAATAATCTCAGCCATCAAGGCCATATTGACTATGTGAGCAGAAGCCCTCCTTTGCTCCTCGATTCTTTGAGACCAGCTTGGTCCATCTGCATGCTGCTCAACAGACATAGGCATTTGATTATCATTGTCATAGAGCTACCTTACCCATCATTGCAATGGCTTTTCCGGTGGTGTAACAATAGGTTTGTGACTTATACCTTCATCATATGATATTTCCTCCTCCTTTATAGCTCTTGGGACATAGGTCCATAGTGAATTACCTCTTCACTTGATGATAAAGTGGAAGAGCTCTTCTCTACCTCCACTGCATGTGGTTGCTCGCTGAACACCATATCGTGGCTTGCTATGATCTTCTTTGCCTCTTGGTCATACAACTTATAGGCTTTCTTCTCATCACAATAGCCTAAGAAAATACATTTGGTGCTTTTTGGTTGTAGCTTGTTTCTCTATTTGTTTGGTACATGCGCATAGCATTCATACCCAAACATTCTGAAGTGGGAGACAGATGGCTTCTTATCGCTGTAAGCCTCATGTGGTGTTTTACCTTTGAGTGCCTTTGTATAGCTGCGATTAAGGATGTAAACCACAGTATTGACAGCCTCAACCCAAAAGTAGTTTGGCAGTCCAGCACCTTTCAACATACACCTCCCCATCTCCACCGTGGTCCACATTCGGCATTCAACAACAACCAAATTTTACTGAGGCGTATGTGGTGTTGTCGTTTGTCACTTGATCCCTTTGCTCTTGCAAAAATCTCCAAAATCTGTAGAAACAAACTCACCACCACCATCCGATTTGATTTTCTTCACTTTTCTCCCTGTTTCATTTTCAACAAGTTGTAGCCTTTTTGCAAAGAAAGTCCACCCACATCTTCCTACTATAGTCGTCGACAATCAATAAAAAATGGGAAGATCCCCCCAAGGCCTATGTAGGCATCTTACTGCACAAGTCAACATGCACCAACTCTAGAGGAGCGTTTGCTCTATTCTTGCTTTCTTGTGGGAATGCCTTTCTCTATTGCTTACCCATCATGCAAGCTTCACACGGTTCTTTGATTTCTCTGACTGCAAGTAAGTGAGCAACCATACCTTGCTTCTGCATCTCCTTCAGCACTGCAAATCCGACGTGGCCGAATCTTTCATGCCAAAGTCTGCTTGTGCACACTCCAGTGGTGGCTGTAAGAGCACTTAACTCATACAGGTTGTTCCTCCTTACTCTTTTGCACAGATGTTTTTATTGAAGCCATGCTTATATATTAATATCATATCTTGGCGAAAGTTTTCAAGATCATTTTTTTAGTTTCACAATATTAGTAGAATGTAGTACTATTTTATATATGTTCTTTGGAATTTTGAAGTAAAAAATGTAAATCCTAGCGAAACTTTAAAATTATTTGCATAAACTTTCAAATTTTGGCGAATGTTTCAAACATTTATTTTTATTAGGGCATAATAACTTTCAACGCCAATATAAAAGTTTAGCTTCTTAACAAAACTAACTTGAAAAAAACATCCATGCTCCTGTGCCAACAAGATTACCTACACTATCTAGAATTTTTGCTCCTGTCTTGTTGAACCTCACCTCATGGTCAAGGTCAGTTATGGAAGCAACTGATAACAAATTTCTCTTGATTTGTGGAACATACAGCACATTAGATAGTTTCTTAACATCTCCATTTACAGAAACAAATGAAACCGTACCTGTATCCTCAATAGGGCATTTTGCATTATTACCAACCGTCAGGGTGATGGGTTCCTTTAGAGGTTGCATGGAACAATATAAACCCTTCTTGTAGGTCATGTGACAGGAGGCACCACTATCCAACACCCATGAATCAGTGGTTGAAGCTTCTTGAACTAAGGAACACTCTTTCTCAATGGCTAGAAATAGATCCAACTCTACTTCTGCTGTGTTAGCTATCTCTTTCCCCTTATCTGTCTTCTTTAGGATACCATTCTTTTCATCTGCTTTCTTGACCCGGCAATCTTCTATCATATGGCCCTTCTTTTCGCAGTAGAAGAATTCTTTCTGAAACTTCTTCTTGCCACCCTTCTTCTTTTTGTCACCACTAGTAGAGGACTCACCTTTGGTGGAGGAACCACCTTTGCCTTTCGCACTGATAGAGAAAGCAACATCCCCATTGCTGCCTCCATCTCGAGCTTTAAGCCTCAATTCCTCCTCCATAAGTAAAGCACAGAACTCCTCAAATGACAATGGTTGGGGTCTCACTTGAGTGTTAAGTGCTGTTACTAGTCCATTAAACCTTGGTGGACATATCCAGAGACACCGCCGAGCTAACTCTTCGCTAGTCTTTTGTATCCCAGCACCAATTATCTAGTCACGCAGATTTTTGATTTAGGTTATGAACACCTCCGCTGTCTCTCCATTAAACTTCTTAGCTGCGAGCTAATTCTCCAAGTTCTGGATCCTTGTTTGATTCCGCGTCTCATACTAACTCTTCAATATGTTCCAGGCCACAGTTGCCTTAGATGTATGCTGAATCAAGGTCAAAACACTATCAGTAGTACTTGTAACTAGGGCACATAGAGCATCTGCATTCCTGCATTTCCAAGCTCGTAGAAGGTCAGCAGTAGGGGGTATCATACTCCCCAAATTCACTGGGTTGGGGGTTCCTTGTGGTTCTAGGTCAGTCCCTAGTACTGTCTCCAGAAGCTCATGTGAATCCAGAATAGCAGTAATTTTAAACTTCCATAGAGTGTAGTTCGTACCATCTAGCTTGCCTTCAGTGAAGGCTAGTGGGCAAATTCTCAACGCCTAGATTGTTGGTGCATCAGTAGCTGCTGAACTCGAGCCTCTTCCTGTGGAGCCGCTTCCTATTGCCATCACTCCGTATGCTGTTGAAGCCCTCGCCTCTCTTCTATTCTTTGATCCTTAGAGCTGCCTGGGCTCTAATACCATGTTAAATTACATGATGGCGCAGTGGAACAAAAACTAAACAAAGAATAGAGAGTACACAACAAACTGGAGAGGAACAAACTTTTCCATGAATACTGATGTAGTACAGATGATGGCTCCGTCCACCCGTGCACTCCCACAATGGAGCTTAGATAGCGATCTAGACAGATACTAGGTGAAGAGCTACTAGCTAGAAGATCTGGATCTGAACTGATCTGATACAATGGACTGGGGAGGTCACCTCTTTATAGCTATGAGGGCAGTAGTCAGATCAACGTAGTCAGTGGAGTTGACTAGTCGATCTAGTTTATGGAGCCGACCAGTTAACCTAGTCGGTGGAATCGACTAGTCGTCCATGGAATATTCAAGGAATATTTCCTATACCATTGCCTCGGGGGTGGGAGCCCCCGAACCCCCACCAGGGGGACCATTGGCCCCCTTAGGACCTGACAGCTAGCCCTAGGTCCTAGCAAGAATAATGGGCTCCCACACAATCACCTTTCTACCATCAATAGTCTCATTGATAGACCTCATCTAACATGCAAGTTAGGACCCATCCAGTGTCCCAGGCTCATACATGGCTTCTCCTCATATGGGGGGCTTACAATTTGAGCACCTTGGACCACTAGTGGTTACCAAGAGGGTGGGGCATTGAGCATATCTAACAGCAATGTCATCATCAAGGCACGACTCAATATTATGGTATGGTAGAAAAAGAAGGCACAGCTCCCTATAGTGGTTTTCAGGATCTTTTGTTTCGTTGTAGTTGTTGAATCTAATGACTTTGTCTTTTTTTCTTTTCTTTGTTGTATTCCAACATTTGTGTAGCTACTTACAAACTTAGAAAGGCAAATATCATGCAAATCCTCTCTTCTCCTTAAGTACTCCGTGATGATGTCATCGAAGAAAATGTTGGTGCTTTCAGGGTGCATTTTTTGTAGTTGTTCATGACGCCTTAGTAGCAATGTTCGCTTCTCTGGTGGGTTTGTATTGATGTATTGAAATTTCCTTGTTGATTTGGAGAGTGGTAGCGATAGTGCTAGGTACATAGCTTGTTGAGAACTTATATGTTGAATATTCAAGATTGTATTGCCAACTTTTCTAATGCATTCATTTGGTGGTGCATTTGAATTGATGCATTGTGACATACCTTGTTTGACTGCGAAAGTGGTTTCCTTGTCTACTTTTGTCATGTAGGATGTGCAATAAGATGTTGCTCCATGAGGATTAAGTATGAATTGGACATCAGTGTTTGCACCCCATAACCTTGAGAGTGTAGGCTTGAAATTGTTGGTGTAAATGTCTTTTGGTTGCCGTCTCAAGAAAATGGTTAGTTGAGAACTAGATGCTTGTAATGCCAGTAGATATTCTTCTTCAGTTATTTGAAGAGTTGACAAGAAGCTATTGTAATCTAGTGATTCTATGTCTTGTTGTTGGAGAGCAAAGTTGATTTTTTTGGGATGTTTTTTTGGACTAGAAATATCGACATCGTCTTGCAATGGCATTAAGATTTTTGTGTGTTGCATTGTGGTCGATGGAAGCCAAAGCGGCATTTTTTCTTCTTCTTGAAACATGTTTTGTGATGTTTATTTCATTAACGAATTTTGACATATCCATGGTTATGTAATGATCCACAAAAGACTCGATATCATAAGCACTCGACTTACCAAATGTGGGTGCATTCTCCACCCAGAGAAGCCCATGATCCTGTTGGCTCCCTCTATGTTGAAATTTTGTTACGAAGAAGAAATCGAGAATCTTCCCAAGCACACTCTCATCTTTTCTTAGGAAGGTCTTCAAGGCTTGGAATTTGTGGACATAGTATTGGGCTATGGTGACAGGATCTGAACAAAGAAGTTGTCTCTGTTTCTCTCATTCTTTCGTAGGAATGAATGAGTTAGAGCCTGAGTTGAGTTTTTCAAGTGCAGTTATCAAAGGCTCCCATAATTTTTCTACAGCAAATAAAGTTACAAAGAACGTTGGTGGTCCTAATTGTCTCAACATTGAGAAGAGGTTTTTCTTAAGATAGTGCTTATAATCCGTAGCAAACGTTCATAGGTGAGAGAAGTCTCGATATCCTATGTTTGAATGTAGGAGTTTTTTGATATTTGTGTCTAAAAGAGAAACTTTGGCTTGAAGTGTTGTTCCTTTTGTTTGAGCCTTTCGCATGCGAACCTAAGAAGATGAAAGAACTTGTTTTACTAAATTTTTCATTGTTTTGAAGAATAGATTTTCTATGGAAAGTGCAAATCGATGGTCCACATTTGTTAGTTCCCACTTTGCCATGTCTTGGTAGGAGGTGTGTTTTGGAAGGTTATACTTACGTGCGCTGCCAAAGAAAAGCTCAAGAAAACATAGCTCCTCGAAAAATTTGTCTTTGAAGATGCTCAAAGGGGAAAATCCTTCAGAGGGTGCCACTACAATAGTTTGACCTTCAAAGTCTACTACTTGCTAGCTTGTATAGATCTTTGAACTAAAGTATTCATGAGAAGTTCTTCTTCTTGTACCTCTTGCAAGTGTTCTTCATTGTTATCATATGTTTGTTTTTTTGTTTCTATAATTTTAATGTGCTCGTCCCAAACATGGTTTATAAGAACATTGTTGTGTTGGTATAGGGTTGATGTCAACAATTCTTTAACGCAAGCATCATGGTTGGTCTTACAACTCCGCTCATGTAATTCTGCTTATACAATAGTTTCCTTTTCAATGCTATCAGAACAATGTCATGTTCATCCAAGAATTTAGGTAGAACTTGTTGCGCTCTATCAATGTCTGCAAATACATTCACAACACTCCCATGGAGCCCATATTGACCTTTGTAGGTTAGTAGTTCATGGATTTGAGCGAGCGGTATTCTAATAGAAACCAATCGAGCTTTAATGTCATTGAGTGTGCTTGTAAAGTTTAATTTGCTGGCCATACGCATGTTCTTCTAAGGGAATAACTATATTTATTATTTTATGACATCTTTGTAACAGTGCACATATTGCATTTTGCGATGATTACGCTGTTGCAAGGTTGATTTCACTAGACTGCAAGAATACATCCATGTTAATGTTAAGTTTTTTCATCTTGTATCAAAATTTCAAGGATCTGCAGCATGCGCATGGATGGCTTGGAGTATCGAGTATTTTATTCAAGTATTTTTTTTCAAAAAGCATACCATTTCTCTTTCTCTTTTGACCATGTTTATTGTTGTGAAGTGTAAAGCTTTTGACTTCTACATTTGGTGCCATTGTGTGAAGAAGTGGTTGTAGAACTATTCTATGTATTTGTAGACTTTGTTTATTATAGCTCCACTTGTGTGTTGATTTTCTAAAGAAGTACTTTTGAATAAACTTGCAATTTCTTTTGCTGGAAGTTTGGAATTTTGTGCAACTAGTTGGTGTAGATGCAAATCGTTTTCATTTGACCAAAGCTTGTATGAACGTCTCCCATCCAAGTGAATTAATGAATTGATTGTGCAAACATTTTGGGACTCATCTAAGATGAAACTATATGTGGGAACCTTATTTTTCTTGCCTATAGTGATGTTTTTTAAAGCTTTGAAGCCATCGCAACAATAAAGTAAGGCAAACGACGATCCAAAGATTGAATTGAATCGTTCAAGGATATCCACAATTAGTGCAAGAAAAGATGCCGAGTTGAGAACAAGTGATTGAACTTTCTCTAGTGTTAGCAAGTATTCGTTGTTCATTGAGCAAAATATATGCCATGGAGTGTTTGCAGTACTCCATGTGGAAATAATGTTCTCGAAAATAGTTTGGGGAATTTGTTGGCACGTAATACTTGGAAACAAATGTTGCAAAAAAATGAGGACATTTGAGTTCAATGGCTAGAACGAAGCTTGGGTCCTTCATTAGTCATTTGTTTCTCAACAATGTATTTATACTCATATTCTTATATCTTTTGTTCAAAGTAGAAGTTCCACAAAATGCAAGTGTTGGCAATGGGAATTGCTTTGTCTTTGCATTTGAATTGTAGAAGGAAAATATAAATTTAGCACTCTTACACTGAAAAGCTTAAGTTAACCATGTTTTCTTGCAAGAGAAAGCTCGTCATACATTAGCCTCAAATGCTATTACAAAGCTGGAGCTATTAATAGTGAAGCTACTGCTAGGCTTAGTATTGCCTCTAGCCAACATCAAGTGCTCCTCATATAGTTGCACAAAAGGGGAAGGTAGACGAAGAACAATGTCAACATACGGTCCTCTAATGTGTACTGGCACCTAGACACCACCACGCTGAACAATGTTGTGAGGGAAGGAACCAACTCAATATTTTGGGGACTTTTGCATGAATAGCAATATGGCCGAAGAGGATCCCTGCTGACTCGTGCGCCTCCACAAGCCTCGCAAATATGCTCAATCAAGTCACGTTCACATTTGTAAAGTGCAACACACCAAATACCTGCAATTGCATGTGAAATTCATATTGGAGTTGAATATTAAACAATTAAAGTGGGAACAATTACCTTGGTCCTGTATCCCAAACGTGAAACTTGGCTCACAAAAGCATCTTTGAGATCATCTTTGGTTGGCCCATCAGGTACCTCAGCAACAAGTATGGTAAAGTCAAACACACAAATAGTTCCCTTGGCCTTTAAGAATAACATGTTCTTTAAGATATACATAACAACACCTTCTTCATTGAACTCTTGTATAAGCTGGGTGAGAGTTGGTTTACACTCATTAACAAAAGTTAACTGTGACAAGAAAATGATATTAGGGGATTTGTTTAACAAAATAGAAATAACGACGTTTGCTAAAGAAGCTATGTTAAACCAAACTTACTGCAGCTCTGTCCTCGTCTCGTGGCCCATCAACTATAATGATCTGGTCATTTGTGCGATCCTCGCTTGCCACTTTGAATTTGACAATCCCAATTGCCCCCGTTACATTAGAAACATTCCATTTGTTGAAGTTCATCATCTCACAAGCCCAAGGAACATATGTGCACAATGAATGATCTGGTAGCAAGCGAAGGTTTCCTTCAAAGGGCTCGCCTTTAATGATGCATGTAGTAACATCAAGAAGCAAGTAAATTTTTGAAGTCCCACCTTCAATGTTGCCTCTTGGGACAACACTTGCACCCTCAATTCTATAGAACTCACCAACTTCCAAGAAGTTGACAAACTGGTGAATGTAAGAGGATGGTATGAGCAAAGTAACTGTGTGTGAACAGACCTCATCCCCATAAGATCTCCTTTTAAGAAGACTGGATACTATGGGTTTATTACTTTGTAAGTACCATACTTACAAAGCAATTTTCCCTCAAAGACAAATCTATGGGGTGCACAATCAGACAATTGGGTAATGCTTAATGAGACTAATGCCTTCCCCCCACTTACAAAGTCTTCTTTGGATAGGATAATTGCTTTGGAAATAGATGCATTGTGTGGAGAGAGCATGAGCTTGCTGATAACTTGGCATCCTTTATAGGAATTGACTTCATCATTGTCTTCTTTGCACACAAGTTGTTTGCTTGCTGTGAATACAAATGCGGAATAAAGTAAGCATCTTAAGTAAAAGCTCTAAACATTTTCTATATCAATATGTTGCAATTGTGTTTGCTCATGCTTTCTATCTAAAACATTTTTGCATAACAATGAAATAACATTTGTAACAAGTAAAACTTGGGACTTCAAATTAAGCATGGAAGTATTTACAATTGTAAATGGAAAAAATATTTCAATTTACTCCCTTAACAAAATAAAAACTATGAGACTTTAAAACTACCTACAATCGAACTTTCATATATTTATGTGGGACATTTTGCATCACAATGAATCAACATTTGCAAGAAGAGAAATAAGAAACTTCAAAGTAAATATTCAAGTGTTTACAATTGAAAATGTAATTTGTATTTCTCTTGATTTCCTAACAAAACAGATTTATAAAGCTTTAAATATAATAACAATGAAAGTACCATATAATTACTTATAACTTAAAAGGAATTACAATGTTAAAAAAGAGTTCCAACTTAATCAGATTCAATGTTTATAACATCATTGACTTCTATGTTAGGTTTTTCTCCATATACTTTAAAGGTATTAACTTAGAAGAACATTTCATAGTAGATGTGATAGTGGATCTAAAACTAACATGCTCCGGGTTCTCAATGTGGTAGTGGATCCAAAACCAACATACTCCGAGTTCTCGTGAATAAGTTTCCGCACTGACAACAAAACTAATCAAATCTCCTAATAAAGAAACAATGCCAAAAATAATGATTTCGTGCATGTACCTTGGGCGTAAGCCTCCTCGGCAACCTCTTGGAATACACCTTTCAATGATCTTAGAGGGGTCTTCTTGATAGCAGAATTTTTAGTAGATTTTCCTTTGGTGGCTTGCTTGCTAGGGGATGCACAAATGGAGGGTGTTCACTTAGGTGTAGGTGGTGACGCACTCTTCTCCATATAGGAGCATGCTGAAATTGCTGCACAAGCTTCAAACAATTTCAAAAGTAGATAATAAGCCTCTAACAAAGTGCTTCATGCTAGAGTAATCAATGAAACCATACTACAAATCAAAAATACTGTACTTAGGTTGATTCAAAAGAAAGGGTGCATATTTTTCATTAAGACGTACTAGTACACTACATGTCTCCAACGAAATATAGCGTACATATCTTTAATTTATAGAAAATTTCTAAAAGCAATGTAAATTATGCTCACAAAATAACTGAACAGATCCAGGCTGATCACGGCTTGCAATCCGAACCACTCTCAAAGCTGAAACATCTAGCAACCCGCTAGCTGCAGATGATCCCCCACTGCTAACTATGGCGAAAAGGAAAGAATAGGCTGTGAGAGAGACCAAAGCTACAAAGTAATCCTCCTGGTATCAAGTGAACCGTTGTCAAAGACAATGAATAGAGCTGTACCAGTGACATTGTAGAAGAGATGGTAGTGTTGGAGAGCAGGTGGAATTTAGAGTAGTAGCGTAGATGAAATTAGGGAGGGTGTAAGGCAAGGAGAGGAAGCGTATCCACAATCTGCAAGGAATGGTGTAAAGCAGACTTCGACACCTCAATTGGAACTCACGCATGCAGTCTCGATTAGATAAATCCTCAGACCAATAGACGAATCGGCTGCATGCATGAGCTTTCTAAGTCCTTAGGACATTTGGGAGGAGCAAGATGCAGAGGCCATCGAAGGCAGCGGTAGATATCGAAATAGTTTTCGGCAATCAACTGTCAAATCCTAGCATGCATATAAATGTGTCCACGCTACGAACAGTAACATCCAAAACATAATGATGAAGTATTTACCGTCACTGCCATGGATGTTTTTCTTCAATTCGTTGTCACAATGCTTTAAACTAGGTTCGTTCTCAAAGCTTGGGGTGACAGGAGATCGCAAAATCTGTGGGCAAACCTTGGAAAGTCCTGCACAAACAAAACGACTACAGTCAGAAACAAATCACCATGCCAAGATTACAAATGCTGTGCAAAGAACGAATTCAAGTAAACAAACGCAGTGCAAAGGACGAAATCAAGTAAGGACGAATTTGGACGAAGTAGAAGGAAGCAGACGTTCTCACCCTTCACAAAAGCCCCACTCTCAGTATTTATGAGATCATTGGAAGCGTCCATCACTGCCTAGTCTCGTGCAGAAATCGATTCGAAATTGCACTGTGAGGCTTCTCCACTTAAGCTTTTATAGATGTGAATTGAATGGTAAACACCTCAACCAGGTATATGCAAATTGCATGCTGGAAGCCTCGAGCAATGAAAATGTATCTACGAAAATCTTGGATTTAGAGGGCTTACCTTGCTAAACGACGCATCTAGTTGTCAATTGCATGCAATATTAATGGGCTTTAGTGCTACTAATCTTCTTCTGCATCAGGACGGACCTCTCCTTCGACCCTCATCAATCCACACCGCATGCGCACAATTAAGTGCATGCAGGAGATAGAGTGGCAAGCCAATCACAAAAACACACGTGTTAAAGGCCCCAAAAAATGCAAAAAAAAAAGCTAATTTCTGCTTTCTCAAATCAGTCCACTTCCCCCATGGGGCAGGCGAAAAGGTCTGGGAGGGGATTGGTGAGAATGGGCCGTTTATGCAAGGACGTAAGTTTGAAGGTCCGACCGATTGTAAGTTGGACGTACGATAGCTTTGTCTTCTTGTACGTTGGACGTACGACAGCTTTGTCGGAAATATGCATCATACACCTCATGCTGAGCTTCAAGAGCTTGATTGCCAGGGCCGCCGCTTCCTCCCTCACCGCCACCCTCTTCACCATTTCTCTCGCTTTCAACCTCATCTTTTCCATTTCCTGCTGGCTCTCGCCCTCCTCCTTCTTCCCGGCTCGCCATATTCACTCTCCAGATCCCGGATGGAGTCGGCCCGCTTCCCTCGCCGCAGAACGCGCTGCCTTTTACGATTGCAGCGGTAACGGCGACTCTCTACGTCTCCAAACGAGGAGCTGCTCTGCGAATGCTACGAATGCTTTGCAGGCCCGCGATGCGCTGAGGCTGTCCCTAAAAGCGATGCAGACGTCTAACGGCGATTCTCTACGTCTCCAAACGAGGAGCTGCTCTGCGAATGCTACGAATGCTTTGCAGGCCCGCGATGCGCTGAGGCTGTCCCTAAAAGCGATGCAGACGTCGAGAGGCAGGCGCTTCTTCCTCTCCTTCTCCCAGTTTCCTCTTCAAAATTCCGGCCAAACTTTCTAGTGTCCGCCGCTCCACGTCAATGGTTAGAATTCTCAGTTGATCCAATGCCCCATCTCAGCCATTTGTTGGATCCCGAGTTCATTGCTCTCCCATGTCCCTCGCCCACCTCCTCTATACAAGACGTCAGGATCTATAGGAGCACATCGTAACCCCGACAAAATGCTGATTGACCGGTCTTAAAGCAGGGTGTTTGGGAGAAATAATTTGGAAAAAAAATTCAGGAAAAATGCTACAGATTGCTCAAGGTGTTACAAGTTCTCGAAAAGAATCATGGTGCTAGTTTATCCTGTTGGTGCCTATACATGCTGAAGCAAGTGTGTTTTTATAGGCATCGAAGATGCCACAACGAAACACTGGATCACAACTCACTGTCTTGCAGCTCTTTGGGTAAACACAAATTGGCTTCAGTAGTATCATCCCGGAAACCTTTTTGTTGCCCTCACGAGTTCTCAGAAGAAAGATCCACAAAATATAAAGCATGCTTCAACGTTCACAAAGCACACGCCGAGGCATTTGTTGTCTAGTCCCACTGAGCTACTTAGCATGGACAACGCATCTAGATTTCTCACTCCTTTCTGGGTGAGCCACTCCCGTGGCTGTTTTTGATGTTATACAATGGAAGAGTGGACCGACATGCTCATGCCAGGCACAATGCAAGTGGATCTCATCCTCGTGGTAAGCATCAAAGCCCCTGGTCGAAGAAGGGAGGCTGTGAAGTTGAAGTCACCTCTAGCCCCTACCTCCATATAAGCTCACAGCCCCGCTTCGTTCCACTAATGAGCCCCTGCCTAAAACAGGGCGCCTCCATTTTGTAGATATTTGAGAGCTAGAAAATATGTGCTCTTGAAGCAAGAGAATATCAAATGACCACCCCACAAGGGCTATCAATAGCTTCTAGTATAAAATCACAGGTTACAATTCTAACATGCACGATTGTGAAAACCAGGCACACCCTATCTCTATCGTGTCTAGTTCATTAATATTGTAAGTGACGAATGGGTCCTTTGATGCTTGGAACCTTGTGTGGCGACGTTTAACTGAGTAGACTCTGCGATATGGAGGTTTAGAGCGGGAGTAATCCAAATCTATGCAACCTCATGCAACACAACAAGACAAAGCACCCATAGACGCACACACAAATGCGTTTACTGAACTAAATAAAAAACTTATGGGCGCGTCTATTTGCTCGTCTATTTTCGCGTCTGGAGACCCGCGTCTATCAGCACGTCTATATATCAAACACATGCACGTATAGATACGCACTTAGACGCTTAAATAGACGTGCTTATAAACGTGTTTATAGACACAAATATAGACGCTTGTCGAACAGACAGACGCATTTATAGACGCATTGATAGACGCGCTTTATTTATTTTTTTTAATTTACAGAATGTTGTGTATGTTGTGTATGCTATATAGTTACAAGAATCCCATATCCACATTGTGTAATTCAATTCTTACAGCCAACCGCATTTTAATTACAATTCTAAATAAAACATTACAACTCCAAAACGCAATAAAATTGAAAGCTCAAAAAGTGCTTGTATATACATATAGCACGAAGCTAAGCCACGTCATGTGGCTTCAAGTACAAAAAATAAGAAAGCTAAGCCACGTCATGTGGCTTCAAGTACAAAAAATAAGAGGAGTGTATATACAAGAGGCATGAAGCCAAGCCAGTGGCTTTAAGTACAAAAAAGAGTAGCTAGCAGTACTTGTACGACTAATCTATGTTCTCCAGGTCCTCGCTCCCTTCCACGCTCCCTTCTGGGCTCCCTTCTACGCCTCCTTCCTCGTCTTCCTCATCGTCTTGTGCACGGGCCTGTAAACAAGGGACAACATATATCAATGTATGAAAAATCAAATCTTTACTTATAATTTTGGCATTATTTAATTACTTTCAAATACCTCGGGGGCCGCTCTAGTAGCCCGAGTATACTGCTCTTCAGTAATCAACCTGTCATCATAGAAGTGCCTCCATGTATCTCCTCTGCGATGGTGGCGGTGGTAGGCTGTCTCCACAGGAGTAGGGTATCTACCATGATCTCAAGTTGCAAGACGACACACTTTGCGGAGGGATTAGTACAAAGAAACAACCGTAGAATAAACTACATAAGCAATATAATTTGAGATTGATACTTACAAATTGGGCCTCCCATGATTCAACACTCCCTGCTCCAAAATGCGCGCTTCCATATTCCTCCATCTGGATCCTCCGTGCCTCCACATGCTGCAGATTGGGGTCCTCCCTCGCTGACTTCATTGCTTTCTTCCACTCACACTTGTGAGCGGTGTGGGGCGGGCCCCTTGGTGGTTGACCTCCCTCAAGCCTGGCAAGCTCCGCTAGTGCCTGCCTCTTAAGCGAAGATCTTTTATTGCCAAGTATCGTAACAATCTTTGACTTGGCCCATTTATCTGTGAACTGGCGATTGGGGGGGTTAGGATACCTAGAGTGAACAGCAGCGAGGGTCTCATCAGCCAACCCCTTTGGCTGGTCTTTGAAGTGGATAAAGCAATCTCTGTAATTGTTAGCAATTATAGAGCGCATGAAGGCCATGATGTCCTTCCCGCGCGCATCTATCAAGATGCCTCCTGTCTGAGTGATGTCATAATAAATCGTACCATCACTCGGAGGCACGTCTAAATCATCTGAATCATCATCGTCCCCACTGCCACCCCTCCCAAAGCACTATGCCATGCATCCCCCACCACTCTCCCTGCTACTACGCTTGCTACCGTGTCGTGTCGAGCTCGTATGCTGGCCACTCATAGCTGGAGACTGCACGGGACTACGCTAACCACTCGTAGCTGGAGAACCGAGTCTCGACGGCACAGGAGTACGTTGATGGCTCTGCAAGATAGAAGGACCTCCTGACGGCATGGGGGAAGGGGCATAAGACGACTGTGCTGACTCCGCTGGGGTGATCTCAGGCGGTATGGGGTGGTTTAGAGTCTGTAATGCCGAATCCTGGGAAGTGTTTAGAGTACCCGTCATATACCCGTATAACTCCGCAGGACTAGAAGGGTGCCCTAAAAGGTTATATAAGTCCTTTCAAATAGATTCGTGGGGATCAGGTGAGCTGGAAGCGCTTCCTGGCCACATGTTGAACTGGAAAAAAGGAAAAAAATCTATTACTGATGAGCTGAGAAGAAAGGGGAAGGGAAGAGAGGCTTACTGTCAGAGCGCGTCTATAGACGCGTCTGATTAGCGTGTCTAACAGAGCATCTAACAGAGCATCTAACAGAGCGTCTATAGATGCGTCTGTCTATGTCTGCAAACAGGCTAGACGCGCCTGTAGATGCGGTTTTAGATGCGCTCTGAGATGCACCTATAGACGCGCTCCGATAGACAGGATTTCTAAAAAGTAGAAAAGGACATTGCACCCGACACACAAACGTGACACTGATACCCAGATCATGCGCTTCTTGGATACGAGAAAGTACAAATCTAAAGAGAGCAAACTTCCAAACAAGATCAACTGTAAAAGGACTTACTTGGATAGAGGTATGGAAGGTTCTTCTTCTTTTTCAAAGTTGCTTCTCCTCCTTGTTCGTCCTCCTCTCCTTTAAGCTTAGAAGTAATTGTGGGTGCCTTTCTCTTAAGTGTAAGCTTGGAAGTAAGTATGGGAGCCTTCCTCTTAAGCAATCAAAACTGTGGATCTGCTAATAAGGAAGGAAGCAAGCCGTGCAAAGTATAAGTATTGTGAAGAAAAGCAAAGCGAGCGCGCTAAAAGTAGGTTTAAAAGCCGTGTCTATAATTGCGTCTAATGGCATGCCTATAGGAGCGTCTAAATACACAGAGTAGATGTGCCTTTAGACATGCCTTTAGATGCGACTGTAGACGTGCTTTTAGACGCGCCTTTAGATGTGCCACAGAGTTTAAATTAAACATTTGAAGAAAGCAAATTTGGTGGGTTGTTTGTTTGTAGGATGTCTTCATCTTCAAGTAACTCCAGTGAGGATGAATCCCTCCATATCCACCATCGCTCCACCATCGCGAAATGTGGTTGGAGCAAAAAATCAAATGTTTGTGTGATCGATGTCGAGGAAACATGTAACGTGCACGCAGGATTACACTCAATCATATCTCAAAGTATGGAGAATGGGATGTGATCGTAAATAGGGTAAGGGTTTGTAAGTTAAGGTTGATTGAGATATCTATGGGTATTCATATGTTTGAGTTATGATCCCATTTTAATTTGATACAGGATGCAGTGCCACACCCACATATGTTGCCCTATGCTCACCGTGAGGAGACGAAGCGTCGGCGATATGAGGTGGGATCTTCAAGAGGGACCATTACGGATGCATGGAGTGATGGTGATAGTAGCCCTCCGCCATTACCTCATGAAGCCATGGAGGAGGAGGTGTTTGATGATATGGTGCGGCATTTATATATCCATCAAGGGAGGGATGATAGCATGGAGCAAGATGATCTTTTTACTGCAGCATCGACTCCACTGTTTGAGGGGTGCACATTCTCTGTTCTACGTGCCTCCCTTGAGTTACTAAACTTGCAAACCATCTATGGATGGAGCAATGCAAGTTTGAATGCATTACTCAAGTAAGCCTTAAAGTCTATTTTGCAAACATGGTGAATTATGCTAGTGGGTCAATTACTCGAATGTTTTTCCTCATTTATGGTCTTCACGTGCAGGCTATTGTGTAAAATGCTTCCAAGGGAGAATAAACTACCGACCTCAAGAGATATGGCAAGGCAACATGTGACCTCTCTTAGAGGCTTAGATTACAAGTGCATCCATGCATGTGTCAACGATTGCGTTTTATTTCGTGGACTACATAAGGATGCAAGAGAGTGTCCTACTTGTGGAGAGGCAAGATATAGAGCAGATCTCAAAACCTTGGACGTGCCTCGTAAGGTATTGCGACATTTTTCCATAATCCCTCGCATCCAACATATGTTCAAGTGCAAATCTATTGCAGAGCTCATGTCATGGCATTCCTCCCATCGATCAACCGATGGCAAGTGGAGAACTCCTGCGGACTCTCCTACGTGGAAGCATATTGAAGACACATGGCCAAGCTTCAAGGAAGAACCTAGGAGCTTGAGACTTGGATTGGGTATGGACGGCGTGAACCCATTTGGTCTCAAAAGAACGTTTTACAGTGTATGGCCAGTGGTATTGGTGAATTACAATCTTCCACCCTTTATGGCTATTAAGAAAGGACATGTTATGGTGTCCCTTCTAATTCCAGGGAAACATAAAGTCAAAAACCCTGATGTTTATTTGGAGCCTTTGATTGACGAGCTAGAGATACTTTGGAGAGGTATCGAGGTGCATGATGTGAGCAGGCCTCCCTCGTCACGAGACTTCAACTGCAAAGCAGTCTTGATGTGGACGATGCATGACTTCCCAGGCTATGGCGAGTGTTCAGGTAAGCATTGCATTTCTAATTATGAATAGGCAAAGGATGTGGCACCCTAAGCCCACCTTCCACTCTTAATTGCGTCTATTGTTCAGGTCTCACTACATTCGGTTACCATGCATGTCCTGTTTGTGGTCCTTCACTAGTTGCCTCATGGGCAGACGCATTGAATAAGGTCATCTATGAGAATCACCATCGATTTCTCCCACCTGATCATCCTAGATATGTTGCCCCTTGGAATGAAGTCCTCCCACAATCACTCACCGTGGGAGATTGGATGAGAATTTGGGACGGTTCCATGACTCCTCCACCACTTGGCATGAGCCGGTAAGGGTTTGTAACTATTGGCTGGAAGTAAAGATTGGCTATATTGGTTGAAAGTAAAGATTGCCCGCTAACACTTTATTTTGTTTAGATTCTCCATCTTTTATCGTTTACCATATTGGTCCCAACTCAAGATCAATCACCCGCTTGATCCCATGCATATCTTCAAGAATGTGGCATCTACCATTTGGGAGCATTTGAATGGGACACGAGATTCGGTAGGCATAAGGGAGGATCTACATACCACAGGGAGGATGCGTGAAGCTTGGCCTCAAGAGAGACCAAATGGTCGTGTTTTTTTACCTCGTGCACCGTGGATGTTATCAAAGCTAGAGATGGCGACGGTGAAGCGTGCTATTACTACAATTCGTACTCCCACTAGATGCATGAGGTGTTTGAAGGGAGCCTTTACAAAGAGCAAGAAAAGAGGTGTAGAGCAATTATATGGCTTGAAATCTCATGATTGGCACAAGATGCTCCAAGTAAGTATTTTATGTGCATAATATATTTTTCCTTTCAAATTTGTGAGTGAATAATTATAAGCAACTAATCAACCACCTCCTCGTGGGTTTAGTTCATACTACCTACTAGCATTTCACGTAGTGCATCGAAGGACGTGAAAAATTGTATTTACAAGATGGGTGAGCTTGTGAGGTACTTTACATGATACAAAATATGATGCGTATCAATGCTCCGTGCAAGTTTGAATTCATATTGCTAATATGTTGTACTTTTTCATTTCTAGGTATGTGAGCTAAAAGGAAATAGATCCCACCACGCTTGAGAATGCTCGAGTTATGTCAGTGGAGGCAGTTTGTTTAGTGGAGGAGACATTTCCACGTTCTATTGTCACAAGCCAACTACATCTCGTAGTGCATTTGGTGGATGAGATTGCTTTATGCGGTACTATACATGCATGATGGTTGTTCTTCCTGGAGCGCTTCATGAAGACCTTGAAGGGCTTCGTGAGACAAAATGCAAGACCCGAAGGTATCATGGCCGAGGGTTGGTTGGTACAAGAGTCACTTGTATATATTTCTGAGTTTCTTATTGATGTGGATAGCTCTCTCCCACGACATTGGAGAGATGATGAAGACCTAAGGATGACCTCTATTGTGCCTCAAGGAAAAGGACACAACAAAGTAATAGACACGGAGTTGCATAATAGTATCAACCTCTTTTGTATGCTTAATAGTGGTGATGAAAAGATGGGTGACAAGATACGAGGATGCAAATGCAAGAAGACAAGAAGAAAGGGCCCTCTTTCGTACACACCACGGATCTCGTGTACCATACCCTCAGTATCTAAGAGCACTTCCAAAGGATATTCATGTGGATTGGCTACTTGATGAAATGGAGAAAGCAGAGAAAGACGAGGGGATGCATATCACAATGGAAGAGTGGGAGTATGCTAGGGGATGCATGAGCAAGGTCGGTATATAGAATGTTATGCATAAGTTAGGAGCTTTCAATAATTTAGATTGCTTATTTAATTGATTTTTTCTTGGTGTAGTGCACTATGTTCAATGCTATATGGTGTGAGGGCAAGCATCTTCGAACACAACGGATTTATGATAAGAGAAACACACAAGATTGCGGCATCATTGCTAGCTTTGAGGGAGCCAATGGAGCCATGGATGATTATTGTGGCATAATCCAAGATATTATTATGCTTGACTTTCGACGCTTCTTTGTGTATGTTTTGGATGTAAAGTGGTTTAAGGACGTGGTGGAAAGAGGCCCTAATGCAACAATCAAACGCCATGCAAGTGGCTTTGTAACTATTGACTCCACAAAGTTTTGGCAAAGTAGGAAGGACACACTAGTACTACCGCAACAATGTGAACAGGTACTATGCACACATATAAAAATACTCGTTTTTAAATATTTGATGCAAGAAAAATAACATGATTGTATTTGTGTTTGAATTAGGTTGTCTATCAACCAATGGTGGATAATAATAGATGGTGGCATGTCATACCTATTATGCCACATTCCAAAGTGATGTATAGTACATTTACTAATATGGAGCGTATGGAGGATGATCATGGCCATGGACGTGATGATGACCGTGATACGAGAGAGGAGGATGATCATGAGATAGGAGATACAGATATTGAGGCCATTACCCGTGAGGACGAGCCTACCATTCAAGATGCTGATTTCGATGAGCACATGAGTGGCACAAGTAGTAGTGGGTTGAATGTATTTGTAGATCTAAACACTTGTTTGGATTTTGAAGTAGATAGTTTCGCAAGGGTTGATCTCATTGAGGATGAGATTGAACCGTAGCCCCATAATTGATATTGGCAAAACTATTTTACATATTGTCTCATTCTCCTCATCTCACTTAATTCTTGTATATGTAGGCTTGCAAAAAATTATGTGCTTTGGTAATCATGGGCAATGTTTGGAAAGCAATGATGTACACCAAAATCTCACTTTCTATATTCTCTAGTTTGCGTCTATCTACGTGTCTAAATGCGCGTCTGATTCTCAGTGTAAACGTGCAAATAAATGCGCTAATACACGCACATATAGATGCACTGATAAACACGATGTTAGACGGGCTCGTATCTTCTCAGTTTAGACGCACAAGTAGACGCGTTAATTTATGCACAAATAGACGAGCTTTTAGATGCGCTTTTAGACGCACCCATAATTCCTCTACTAAAGCAATGCCTATAGACGCGCCCGCTATTTTGTGCGTCTACCAAGCGCGTCTATAGTTGCTTTGTGTTGTTGTGCAAGAGGCACCAATAGCTCCAAATTCACCTCAATGAGGGTCATCAATAAGAAAATGGAGACTCCTAGCCTCCTAATAGCACATTGGTTCAGAACCCAATGCATCACTTGGTAAAGCTTCTCGATGGCTTCTCTATAAACAAATCACTCCTATCGTGCATCCACAATTGCACCTGCTCTAGGGAAAGCAATCTAGAAGATGGTAGTGTGATCATATGCTAGCCACCATTTCGGATAAGCCACTCCTCAAGTCTTTAGACTTGTTGCATGTGAATCTCTTTCTCTAAATATCCATTTAGAAATGCATTCTTGACATCTAGTTGATGCATGTTTAGTATGTTGATGGTTGCCAATAAGACCAAATATCTTATAGAATCGATTTTGTATATTGGAGCATAGGTTTCTTCATAGTCTTGTCCATTTTGTTGTGCAAATCCTTTTGTAACAAGTCTTACTTTCTCTCATGCTACCATTTAGATTGTACTTAAACTTGTAAACCCATTCCATTGTAGTTGCCTTCTTTCCTAGTGGCAAGCTACATAGTTGCTAAGTGTTGTTTCTATACAATGCATCCACTTCTTGATTCATTGCTTTCTGCCATCTTGCCTGTTGCTAAACTACAACTTCAAAATATATTGCTATTTTGTTTACATGATTGTTATCATAGGAGCATAATTTGTGCTTTAACTTGGATTGATTTCCCTTGCTAGTTGTTTCCTTTTTCTTGTTGATGTTGATGTTCTTAGTTCTTCTTGTTCAACTACTTGCTCTGATTTCTCTTCAATATCTTCTTTAGTTTGTATCATTTTTATGATGTGGATTTCATCCACTTTGAATTCTCATCAAACACATCTTTGGAGACAATAGTTTTCTTGTTGATGGGATCATAAAGCATATAAGCTTTGTTTTATTCATTGTAACCAATCATATTGCATTTTGTTGATTTCACATCAAGTTTCCTTTTATAAATATCATGTATATGAGTATATGCAATATGGGGAACTGGATGGACCTACGTAGACTAGCTATAACCTATCTCATTAAATTGCTTGCATAACATATATTAGGCCTTGGATCTATGACTAGGTCCTCATACTGGTCTATATAGTTTCGATTTTATGGGGTTGATTCTCCAGAGATTAGGCTAAAGGCTCAAAATCTAATTAATTTTTCACTTTCCAATGCATGAAATAAAGTATAGAAAAGATGCAAAGTTTAAAGTGCATAAAAGATGATGATGTGGTTTTCAAGTACACATGCAAGGAGTGTGCTAGTGCAGAGGTGTGCCTATCAAGCAATAAAATGCTATGGCACAGAGTGTCGAAAGAAATCAGGGGCATGTGTGCTTGCAAGGCTTTGTATACCTAGGAGAAGCACTACTAATGTGGCATGATGACATGGCATGTTGGTATGGTACTAGTGACATGCTTGTTGATGTGGCATTACTGGTGACATGCATGTTGATGTGGTTGTTTGCATGGCTTATCTACCACATGTCCTGCTAGGGCTAAATCTTATCTTGATCTACCATGTGGCTTTCTGTATGTACAAAAATGATTTACTCTATATCATAGGTATTATAATGGAATTATATTTGTTGCTATGGGATGCTCAAGAATTGTTCACTCTTTATCATAGGTATTATAATTGCATTTTGCTAGTTCCTATGGGATGCTCAATTTGCATGAGAGCTACTCCAATTTCCACAAATGCTAGCATTTCTTACAACTATAAAGAATGGCCTATTGCAATCTCATAATTGCAACCCTTATGCTTTAGTAAGAATCACCTTTAAAGTTTGAAAAGATCTTTCTTGTTGATTAGTCATCTTGTAATGCTTTACTTTTCCAAGTGACTTCATTAGAGGATCTGAAATATAAGTACAGTTCTTGATGATTTTTAAAAAAAAAAAGCTGCATGGTCCTTGAAATGGACTATTTTCTTAGGGTCACAACCAAATTACAAACTCGTTGGGATCCCATAAATAGATACAAGGAACCAAATGTTCATTGGAATTCCATTAACAAATACAATGATCCAAATATTCAATATGGGCTTGAAATAGACTAGTACTTTTAGGATTTAGATACAAGTGGCAACTCTTTAGAAGTAAAAATTTATATATGCTTCTTATTTTTATATGCGTCTTTGCTAAAAACCAGTGTCATTCAAAATTACCACATAGTCTTAACATTTAGTGAATAGTTAATCCATCATTCTACTAAAGCTAGTTAGTTAGGTCCAAAGGCATAGCTAAAAACTTATAATATCTCAGTACACATCCTAGCAGTTTATGTGGTAAATGTGAACTCTACTACCATAAATTTATTCAAAGCTCGATATTCAATGTACTGCATACCATTTAAATTAAAGAGGTCCATCAAAATTCCCCAATGTCGTGCGTGCTAACTCTGATACTTTTTCCAAACAGAGGTGTTATGGGTTTGATGTCCTACATGCTGGATACACAACAAGACAAAGCACCTACAAACATGCACATAGATGCGTCTACTGAACTAAATAACAAACTTACGGGTGTGTCTATTTACGCGTCTATTTTTGCATCTAGAGACCCGCATCTAACAGCGTGTCTATATGGTAGACACATGCGCGTATAGATGCGCATTAGATGCATAAATAGATGCTCTACTTAAAAATTTTAAAAACAGACAGACGCATCGTTAAACGCGTGTATAGATGCATTTTTAAACGGTCTTATAAACGTGTTTATAGACGTGCAAATAGACGCTTCTTGAACAGACAGACGCGTATATAGACGCGTTTATAGACGCACTGATAGACGCGCTTTATAATATTTTTTTTTAAATTTACAGAATGTTGTGTATGTCGTGTATGCTATATAGTTACAAGAATCCCATTTCCACATTGTGTAATTCAATTCTTACAGCCAACCGCATTTTAATTACAATTCCAAATAAAACATTACAACTCCAAAATGCAATAAAATTGAAAGCTCAAAAAGTGCTTGTATGTACATATACACGAAGCTAAGCCAAGTCATGTGGCTTCAAGTACAAAAAATAAGAGGAGTGTATATACAAGAGGCACGAAGCCAAGCCAGTGGCTTTAAGTATAAAAAAGAGTAGCTAGCACTACTTCTACAACTAATCCTCTCTCCCTTCCACGCTCCCTTCTGCGCTCCCTTCTCCGCCTCCTTCCTCGTCTTCTTTCTCGTCGTCTTGTGCAGGGACCTGTAAACAAGGGACAACATATATCAATGTATGAAAAATCAAATCTTTACTTATAATATTGACATTATTTAATTGCTTTCAAATACCTCGAGGGCCGCTCCATTAGCCTGGATATACTGCTCCTCAGTAATCAACCCGTCATGATAGAAGTGCCTCCATGTATCTCCTCTGTGATGGTGGCGGTGGTAGGCTGTCTCGACAAGAGTAGGGTATCTGCCCACGATATCAAGCTACAAGACGACACAATTTGCAGAGGGATTAGTACAAAGAAACAACCTCCTAATAAACTACATCAGCAATATAATTTGAGATCAATACTTACAAATTGGGCCTCCCATGAATCAACACCCCCTGCTCCAAAATGCACGCTTCCATATTGCTCCATCTAGATCCTTCGTGCCTCCATGTGCTGCAGACTGGGGTCCTCCCTCGCTGACTTCATTGCTTTCTTCCACTCACGCTTGTGAGCGGTGTGGGGCGGGCACCTTGGTGGTTGACCTCCCTTGAGCCTGGCAAGCTCCGCTAGTGCCTGCCTCTTAAGCGAAGATCTTTTATTACCAAGTATCATAACAATCTTTGACTTGGCCCATTTATATGTGAACTGGCGATTGGGGGGGTTAGGATACCTAGAGCGAACAGCAACGAGGGTCTCATCAGCCAACCTCTTTGGCTGGTCTTTGTAGTGGATAAAGCAATCTCTGTAATTGTTAGCAATTACAGAGCACATGAAGGCCGTCCTTCCACCGTGCATCCATCAAGATGCCTCCTATCTGAGTGATGTCATAGAATATCGTACCATCACCCGGAGGCACGTCTAAATCATCTGAATCATCATCGTCCCCATCGCCACCCCTCCCAAAGCACTGTGCCATGCATCCCCCACCGCTCTCCTTGCTACTACGCCTGCTACCGTGTCGTGTCGAGCTAGTACGCTGGCCACTCGTAGTTGGAGACTCACGGGACTACGTGGACCACTCGTAGCTGGAGAACTGAGTCTCGACTGCACAGGAGTACGTCAACGGCTCTGCGATACAAAAGGACCTCCTGACGGCATGGGGGAAGGGGCATAAGATGGCATGGCGGAAGGGGCATAAGACAGCATGGGGGAAGGGACATAAGACGGCATGGGAGATGGGCCCGCGCTGTGTAGCCGACTAGGCTATGTTGACTCCGCTGGGGTGATCTCAGCTGGTGTGGGGTGGTTTGGAGTCTATAGTGCCAACTCCTGGGGGGGTTTAGAGTACCCATCATATACTCGTATAACTTCGCAGGACTAGGAGGGTGCCCTAAAAGGTTATATAAGTCCCTAAAAATAGACTCCCGGAGATTAGGTGATCCCGAAGAGCTTCCTGGCCACATGATGAACTGGAAAAAAGAAAAAAAGACGATTACTGATGAGCTGAGAAGAAAGGGGAAGGGAAGAGAGGATGACTGTCGGCTCACTGTCAGAGCGCGTCTATAGACGCGTCTAATTAGCGCATCTATTTTTGCATATAACAGCGCATCTATAGACGCGACTGTCTGTGTCTACAAACAGGCTAGACGCACGTCTAAACGCGCTTGTAGATGCGGTTTTAGATGTGCTCTGAGATGCGCCTATAGACACGCTCCAATAGACGGACTTTTCTAAAAAGTAGAAAAGGACATGCGCCCGACACTAAAACGTAACACTGATACCCAAATCATGCGTTTTTTGGATATGAGAAAGTACAAATCCAAAGAGAGCAAACTTCCAAAAAAGATCAACTGCAAAAAGACTTACCTTGGATAGAGGTATGGAAGGTTCTTCTCCTTTTTCAAAGTTTCTTCTCTTCCTTGTTCGCCCTCTTCTCCTTTAAGCTTGGAAGTAAGTGTGGATGCCTTCCTCTTAAGCGTCGAAACTGTACATCTGCTAATAGCGAAACAAGCAAGACGCGCGAAGTATAAGTAATGTGAAGAAAAGCAAAGCAAGCGCGCTAAAAGCACATTTAAAAGCCGTGTCTATAGACGCGTCTAATATACGCGTCTATATACACGTCTAAATACACAGATCAGATGCAGTTTTAGATGCGCTTGTAGATGTGCACCATAGAATAGATAGACGCGGTTTTAGACGCGCTTGTAGACGTGCACCGGAGAATAGACAGACGCGGTCTTAGATGCGCCTTTAGACGCGCCACAGAGTTTTAAATTAAATATTTGAAGAAAAGCAAATTTTTTTGGGTTGTTTTTTTGTAGGATGTCTTCATCTTCAACAAGTAGCTCCAGTGAGGATGAATCCCTCCGTATCCACCATCGCGAAATGTGATTGGAGCAAAAAATCAAATGTATGTGTGATCAATGTCGAGGAAACATGTATCGTGCACGCAGGATTACACTCAATCACATCTCAAAGTATGGAGAATGGGATGCGACTGTAAACATGGTATGGGTTTGTAAGTTAAGGTTGATTGAGATACCTATGGGTGTTCATATGTTTGAGTTATGATCCTGTTTTAATTTGATACAGGATGCAGTGCCACACCCGCATATGTTGCCCTATGCTCGCCGTGAGGAGGCGAAGCGTCGGCGATATGAGGTGGGATCTTCACGAGGGACCATTACGGATGCATGGAGTGATGGTGATAGTAGCCCTCCACCATTACCTCATGAAGCCGTGGAGGAGGAGGTGTTTGATGATATGGTGCGAGATTTATATGTCCATTAAGGGAGGGATGATAGCATGGAGCAGGATGATCTTTTTACTGCAGCATTGACTCCACTGTTTGAGGTGTGCACATTCTCTGTTCTATGTGCCTCCCTTGAGTTACTAAACTTGCAAACCATCTATGGATGGAGCATTGCAAGTTTGAATGCATTACTCAAGTAAGCTTTAAAGTCTATTTTGCAAACATGGTGAATTATGCTAGTGGGTCAATTACTCGAATGCTTTTCCTCATTCATGGTCTTCACGTTCAGGCTATTGCGTAAAATGCTTCCAAGGGAGAATAAACTACCGACCTCAAGAGATATGGCAAGGCAACATGTGACCTCTCTTGGAGGATTAGATTACAAGCGCATCCATGCATGTGTCAATGATTGCGTTTTATTTCGTGGACTACATAAGGATGCAAGAGAGTGTCCTACTTGTGGAGAGGCAAGATATAGAGAAGATCTCAAAACCTTGGACGTGCCTCGTAAGGTATTGCGACATTTTCCCATAATCCCTCGCATCCAACATATGTTCAAGTGCAAATCTATTGTAGAGCTCATGTCATGGCATTCCTCCCATCAATCAACCGATGGCAAGTGGAGAACTCCCGCGGACTCTCCTACGTGGAAGCATATTGAAGACACATGGCCAAGCTTCAAGGAAGAACCTAGGAGCTTGAGACTTGGATTGGGTATGGACGGCGTGAATCCATTTGGTCTCAAAAGAACGTCTTACAGTGTATGGCCAGTGGTATTGGTGAATTACAATCTTCCACCCTCTATGGCTATTAAGAAAGGACATGTTATGCTGTCCCTTCTAATTCTAGGGAAACATAAAGCCAAAAACCCTGATGTTTATTCGGAGCCTTTGATTGACGAGCTAGAGATACTTTCGAGAGGTATCGAGGTGCATGATGTGAGCAGGCCTCCCTCGTCACGAGACTTCAACTGCAAAGCAGTCTTGATGTGGATGATGCATGACTTCCCAGGCTATGGCGAGTGTTCAGGTAAGCATTGCACTTCTAATTATGAATAGGCAAAGGATGTGGCACCCTAAACCCACCTAACTCTTAGTTGCGTCTATTGTTCAGGTCTCACTACATCGGGTTACCATGCATGTCCTGTTTGTGGTCCTTCGCTAGTTGCCTCACGGGCAGACGCATTGAATAAGGTCATCTACGAGAATCACCATCGATTTCTCCCACCTGATCATCCTAGATATGTTGCCCCTTGGAATGAAGTCCTCCCACAATCACTCACTGCGGGAGATTGGATGAGAATTTGGGACGGTTCCACGACTTCTCCACCACTCGGCATGAGCCGGTAAGGGTTTGTAACTATTGTGTGCTATATTGGAAGGAAATAAAGATTGCCCGCTAACACTTTATTTTGTTTAGATACTCCATCTTTCATCGTTTACCATATTGGTCCCACCTCAAGATCAATCACCTGCTTGATCCCATGCATATCTTCAAGAATGTGGCATCTACCATTTGGGAGCATTTGAATGGGACACGAGATTCCGTAGGCATAAGGGAGGATCTATATACCACAGGGAGGATGCGTGAAGCTTGGCCACAAGAGAGACCAAATGGGCGTTTTTTTAAACCTCGTGCACCGTCGAGGTTATCAAAGCTAGAGATGGCGACAGTGAAGCGCGCTATTACTACAATTCGTACTCCCACTGGATGCATGAGGTGTTTGAAGGGAGCCTTTACAAAGAGCAAGAAAAGAGGTGTAGAGCAATTATATGGCTTGAAATCTCATGATTGGCACAAGATGCTCCAAGTAAGTATTTTATGTGCATAATATCTTTTTCCTTTCAAATTTGTGAGTGAATAATTATAAGCAACTAATCAACCACCTCCTCGTGGGTTCAGTTCATACTACCTACTAGCATTTCACGTAGTGCATCGAAGGACGTGAAAAATTGTATTTACAAGATGGGCGAGCTTGTGAGGTACTTTACATGATACAAAATATGATGCATATCAATGCTCCATGCAAGTTTGAATGCATATTGCTAATATGATGTACTTTTTTATTTCTAGGCATGTGAGCTCAAAGGAAATAGATCCCACCACACTTGCGAATGCTCGAGTTATGTCAGTGGAGGTGGTTTGTTTACTGGAGGAGACATTTCCACGTTCTATTCTCACAAGCCAACTACATCTTATCATGCATTTGGTGGATGAGATTGCTATATGCGGTACTCTACATGCACGATGGTTGTTCTTCCTCGAGTGCTTCATGAAGACCTTGAAGGGCTTCGTGAGACAAAATGCAAGACCCGAAGGTAGCATGGCTGAGGGTTGGTTGGTACAAAAGTCACTTGTATATATTTCTGAGTTTCTTGTTGATGTGGATAGCTCTCTCCCACGACTATGGAGAGATGATGAAGAGCTAAGGATGACATCTATTGTGCCTCAAGGGAAAGGACGCAACAAAGTAATAGACACGGAGTTGCATAATAGTATCAACCTCTATTGCGTGCTTAATAGTGATGTGATGAAAAGATGGGTGACAAGATACGAGGATGCAAAGGCAAGAAGACAAGAAGAAAGGGCCCTCTTTCGTACACACCACGGATCTCGTGTGCCATACCCTCAGTATCTAAGAGAAAAATATTTGATGCAAGAAAAATAACATGATTGTATTTGTGTTTGAATTAGGTTGTCTATCAACCAATGGTGGATAATAATAGATGGTGGCATGTCATACCTATTATGTCACGTTCCAAAGTGATGTATAATACATTTACTAATATGGAGCGTATGGAGGATGATCATGGCCATGGACGTGATGATGACTGTGATACGAGAGAGGAGGATGATCATGAGATAGGAGATACAGATATTGAGGCCATTACCGTGAGGACAAGCCTACCATTGGTGATGCTGATTTCGATGAGCACATGAGTAGCACAAGTAGTAGTGGGTTGAATGTATTTGTAGATCTAAACACTTGTTTGGATTTTGAAGTAGATAGTTTGGCAAGGGTTGATCTCATTAAGGATGAGATTGAACCGTAGCCCATCATTGATATTGGCAAAACTATTTTACATATTGTCTCATTCTCCTCACCTCACTTAATTTTTGTATATGTGGGCTTGCAAAAAAGCATTGATGTTTTTGTTAAAATTATGTGCTTTGGTAATCATGGGCAATGTTTGGAAAGCAATGATGTACACCAAAATCTCACTTTCTGTATTCTCTGGTTTGCGTCTAAATACGCGTCTAATTCCCAGTGTAAACGCGCAAATAAACCCCCTAATACACGCGCAAATAGACGCGCTGATAAACGCAATGTTAGACGGGCCCGTATTTTCTCAGTTTAGACGCGCAAATAAACGCATTGATAAACGCAATGTTAGATGGGCCCGTATTTTCTCAGTTTAAACACGCAAATAGACATGTTAATACACGCGCAAATAGACGAGCTATTAGATGCGCTATTAAACGTGCCCGTAATTCCTCTACTCAAGCAACGCCTATAGACGCGCTCGCTATTTTGTGCGTCTATCAAGCACGTTTATAGTTGCTTTGTGGTGTTGTGATATATGCACGAGAATTTTACTTGTGACATGTACTATTCGAGTGTTTGCCAAAACTAAATGCCCAAATGATAGTTTAATAAGCCCAATGCGTCACATTATATGTACATAAATAGGTCAGCTTTCACATTTGCAAAATTTCTCCTCACAACTATCAAAAAGGGAGTGTAATAAGAAGCCACATACACACAGTTGTGTCAAATATATTGAGAAAACCTTCCACTTGCAATTTTCTGCTTATTATTGTCAGTGAGTATGAGACCATAGACACAAAGGACGAGCATTATCTAATCTTTTCCCTCTTGCAAAATACACAAATTCGGTTTACTGAGAGCCTTCACAAAAACCATGAACAATAAAAATTGATATATCTTCTAATGCCAGACACAAGGTGCTCGCTTCAGCCCATAAAGCTTTGGCTTGACTAGAATAAACAAATCTTGGGCCTGCTGCATGTAGACTCTCTCTTGGAGATTCCCATTAAGAGTTGTTTTGACATCTGTTTCATAAGCAACCACAAAGTGCAACCAGTTTTATGATGCCACCTCAGTGGTTTCAAAGGGGCTGCTTAACATGTTCATCCTATGAAGCAAGTGGAATCTATCCATCTTTTGTATACATGGCTTTGATTCTATAGAGCATCTGCTTCAACATGGAGCCACTCAATGCTCATGGGCTTAAATTCAGTCACAATATCTAAAGAAGTATCTTCATCATGAAGCATCCATGCTCTCAGAATTGTCAAAGATGTCATCCCAATTAATAAGAATGATTTTAGTAAAGAAAAGCCTATGCTCTCCTGATCAAACACTATATATCCAAGGTCATCTAAGATCTACTGATGATGAAAAAGAACGGAGTGATGCTCAGTCTCTTCTAGTGTCATTGGTTGAATGTGATGAAGTCCTAGACCCTAGTCACGCTTCAAGCAAGCTAGCAATAAATGGAGATACTAGCTGCCATGGACAAATGTCCATTAAAAACCTAAACTTCAACAGCCTCTTCAGTGAAGGGATGGTGTGCTGCATGCTTTGAAGTAGCTACCCTCAAGTACTGACTACTTCATGATGTTCTATAGTTACATGTGCCCTCATTAACCAAATATAGTTGGAGATAAGTTATTGAACACGGCCCATGTAACCACGGACCACGTGAGAACCACAGCATGAAGTCATACACCAGGTGGTCTCTGAAAGGACATTGTTGGCAATTAAGGCTCATGCATACCAAGACATATAATCTATACTCCAAGACATGAAGTCATACACCAAGTGGTCTCTGAAAGAACATTGTTGGCAATTAAGGCTCAGGCATACCAAGACATATAATTATCTTTAGTTGGAGATAAGTTGTTGAACACGGCCCATGTAACCACGGACCACGTGAGAACCGCAGCATGAAGTCATACACGAGGTGGTCTCTGAAAGGACATTATTGGCAATCAAGGCTCACACATACCAAGACATATAATCTATACTACAAATCATCTTTTCGCTAGGGAATATTGGGGAGGAAATCTACTAATGCCAATTAATAGGGCTACAGGAGAAACAAAATGTACTAAAATGCTCATCAACAAACTCCTCATCCAGCAGCTCCTTGATCAAAGCAAATATCTTGTAGGCTAGTGCCATATGCTCAAAGGAAGAGTCATGTGGCCTGTGCAAAAAAGGAAAAGAGACAAAACTGAAGGGCATGTTAGAATATGAAGCCAAGTTGAGTCAGTTTGGTGTGTTCTAGTGTGAGTTCTATTCTAGTGTGTCCTACGGATGCCACGTGTCACATTGGGAGTTACCCATATGCATAGGTGTTCATATGTGTGTGTGTGTGTGCTCTTATATAAGAGCTGTACTTATCTAGCGTCAAATCAATCAAGCATCAAGGTACAAGCTCTTTGGTCTACATGTGAGTACTCTTATTTTGTTCATTGCTCTAGTCATTTCATTTACATTTCATTATCTATCTCTTTGAGTATCACTTCCTCCCTCCCTAGCCTCCCTCTCTCTCTCCCTTTCCACCATGTGCCTTCATGTGCTATCAAAGCCTCGTTCCCGCTTTCCCCTTCTTCTCACTCTACCTAGAGGATGAGAGAAGCCCGCAAATGGAAGCTCCCCTCTCCTCAAAGGTAGAGCTCCCTTCCAATCTTTAGCCTCACCATTGTTTGGAGCTTTTGGAGGAGGTGATCTACATCGACCATCAGCTCGGAATGCCTCACCATCGGCCACTCCTTTAACAGTTGCAAATTAGTTGTACAGCCGTACAGGCTGTACGGACTGGTAGCCTGCCCGCCTGCACTCGCATTCGATTTCCTGAGACCACAACTTGTTTTATGGTGTTAAAACTTTCCTATTGATTCTATCCCCATATAAAAGACACTTTATCTGAGGTCAGATCAGTCAATGGCGCTACTATTTCGGAATATCCTTTGATGTCTTCGATAAAATTGGACAAATCCCAAGAATGATCGCACAGCGGTCAAACTCTGAGGGATAGGACAAGTCAGTATCACAGCTACTTTCTTTGGATCCATTTCCACCCGCTCAGGAGTAATAATGAATCCTAAATATTCAAGTCTTACCATACATAGTACAATTTTCTTTTTATTTACATAGAGACTGGCTTTCCTCAAAGTATTGAACACTATTCTCAAGTGTTCATGATGCTCAGCAATACTTTTGCTGAAAACAAGAATGTCGTCAATAAAATGTACTACAAACTTCCTGATATACGGGCGTAGTAAATCGTTCATAAGCATGACGAATGTAGCCGGAGCATTGATAAGTCCAAACGGCATTACCAAAAACTCATAATGTCCAAACCTGCTTCTAAAAGCGGCTTTATGCACATCGTGGGCTCTAATACGGATCTGATGGTAGCCACACTTAAGATCAATCTTGCTGAAAATTATGGCCCCATGTAATGTATCTAGCAGATCATCGATCCAAGCCATCGGATACCTACGCTTAATAGTGATATTATTCAATGCTCTGTCATCTGTACAGAGGCGAAAAGTATCATCTTTCTTTTCCTTCAATATCACTGGCGAAGCAAAAGGTGAGAAACTGGACTGAATGTGCCCCAACTTGAGGTATTCTTCCAGTTGTCTTCGCACCTCCGCTTCTTCGGTGAAGCTTAATCTACAGGGAGGACTATTTATAGGTTCTGCCCCGGGATTAGCTCAATCTTATGCCGAACATTCCGCTGTGGAGGTAACCCATAAGGTAACTCATCCCTAAAATAATTAGAGAACTCCTCTGCTCTTTGATCAGCCAACTTGGCCATCTCCCCTTCTTGGGTAACATTAGTGCTAGCCGAAGGACCAACAATCAACTCTACCGATGCTATACAAAGAAACAAAATCTCTTCTTGAGCTTTTCGAATTTCCATTACGGAAACCAACGGTTCTTGAGGTATATCTTTTTCACCTCATAAGACATATATCACATCGTTCATCTTGAACTGATAAATGTGCTTTTTCCAATCTATGGCTGGATTCTTCCTAGAATGCCAAGCCTTACCTATGGCTATATCTGCGTGCGGCAAGCTTTGTCATTTCAAAATCAAGCTTCTCTGCATAGTCCTGAATTCGAAGTTGCAATTGTTGAGCTAAAATCTGTTGCAAGGAATCCTCCAATAACATAATTCTACCAAACACTGTATGGTCAGCCGGGCGCGACACCTGCGGGGTCGGTCAGACTCTCGATTCTACGAGGTCCACCCTAGAAGCTTCTTCTTCAACTTCCATTTAGGTCAATTGGGTTTTAAATATAAATATAAATATACATACATACATATATATATATATAAAATACAAGTATAAACTGTAAATACAAATTGGCAACACTTCCCTATACTACTGCTTTTCCAAACTAAAATCTGGAATTTCTCAACTACACTATCCAATCTCGAAATTTCTAAATGCGGCCAACCAAGTAAACAAAAACAAACAGGGCAAAGAACGAAAACAAACTAGAACCAAGTCTCGGTCGCGCAACTTTGCTGAATGACTCTTCACGCCTTATCCAAAATATTCAAAGAAGGAAGCCTCGTGTTCGCTTTCGAGACGGGCCATTGTTCTTGCTCTATAACTATAGACCACCAAGATTTTTTAAAAAGATGTTGAGGGCGTCGATGCATGCGCCGCTGGTAAGTCCGACATCGATCTATGCACCCTCCTCAAAGCGGACAAACCTTTCACCTCCGGATTTTCCTGCTTGCAACCGTGGAAGAGGACATAAGCAACTCGGCTGAAATATCCCAATCGTCTGCCTTTCAAGATAATCTCGACATCACCCCTCTGGCTTCCTGATGTGGGTGCCTTCATCTATTGCCATATCACAGATTTACTTCATCGTTCAGACCTTCCGAACCAATATCCAAGTCACGAGCAATTTCAAAACGCCCTTCAGGCTTCAACTAACTGCCCCTTCAATCCAAACAACAAGAAATTAATTGCACTGACCCTGTTTGAGACTCCGTGAGCCACCGTAAATCCTATCTGGCCTTACAACGACGCCTCAGGAGTCAGCTCCAAGAATCACGATTCAAGCTCCTTGTATACATGCAGTTCTGCCGCACAAGCTTCCAAACGACCTTAAGGATGAACTTTGAAGTTTTTAGTCGGGACTCGGCGGCACTCAATTTTCGAAAGTTTTGCCCAAGACGTGAACTCGATAGCCTCTATTATAGTTACAACCAACATTTGCATACCCGTTTTCCATGAGCGTTCTGAATTGCTTGAGCTCGGAAGTTGGAGAACATTCACACGTTCATACATAGAGAGCTCGCTCGCAAAGCCTTCTTGCACCTTCATGACCTGACGCTCTGATACCAAATGTTACGTTCCACTAACGTCCAACCTATTCCAAATTCATAAGCCCATAATCAATCACGGGCCAGGCACACGTTTTTCCTCCCAGCCAAATCTCGGTGTTAGCAAGCTCTCTACAAATCAAAATTGTACGTGAAAAGCTCCAGCTTGCAAATCCACGATGGATCTAGTATGCCACATGTCTTCATTCTAGGGTACTCTTAAATGCATCTTTTTTACCGCTCTCTTGGGATATCAATTAATTCACTTGCCCCTAGGCACTTTCACACACTTAATGCATTTAAGACCCATATCCCTAGACCCATCTAGTTAGTTCCTTGTCACCCTCATCAAGGACCTTGACATAAATCCTTTTTGACCATTTACATGAAGCCCAAATAAGTATAAGACAAACATTGATCCTTTAAAAGCAAATGTCCACTGACCCTTTCGAGGTCATGTTACCTCATCTTGAGCGTAACACTTTTGCCCTCGAAACCATTTGCAACTGCCTATGCGCCATTGCCCCTGCTCATTGCCTCTCCAAGTGTTGATACCATGGAACCTCGTCCTCTTGGAGAAGTCGCTTCATCTCGGGAGAAAGCACTTGCCCGTATCAGCCCGTATCAGTGTGAGGTTGGACCAACAGATTGCTCCATCAATTTGACCTCACTGCTTCTGCCACAGAGATCAAAGCCAAGTTCGAGAAGCTTCATGCTACATCTAATAGACGTGACCAACGAGCTATATCTATTGTTTTACATGATCGATAGATTATGGTTAGGAATATTTGGGTACTCTGCCCAAGGATTTTTCCCAAAAATGAATGCAATAAATAAAGTGTATTGAGTCAATAAAGGTCCTCTGCTTTGGATTGTCCTCCTAAAATGATGTATTTCTTTTATGGTGTGTGACTCCATGTTTCTAGTTAGTCCCTGGAGTCAAGAGGGGGATGTATTGTGGGAGCCATGTATTGGCATTGATAGGGTCTAACTATCAGGCCTGGCATATGAGTTCCAGGATATTGGTGCATTGGTCTTCCAGACCTCTGAGTTGCTCATGCATCCATGCTGAGACATGAGCCTCTAAGTCATGTTTGGGATATAAAGCCATGTGAGTGCTCACTCCGACCTCTGAACCATGCTTAGAGGTTTAGCCTCTAAGTTGGCATGGGAGCTCAGACATTGCACAGTTTAGTAGTCCTGTTACTGTCATGTTCTGTGAGTGTTCTGTCCTTAGTTCCATTCCAGTAGTCTCTCACCTTGCCTTCATGGGGGGTGTTACAATATGAAGCCAACTTGAGTCAGTTTGGTGTCTTCTAGTGTGGTCCAGTGTGAGTTCTAGTCTAGTGTGTCCTATGGATGCCACGTGTCACATTGGGAGTTATCCCATATGCATAGGTGTTAATATGTGTGTAGTGTGCTCTTATATAAGAGCTGTACTTGTCTAGTGTCAAATCAATCAAGTATCAAGGTACAAGCTCTTTGGTCTATATGTGAGTACTCTTATTTTGTTCATTGCTCTAGTCATTTTATTTCCATTTCATTATGTCTCTCTTTGAGTATCACTTCCTCTCTCCCTAGCCTACCCTCTCTCTCTCTCCCTCTTCACCATGTGCCTTCAAGGCAGCCCTAGTGGATAGGACGAGAGAGAGTGAATGTTTCTTCTCGCTCTGAGCAAATCGTACAGCACATTACTGCATGAAGCATGGAAGGCTGTAATGAAGCAAATGTCATATGTGAAGTTTAATGACTTCGCACATCATCTCATAAGTTCTCCCCAACAATGTGATCAGCCTCCCCTGTCAAAAGAGAGTGCTATCGCCTCATTTAGATGAGATGAATAAGATGTAGGCTCTCTTGATGGCATGTGGCATGTGTAAAAGACTTCATCTATCGTCGTCTTTTTTCTAAGGATAAATCTCTGCTCGTCGTTAAAATAATCACAGGCGATGGCTTGCTGTTGTTCCACCCAGCCTTTTCTCTTGGATAGTTAATCGTCAAATCATACGTTATTTTTCATTAATACTTATCCATGAGACTCTCATTTCCCTAGATAGTTCTCCTTGCCAAATGTCAGCATTTTGGCCTCTCCACTTGGTGCACCTTTTTACCCCTCTCTTGGGGCACATTAAAACCCACTTGCCCCTTGGCATTATTGCACATTTAGGTGCACCTAGGCCTTAGCACTCAGACCTATCTAGTCAATGCCATTCCGCCCTCACCTAGGATCTTGGCAGTTACTTCTCTTGACCATTTCAATTACGCAACATTAACTATTACAAAAGTTGGTCATCTAAGAGAAAATGCCCACCGATCTATCCGAGGTCATGCTATCCCGGCTAGAGCATAACATTCCTTCCCTCTTCAAGCATCAGCGTCCTCGATGATGAAATCTGGGAAAGCTCTCCGTAACTGGTATATGGATTCCCAGGTAGCTTCCGATAGAGGCTGACCATGCCATGCAACCAACACCGTGGGTATCTTCCGATTTCATATATGCATTGTTCCTCGGTCCAAGATTCTTGTTGGCTGGCGCCTTGCAATATCCTCTATCTCCTGAAACAAAACCACACCTTCAATTAGTGAGTCACCTGTATGCAAAAATTTCTTTAAACGCGAAACATGAAAAACCGGGTGCACCTTACACCCCTGTGGCAATTCTAATTTATAGGCTACACTGCCTATTCTCTTTAGAATTAACCATGGCCCACAGTAACTTAGCACACTCTCCTGAAGTCAACGACTTCGAGTGCAAAGGAACTCTGAGAAAAACTTTTTCTCCTTCTTCAAATACTCTTATAGACCGATTTTCATCCGCATATACCTTGGCTCTATCCATAGCCTGGTGGATATTAGCTCTCGCAAGTGCTAGCATCTCCCGCATCTGAACTACAAAGTTCGCGGCACTAGGCACTTTCTGAGGTACTCCAAGTATAGTCGGATTGGCTGGTCTATAACCATAGTTCAGCTCAAACGGACTGAACCCGGTAGATGAATGTTTCCTATCATTGTAGGCAAACTCCAACAATGGCAACCACTTGTCCCATGTATGTTGCCTCAATGGCACATATGCCCTCAGCATATCCTCTAAAGTCTGGTTGACTCTCTCCGTCTGACCATCCGTCTCAGGATGATCCCCACTACTCATTCCCAACTCAGTCCTTAGTGTCTCAAATACCGCTGTCCAAAAATGACCGGTAAAGAAAAGGCCAAACTTATGCAAGATATACCATAAGGGATGGTATGCTAGTTAGAAATGGCAAGGTTGTAGTACCTGGTCAGAATGATCTCAGGCAGAGAGTCATTCGACAGTGCCATGATAGCTCGTGTGCGGGACATCCAGGTGTCGAGAAGACATATGATCTCGTGAAGCGAGATTTCTTTTGGCCAAAGATGAAAAAGCATATTCATGAATATGTGACACGGTGTTTCTCGTGTCAGGTAAGTAAGGCCGAGCGGGTGAAGCCACCCGGACTTTTACAACCCTTGGAAATACCACTAAGTAAGTGGGAGAGCATTTCCATGGACTTTATTGTAGGGCTGCCTGCAACACAAGGAGGACATAATTCTATCCTTGTGGTGGTTGATCGTCTAACCAAGATGGCTCACTTCATTCCGACTAGAGAGTCTGTTAGTGCCCCGCAAGTGGCGGATTTGTTCATTAGACATATATTTCGTCTGCATGGATTGCCTAGATCCATAGTGTCAGACAGAGATATGCCAGGTCATCCTTTTCACTTTCCCCGGGTTTTAACACATGGAGCTTTAGGCCACAAGCTCTGGACAAACTCGTCCACTTTTTGAGTTTCTCTTATCTCGGTCATTAGAGCACTCTCTAATACCGTGAAACTCAGGTTGTGCATAATGCGAGACAACGCATCAGCAACCTTATTATCTTTTCCTCTTCAGTACCGAATCATCAAATTAAACTCCTGCATGAGCTCTGCCCACCTAGCTTGGCGGCCCCTCAAGTCAGGCTGTTTACAAAAATGTTTCAGAGTATCATGATCTACATCCACATAAAACTCTGAACCATACAAATAATGCCTCCATGTTTTCAAAGCATGGATCACAGCATACAACTCCAATTCATGAGTTGGCCAATTCCTTTGAGAGGGAGAAAGCTTCTTGCTTTCAAAGGCTACTGGCCTTCCCTCTTGAAGGAGAACTGCTCCTACCGCAATGCCACTTGCATCGGTTTCTAGGAACAACGGTTTCTGGGGATCAACTATTTTTAACACCGGTCCTGAGACCACAGCTTGTTTTATGGTGTTAAAACTTTCTTGTTGATTCTGTCCCCAAATAAAAGGTACTTTATCTGAGGTCAGATCAGTCAATGGCGATACTATTCCGGAATATCCTTTGATATGCCTTCTATAAAACTGGACAAATCCCAAGAATGATCGCAAAACGCGGTCAGACTCTGAGGGATTGGCCAAGTTAGTATCGCAGCCACTTTCTTCGGATCCATTTCTACCCCCTGTGGAGTAATTATGAACCCTAAGTACTCAAGCCTAATCATACACAGTATAGTTTTCTTTTTATTCACGTAAAGACTGGCTTTCCTCAAAGTACTGAACACTATTCTTAAGTGTTCACGATGCTCAGTAACACTTTTACTGAATATCAAGATATCGTCAATAAAATGTACTACGAACTTTCCGATATATGGACGTAGTAAATCGTTCATAAGCATGACGAAGGTCGCTGGAGCATTGGTAAGTCCGAAGGGCATTACCAAAAACTCATAATGACCAAACCTGCTTCTAAAAGCGGTTTTATGCACATCCTCGGCTCTAATCCAGATTTGATGGTAGCCACACTTAAGATCTATCTTACTGAAAATCACGGCTCCATGTAATGCATCTAGCAAATCATCAATCCGAGCCATCGGATACCTGTGCTTAACAGTGATATTATTCAATGCTCTGTAATCTATACAGAGGCGAAACGTATCATCCTTTTTCCTCTTTAATATCACTGGCGAAGCAAAAGGTGAGAAACTTGGTTGAATCTGCCCCAACTTGAGGTATTCTTCCAGTTGTCTACGCACCTCCGCTTCTTCAGCAAAACTCATTCTATAGGGAGGTCTATTTACAGGTTCTGCCCCCGGGATCAATTCAATCTTATGCTGAACTTTCCGCTCTGGAGGTAACCCATAAGGTAGTTCATCCCTAAAACATTCAGAGAACTCCTCTATTATAAGATTAGCCAGCTTGGCCATCTCACCACTTTGCGTAACATCAGTGCTAGCCGAAGAATCATCCATCGGCTCTACCGATGCTATGCAAAGGAATAAAAACTCTACTTGAGCTTTTCTAATTTCCATCACGGAAACCAACGGTCCCTGAGGTATATCTTTTTCACCTCGCAAGACATAAAGCACATCATTCATCTTGAATTGATATACGTGCTTTTTCCAATCAATGGCTGGATTCTTCCTAGAATGCCACGCCATACCCAGGGCTATATCTGCATGAGCAAGCTTGGTCATTTCAAAATCAAGCTTCTCAGCATAGTCCTGAATCCGAAGTTCCAACTGGGTAACCCTTTGGTCCCATACTTCAGTTGAACTTCCATCTGCCATCCTAACGGTATACGCATAGTCAGATGAACTTGTTTTTAATTTCAGCCTCTTCACGAGCTTGGAGTTAATCACATTGTGAGTTGACGCCGAGTCAAACAACACTATGACATCATGACTGGCCACTTGCCCTTTCATTTTAATTAACTCCGTATCATTAAAGGCCGTATACCCCGTTGCTGCGGGCTTAGATAGGATGTTATCAGGTGCACTCGTCACTAACTTAGCAACAGATATAACAAACAAGGTACTAACCTCTGAGAAGGTCCCGCCAGTTGCATCTACATGTGTTCCGCATTGGGACTCCTGCATTTCTACGTCGCATTCAGATATTATCATATTAGCTGTGCGACAGTCTTTATTCACTAGACAATCCTTCCACTGATGTCTCTGAAGGCAGCCGAAGCACAATCCTTCTTTCCTAGCTTTCTCTTTTTGTTCAGGGGTCAACGAGGACTTTGACCAAGCCCGGGCTGCCATTGGAGTTATTTTCCTTTTCACCCCAACGGTGGTGCTTGTTTTTACTGGTCCCTCAACCGGCTTCACCTGCTTGGTTTGGCCACTTGGCTGCGAGACACTTGTCTTTGAAGCCCATTTCTCGAAAATCCCCCTTTTTTCGGGTACTCATACTGAGTCCCTGCCTGCACAAATCCACCAGATCTGCCTCTGGCATCCTCATAGTTCAGGGCTACTGCAATAGATTCATCTAATGTAGTCACATATTTAGCCCGAACTTCCATTTTGATCTTGTCATTCAGTCCATAGATATAGTCCTTTAACTGAACCGACATAGGGAGAGGGTATGTTATTTTCATAACACTTTCCCTGAATTTGTCAGTGTACTCTGCCACTGACAGACTCCTCTGACGAAGATTTCTATAAGCATCCCAAGCTCGGGACTCTTCATCAGGTGGAAGAAAGTGTTTCTTGAATTCCGCTTTAAACCCTTCCCAAGTGGTTGGAGCAACTTGATCCTTCTGTTGCTTTATCCACCATCTGTTCGCTGCCTCAATAAACAGGTCCCACTTGTGTAACCAAACCTCAATCACATCAGAGCTGCGCTCGATCATCCGACCAGCGTACTTCTCCGGTCTATAATTAGCGATATTAGGCACTTTGACCCTTGCGCGCTCTAGGGAATGTATACTGGGCTCTGGCTCTGCTGGAGCTTTTCCCTTGTCAGTTCTAGACGGTCTAGCCGACAAGGCTTGCACCATCTCCCTGATCTCATTTTGACCAGCATTCACTTGAAGCTGCTGGTTCATAATCTGCTGTAAAGCATCCTCTAATATCGAAATCCTACCAATCAAAGTAGGTGCTGCTTGATGTGACATCTGTTGTGTAGACTGTACTCTAGACTCACTAGGATTCACTCTTGAATTCTGCCCCTCTACTTCCATAGGTTCACAGTGGAAGATGGGGTTTTTTTTTTCTTTTTTTTTTTTCCTCTTTTTTTTTTTTTTTAATTTTTTTTTTCTTTTAAAAAAAAACCCAAATAACCAATATATATACCCTTCACTTCTGTTCCGCTTTCCTGTTTTTTTTTTTTTTTCTCTTCTACAGTGCAGAAATCACAGGACCATATGAAAACAAAAAAAAAACTACACGGAAAGAAAGAGCTCCCCGATCTTTGCGACGATGCCAGCTACTCTTTCCCTTCCAAATAGGCTGTGCAAAGGTCTTAGAATGCCTCGCAGCCGATGCTTCTATAGAACAGCAAGCAAGATGAAACCAAATATGCGGCTGTTGATCGACGTGACGCCTTCACGTTACATGAACTACCATCGTGCTCCAAAAAATCGGTTTTTTTTTCAGCTGCATAGCCTCGTTCACCTCCTAAATCTTGAAATCAATTCTCCTCTGCCCACCACTACAGCCACGCTGCGTTACGTCGATTTCCAAGCAAACGTCCAATTATGCACCTACGCCTGCGACTGGTTTTCTTCTCACGCTAACAGCCTTCGTAGGACACTGGCGCATCAACACGTTACGGGACCCCAACTAGCCTTCTCCGTCGATCGTCCAAATCGCCACCGAACAGGCATCGCCAGAAATTCCGTCACCTCAAAACGCCAAACAGAATTTGACCGTCGATCTCCTCGTAGCCTCCCGTCACCTTCCGGGAACCTTGCGCTCCATCGCTTCATCTCTTCACGAATCCCCCTTCCATCCTCTAGCCTGGCTCTGATACCAAAATGTAAAAGACTTCATCTATCGTCGTCTTTTTTCTAAGGATAAATCTCTGCTCGTCGTTAAAATAATCACGGGCGATGGCTTGCTGTTGTTCCACCTAGCCTTTTCTCTTGGATAGTTAATCGTCAAATCGTACGTTATTTTTCATTAATACTTATCCATGAGACCCTCATTTCCCTAGATAGTTCTCCTTGCCAAATGTCAGCATTTTGGCCTCTCCACTTGGTGCACCTTTTTACCCCTCTCTTGGGGCACATTAAAACCCACTTGCCCCTTGGCATTACTGCACATTTAGGTGCACCTAGGCCTTAGCACTCAGACCTATCTAGTCAATGCCATTCCGCCCTCACCTAGGACCTTGGCAATTACTTCTCTTGACCATTTCAATTACGCAACATTAACTATTACAAAAGTTGGTCATCTAAGAGAAAATGCCCACCGATCTATCCGAGGTCATGTTATCCCGGCTAGAGCATAACAGCATGTCTCGTATATCCCCTCACAAGCCATTGAGAGGTCAACCTCTCACAAGGAACTTGTGTGAAGGTATCCCTGTCATTGTGAGGAGTCGTGTTATGTGCTACAACACTTGATTTGTCTCACCTCTTGAAGAGGATTGGTTGTGCAGGCTCCCTGTAAATGTGTAAACCCACTTCTCTAACCTGGATTGGCAATTATTGCAACTTACCTTGATCAGATGCACTTTCGACTACGTGGTGGGGCCCATGTAGAGAAGTCTGGGTCACGCTGTCCCCACAGTAAGACCAGAAGGAGTGCTGCATGTGAAACTCCTACTCTCTTAAATGAGAGGAGGCATTTGGCAATTTAGAAACCCACTGATTGTTCATTGGGAAAAAAACAACCCCCTGATAGTGTGGATGTCTCCTATAGTTGCTGTACAGGATCATGGTACTGTGGCCAAAGTGCCTTACATCAAGTTGCAAAATGTTAGGGTAGCATGAGGATCTTGCTGTCCCAGCATGAATCCAGAAGTCACCGCCTTGCTGTACTACCCAATCTCCAACATAGGAGCAATCAAGGTGTTTCCAAATGGCCCACCTGAAAGAAATAAACGTTGCTTTGTCTTACATCACATCCACAACTGCTAGTAGAAATCCCTCCCAAACACTGTAACCGCATTCCAAGGAATGAATAAAGACAGTATAAAGTCCGCCAAGCTCATCTGTTGCCTCCTCTTAAACATTACCATCAACCTGATCTGCCCAATGTAAATGACATGCTTTGGACCACCAAAACTCTATGCCCTGATAAAAACCAACTAATCAATATGAATGGCAACATCTTCCAAAGAATTTGTGGCTGGTAACCAAATAGTATGACTTCCCATGTGAATGAACACTTTGCCATTGCACTTGGGTTTCTGGAAGTCCATCTTATATTCTGGAGGAGTAACAAACCAACTAAATGGAGCTGAAAGTAAGTTTTCTGGTTCTCAGTCCTAAGTTTTCCCTCTCTTGACATCCAACGCTTTGCCAATACGCATCCACAATTATCTGGAGCTTATTTACCTTTTCTATTCTCTGTTCTTAGATGGAAATCAGCATGGGATTCTCTGGCATGTGTGTCAGCGCTCTATCATGAGTCTCATGCTGCCACAGCACCGATCACCGCCGGAGCCTCTCTCTGCCAAAACCCTCCTATCCATTCTCAGCCACCCTATGGCCTCGGTTCATTAGACAGCATACAGAGACCACCATATTGATACCACACAACAGCTCCCATTCTCTCCATGGGCTCACATACTTAGTACTAGTGTTTGTGTTTGTATTTGTCTTTAGTGCGGGTGCCCACTTAGTGGCTCCATCCATTCAGCTCATTGTATCTGGTTTCTTCAGTCTCATAGACCCCTATATGTCGAAGACTTAAAGAAACTTTCTTCCTTCCTTTCTTTCTGTTGGAATCTTCCAACTCTTATTTCCCATCTCCCTCATGATTAGACGTGGCATTTTGTCACTGCTGTTTGGCATACAAAAGAAGTATGTAACTGTTTTCAATGCAATACTAATGGTACTTTCCACCTAAAGGGGATGCATAGCATTCAAATACACGGTTGATTCGGATGCACTCATGCCGGTTCGTTTACTTTCTTTGCCTTTCTAACTCATCCATAAAATTGCAAAGAACCATCACGATATTTTCCTAAAGATGTGACTAGTGGAGATCCACTGCTTTTTGCTCCTTACAGCAGAACTCAGAGGCAAGTGCAATATTGATTCCAGGATGGTACCGGATGAGCTATGTACTGGTAGAAGAGTCTTCATATAGTCCACTCACAGCAGCAATGGAAAAAGATCAGGAACTTGCATGCCCTTGTTGGCAATGCAGTCACAACAGGCAAATACATTGTATTAGGGACAGGCTCCACGCAACTTCTAAATGCTGCTGTTGCAAGTCTCTCTCCATCCAGTGGAAATCCTGCAAGTGTCATAGCTGCAACTCCGTACTATGACGTAAGTTCAATTCTGGCTCAAGTCACTACAAGGACATCTGCATACATGTGTTCCAGGTTGGAAATTGCAACTGTCATTAAGCAATTGCAGAATTCGTAATACAAGATTTCACTTATGCCTATGAAGGGCTATCGTACATTATAAATGGGCAGGCGATGCAAACTTATTTATTGAACAGCATGGCGCATCAAACGAATCATCAATAGAATTTGTCACATCCCCCAATAATCCAGACGGAATGATGAGGAAGCTTTGTCAGTGGCAGTGCTGCCTCAACCATTTATGACTTTGCCTACTACTGGCCTCATTTTACTGCCATAACTGCTGCCTATGATTACGATGTGATGATATTCACTTTGACGAAAATCACTGGTCATGCACGCAGTCACGTGGGGTAATCTGTCTTACTCTTAGCCTTGAAACTCATGTTTTGCATCTTGATGGAATTCTGAGGAGAAAACGGATTTCTTATCTTTGAACTGTATAGATGGGCCATAATAAAGGATGCTTCTGTGTACACAAAGCTGGTGAAGCATCTCAGAGAAAATACTATCGGCGTATCACATGAATCGCAACTCAGGGCCACACAGCTGTTGAGGGCAGTAAATAAAGGTTATTCTAAGTGGTTTCAAACCCGTGGAGATCGGTCACTATGACCGATTAGTGTGTGCGGAGTTGCCAGATAAGGCTATGTTCCCAGAGTTGCATGATATTATTGTGCAGTGTAATGTCCATGGTCCGTGTGGTGCACTAAATCCATCTGCAGCTTGCATGGTTGATGGAAAATGCATTCGTCATTATCCACGTGGATTCTCACAGACGACTACTGTTGGCAATGATGGCTATCCAGTTTACATGCGTCATGATGATGGTAGAAAGATACAAGTGAAAGGGGGTGTGATTGATAATCGTTGGATTGTGCCATTTAATCCTTTCCTCTCGGTGAAGTACAAGGCACATATAAATGTTGAAATATGCTCCACAATCACTGCAGTTAAGTATTTGTATAAATATGTGTACAAAGGTCATGATAGAGCCATTATCAAGATGCAGGCAAATATTGGGACATAAACCCATCACTGAATCTTGCACCAGCTCAACATGCATGTATGGAGCATATATTTCATTGTGCATACGCAAAGCTTCGATACAGATGGCAAACGTTGAGCTACACACTTGAAAAATCACAACGCTTCACCTTACAGCAGTTGGATCCAGAGTATTGCAACTTCTTCAATGAAGTCACAGGACCATCACCAGGTATTGTACTGCATGCAGCAAATCTTGCAGAATTTTCTCAGAATTGGATGCACATCCTAGCCAACATTGATGCTCCAGAGAGAATAGGGTTCCAAATCACAACCCCTGATCTCGAGAGTGATTCCCCTCAGAATGTTTAACATTCTCAAACCTCAAAATATTATGTAATGCGTTCCCGACCATGTAAACCATATTTGATGAGAGCTATACTTGCCTCAAGATAAGTGGTATTGATGCATGTGCAAAGTATCATGCTCATCGGATATGTGCATGTTAGAATAAGAAACCCTGGAGCGTGTTTTTGGACTGTTGTGAATGATGCTTGGTGAAAAACATGGTCTAATACGACTTCAACGATGGAAACCACATCTAATGGGCATAATACTTTACATGTACCCCAAGATAGGTGGAATTGATGCGGGTGCAAAGTATCATCTCCATCGCATATGCGCACGTTTGAATAAGACACCCCCGAGCATGTTTCTTGACCATTGTGCATGAGTCTTGGTAAAAAAATAGGGTCTAATGCAACTTTGACATGCAAATCACATTCGATGGGAACCATACTCTATAGATGCCCCAAGATAGGTGGGATTCGTGCACATGCACATTCGAATAAGACACACCAGAGCTTGTTTTTTGACCGTTGAGCATGAGACTTGGTTAAAAACATGGTATAATGCGACTTTGACCATGGAAACCATATCTTATGGGAATAATAATTTGAACAAACCACAAGATATGTGGGATTGATGTGCATGAAAATTATTATGCCCACAAGATATGTGCGCGTTTGAATAAGAATCCCTGGAGCGTGTTCTTTGACCATTGTGCGTGACAATTGGTAGCAAACACGATGTAATGTGTTCTTGACCATGCAAACCATATCCGATGCGCACGATACTTTGTACAAACCTAAAAATTGGTGGGATTGAGATGCATCTGTAAAGTATCTTTCCCATCGGATATGTGTGTGTTTGAATAAGACACCCCAGATTGTGTTTTTTGACCATTGTGCATGAGACTTAGTGAAAACATGGTCTAATGCAATTTTGACCATGAAAACCATATCCTATGGTAACGATACTTTTCAAGTGCCTTAAGATAGGTAGTATTGACACATGTTGAAATTATCATGCCCATCAGATATGTGCACATTTTAATAAGACACCCTGGAGCATGTTCTTTGACCGTTGTGCATGAGACTTGGTAAAAAAAATGGTGTAATGTGACTTTGACCATGCAATCCATATCCAATGGAAACCATATATGATGGTAATGATACTTTCCATGTGCTCCAAGAAAGGTGGATTTGATGTGCATGGAAAGTATCGTCCCCATCGGATATGCACATGTTTGAATAAGGCACACCAGAGCGTGTTCGAGACCGTTGTGCATGAGACTTGGTGAAAAACATGTTCTAATGCGACTTCAACCATTCAAACCATATTCAATGGGGACATACCTAGCATGCACTCCACGATAGGTAGTATTGATGCAGCCGTCAACTAAAACACCGAATGGAAACAATGAGTTCAAACAACCTTTTGACTTTTCAAATATGATTTGATAGAGCCTTAGGTTCAATTAATATGTACCATATATATGGAAGACATGATAAGAAAGAGAATGGGATTTTCTTCTAAATAATGTGGGAGAAATGAGAGAATTCCTTGCTTAAAGAGGCACCCTAGTGGGCAAGGTTTCTTTTGAAAATAGATGCTAAATTTGACAAAGCATGGATGATGTTTAATTCCAATGCTTGAGTTCCGAATCACGAAAGTCGCAAAGTTGGAGATAAATACATTGAACTTAACGTGGTCAATTCAAAACGCACATTATACCAATTTATAGGAAAGCCCAACATTCACATAGGAGACTCAATTCACTTCAACATCAATGCCTATGAATGACTGTTAGACCAATGGAAGTCTCTGCTACAATTAGCGCCTCATGTTTCAAGAAAACCATGCTTGTAATTCAAAAGGTTGGCAGCTACTTGGGGCAAAGGGCTGCTAGGCTCCCATCTTCAATCCCAAAAAGTTGTGGCTTTGGAGGCACGTTTTGTTGTTCAACATCACCAAACTCACTTGATGCCTTCATAAAGTCAAGGTAAATCAATACAATAGCGCAACTCAAATTATTGCAAGAGGTTTCTCAAAACTTGGCATCCCCCTTTGTACAATGCCCCTCAGCATGAATTGGTATATGAAAGCATAAAAGCACCATTGATTGATCACTTGCAAAGCATGGATGCAGCTCATCCATTCACCTAGTAAGCAACCCTATCTTTTGCAATTAGACCACCCATATAGATTCACTAAGGTAAGTCAGTTTTCTATGCAGCATGCTGGTTTCGTTTCCAGACAGTTAGCATTCATGCACCTGTTTTTCATGATAACGAAGCTCTGGGAAGACATCATTTTTGCCCTAAGAAATTGCGGATTTTGGTAAATTGTCACATGAGCTCCTTTTTACATCATGCCTTTACTAATGCACAGGCATTGTTTCAAAAAGTTGTCAGCAGCTGTTGGCTGTTCCTTGATCCAGCAATGATGAGGAACATCATTATAAATCCATCCTCATTTGGGTCTCTACAAGATTATTTTTTGGGTTTCATACACACGTACTTGGGGATTCATTGAGATTCTACAGACAAACAACTAATGATGACTTGCATGAAATATCACTCGTAGTCAATTCTTGAGGGCATCTATTGCAAGGCATAGGTCTGGTTGACAATCCTAGATACCTTTCACTGACCACATAAGTAGATATAGGCTTTCCTTGGAAGTGAAATAATGCAGCTTCTCTAACCATCGCTTTTTGCAGCCTCCCTACTATTGCCATTTAGTGTTATTTTAATTCTCATCTATTTCCAAGATGCAGGTGTTAATGTTCTATGTTGAGTAGTTGTATGTCAGTGATGGAAGTAGTCCTAAGTACTACATGTCATCCAGATAAACCTTTGTTGAGAGAGAAAGGAAGAATCCTGTCGCAGAAGGAACTACAAGCAGGTCGGTCTGCTTCTAGAGTAGAACATTTCAAGGTGTGAAGTCACACTGATAGCTGTTGAATTGTGAGGGTGTTTAATATGTTTGTGGATCAGTATGTTTAATTAGATAACTGCTTCCCTTATCATTCTAGTCAAGTACAGTCTCTAGTATGCATTCAAATCCGCATTTGCATTGCAAGTAAGATCGGTAATGGTAAACGTAATGGATATTTTACACAAATTGAGATTCTCCTTCACAGGTTAGACAAGATCATCCCCTGCCCTCCTTTAACTTCAACTCTTTTCAAGTCTCAATGTTGTAGTGTTCAATTTCTTTGGCTTCAGATTTGTTCATACAATCAACGCATTGCAATTTGCCATCAATACGAAAAATCTGAGAGAAAATGTTATGCATTAAGGGAATCATGGTCATGATGGTCAGTACTGATATTTTGTCTAACAAAGTACACTGGGAACTTGATGAATGTCATTACAGAACACTAGAAAAAACCAACAACAAATTTTATAAGAGGACCTGTGATCAAGTAAAATATTATTTCTTGAAGGGGAATTGACATAAGAAGGGTGTAGCCTCCATACCCTTAAAAAGCATTTTGAATCAGTGCCCAGCCTTGAGAATACAATATGGCATAGAATTACTGCCAACAAACGATGTTGAAGCTCATAATCAATGTTGACTAAAGATGTTGCAGCTCTATGTTATCAATCAGCCGAACACGACCAAACCATGCAGCTACGCACAGCACAGCCGGGCAGTCAATTATGTCCAAGGGCCTTAAAGACTCCTGGTCAACAATCTGCAGGAAAGCCAATAAAAAAACTTTAGTATCTCTGCATATCTCCTACAAACATATTTTCTTTTGTCCAATCTAACTCAACCATCAAAACATACCCCAACATCCCTTAAAATATTGACAGTTTAGTGTGAAGTTTCTAACCTCAGCATAGTCAACTCTTCCGGAAGCTCCAACAATGGCTTGCCGTACGGCCTCAGTCAGAGTAGGCACATCGACAGTCCCACTTTTCACTAAATCTTCAACTTTTCTGAGGGACCTGCTGATAGACAAGGCCTGCATTTGATGCCATAAAGTCTGAGATCCAAATGTAAATTTCCACACAAAAATTCTACCTCCAAATAAATATTAGCTATATCTAGATGAATCCAGGAACAGCCCAAACTCATTCTCTAATAACACAACACAGTGTGCAGTTTCAATCTCCTGATGGCTAGTCACTCATAAGGTTGAAAACCATAAACTTCATCATGCATAGCAGGGACTAGCTACTATGACATCCCCACTGATGTCATCAGCGCCCAACAGTGGGTGTAGACCATAGTATAAACATATGCTCACACACATACAAATCCACAAACCCACACATACTTGAGGATCCATTTATACAAAGGTCTCCGTACTGAGTTTCTGTTAGCACTCTGGAGATGAAGGGCAGACTCAGCCATGACATTGGCTGACTATATAGTAGTCGTACCCTCGTGCCCAGTAGAGCCAAGAAGGCAAGGCAACCTCATCAACATACAGTCATGGATATCACACAAATTAATCACTGAACTCCAAAGAAAACCACTCACACCAATTATAGAAATTTCAAAGTCATAAATTTATCAGGTGCAATGTGACTCTAGGCTATGGCAATCAGCCTTATTAACTTGCTGAATTAGGACTGTAGAAAAACAGGGGATAATTACTTGCTAGTGTGCTTACTGAACAGTAAAGAGAGTAACACAGATCTGGAAGAGAACATAGATGCACAGCCAAAACAGAATAGATATAATGGTATAAACCAAGGATCTAGCTGCCTTTGCTGAACCCTCTGAAGTAGACTCCTCTTTCGCCACATGCCTCTGTGTAGGCTTCAATAGCTGCTTAAGGGTAGAGCACTCCTGAAAATCTCTACTCTAAGTTCACTGCAGATCAAACTCCCTCCTATGTCTGGAACTGTTGCTCCTGCAAGAACTCCTAATGTGACCTCAAGCTCTCCCTCTGCTCTTCACCTTCAGTGATGATCTGCTCTGGAATACTGCTGCACTCATGCCCTCCACGTTGCTCTCCAACAAACCGTTGGTCTGCAAGCTTTGGATCCTGCTTGAGTAGATGCCATTGTTTACAGCGTTTATATGTGATAGGACTTCTAGGTCCATTATTTCCGTCCAGAAATCTGGATTGCTATTTTAAGACAACTTTATCGTACTAAAGAAATATACTTAGTCTTAATGAGGTGTATCTCACTCACACCCCTTTGGGTTCTGGCATCTATTTTATTTATTTCTAAACCCTATCCCTTTGTGTGAATTTGAATGAAATGTATGTGAAAGTTCAATTTCAGTTTTAAATGCATTTAATTCCAAGTTTACTTAAGGTAACCAACAGAAACAATGCTTGTGCTATAGCACGATCAAAGTAGCACAAAGGGGGAAAGAGCTTTAAAAATGTACCTATAGGAGGAGACTATTCCACAAGTCATGTTTAGATTTTCAGTGGTTAGAAAGGTATGTAATGAGAGGGGAAGAGAAGTGGAAGGGAGAGAGAGTGAGAGTGAGAGAGACACACTAGTGCGGGTGTGAAGTGATGAGTCACACCACAAACTCATTAGTTTTATTAGGATTAGGTTTACCCTATGACTGTCTTAAGACAGTCATAGGTGTCCTATCTTTAATTCTTTAACTAAGGGTTGGCAATGTGCCTTTAACCCCAACAACCTCCCACCTAAAGGCCAATGTGCCTAAAGGGGAGAAAAGAATAAAAATTACAGCAATATACAGTTACTGTATACAAGACCATAAAGTAAGAATGGTCTCATCCTAATCCCATGATGTGGCGGCAATGTGCAAACCGCTCTGTAGGCAAGCTCTTAGTGAGCAAATCTGCAGGATTATCATCAGTATGTACTTTCACAAGCTCAAGACGCTTGTCTTCCAGTACCTCCCTGATGAAATGATATTTCACTTCTATGTGCTTGGTCTTCTGATGAAAGACCGGATTCTTTGCCAACATGATAGCACTCTGACTATCACAATGCAAAACTGGCATGTCACCTGTAATGCCCAAATCTCCCACCAGCCGAGTAAGCCATATTGCTTCCTTGCAAGCCTCAGTGGCTGCAACATATTCAGCTTCTGTGGTTGACAGTGCAACGCATTTCTGCAACCGAGACACCCATGATATAGCACCTCCTGCAAATGTGAAAATATAACCGGTTGTAGACTTCCGGTTATCTGCATTCCCTGCATAGTCTGAATCTGTAAAACCATGCACCAATGCATCCTGCCTACCATAGCATATGCACAAGTCTTTGGTACCTTTGAGATACCTCAAGACACCTTTCACTGCTTCCCAATGCCGCTTGCCTGGATTTGCCATATACCTGCTGATGACTCCCACCGCAAAAGCAATATCCGGACGAGTGGCAACCATGGCATACATCAAAGATCCAACTGCAGATGCATACGGAACCTTGGCCATTTCAGCCTTATCATCATCTGATCTGGGGCTGTCCTTACTGCTGAGTTTTAAATGTGGAGGCAACGGGGTACTAATGGACTTCCCCCCCTCCATTTTAAACCTCTGCAGTACTTTGTCAATGTACTCTTTCTGTGACAGAAACAAAAGTCCCTTGGACCTGTCACGAGTAATACGCATGCCAAGAATATGATTTGCATCACCCAAGTCTTTCATGTCAAAAGACTTATGCAGTTGTTTCTTCAAAGCACTAATCTCATGCTGAGATTTACTGGCAATAAGCATGTCATCCACATATAGAATGAGTAGCATCAAACTGCCATCCTTTGCCCGTTTGGTGTATAAGCAATGATCGGTCTCACACCGATGATACCCTTGGGACTGCATGAAGGCATCAAACTTTTTGTACCATTCCCTTGGCGCCTGCTTGAGTCCATACAAGCTCCTCTTGAGCTTACACACAAGCTGCTCTTTTCCTTTAACAGCATATCCCTCTGGCTGACTCATATAGATCTCATCATGGAGATCTCCGTGAAGAAAAGCTGTCTTCACATCAATCTGACATAAATCCATGTCATCATGAGCAACAAGAGCTAACACTGCTCTCAAAGTAGTCATCTTGACTACAGGTGAAAAAATCTCATCAAAGTCAATGCCCTTTTCCTGCTTAAATCCCTTGGCAACCAATCTGGCTTTATACCGAGGTAAAGCATTTGAATCCACTTTGACTTTGTAAACCCACTTGCATGGCAAAACCTTTCTGCCTGCAGGTAACTGCACCAAGTCCCATGTATCATTCTGAAGTAGGGAGTCCATTTCTGACTGCATGGCTTTCTCCCACTTCTTTTTCTCTGCTCTTCCCATAGCTTCCTTGAAGCTGGAAGGCTCACCACAATCTGTCAGCATGATAAAATCAGCCACATTATTGGCTCCTGGAACAAACCTGGCAGGAGGCCGTTGTGCACGGGAGCTCCTCCTAACAAAATGTTCCGGATTAGGCTGCTGTCCAGCCTGTTCTTCATGCATGACAGGTGGCTGTACCACCATATCTGGCTGTGCTACAGCTCCATCTGCTGGCATATCCAGTGGTGCATCATTGGCAAAATTATCTGGCTGATTTTCAGCCTGTATACCCTCTTGAACAGGGTGATCTGCAGCAGGCTGCTGCTGCATATAAATGGGCATTCTTTGCTGTCCAACATCATCATAAATAACCCTCCTGTATTCCACAGGTTGCACGGGTTCCTTGTGTACACTATCTTCTTTAAAGATGACATCATTGCTGTGTATAATCTTCCATTTAACGGGATCCCATAACCTGTACCCCATTTCACCTTCGTCACCATAACCCATAAAGATGCATCTGATAGACTTTGGATCCAGTTTGGTGCGCAGTTCTTTGCGTACATGAGCAAAGCACTCGCAGCCAAATACACGTAAGTGCTTATATGAAGGTGGCTTGCCAGACCACACCTCCTCTGGCACTTTTAACTCCAAAGCCTTGTTTGGCGACCTGTTAATAATGTGAACTGCTGTTTGCACGGCTTCTGCCCAAAAGCCATGGGGTAATGCAGCATAAGACAACATACATCGAACCTTCTCCTGAACAGTTCGATTCATCCGCTCACTTGCACCATTTTGAGATGCATTATGAGGGGCTGTGAGTTCCTGTTTGATGCCCTTAGCTTGGCAAAACTGCACAAAAGCATGTGACACATACTCACCCCCATTATCGGATCTGAGGCATTTCAGCCTGCGACCTGTCCGATTCTCCACCTGAGCGACAAACTTCTTGAAAGCATCTAAGGCATCGCCCTTATGCTTCAAGAAATAGACCCACACTTTGCGTGTGGCATCATCAATGAAAGTAATAAAATATTTTGCACCCCCTAGTGATAACTGTGGCATCTCACACAAATCAGTGTGCACTAGATCAAGTGGTGCTCTATTCTAGGGAGTTCTCCTCCTATGAGGAGTCACAGAATGCTTGCCAAATATGCAATGATCACAAGTAGGCAAATCTGAAAAAGAAAGAGACGGCAGATAACCCAAACGTGACAGTTCTTGCATTCCTTTAACAGACATGTGTCCCAACCGGCTATGCCACAATGAAACCTTTGGCAGCTCGGTTATGGCAACAACATGATTACCCACACTGGAAACATAAAGAAAGTACAAGGTATCACTCTTAAAACCCTCAGCCACTACAGCCTGGCCATCAGTAATCACCCATTTGGAATCCCCAAATGTGGTGTGGTAACCACTGTCATCCAATAAGCCAGTGCTAATCAGATTTTTCTTGATTTGCGGCACATGGCGGACACCATCAAGCATGAATATGCGTCCATCAGGAAATACTATCTGTATACTGCCAATCCCTGCAATCTGACATGCATAGTTGTTCCCAAGATGAACAACTCCATGAGTACTTGTGTAGGAAGTAAACCACTCCCTATGAGGAGTAACATGAAAAGAAGCACCTGAATCCAAGAGCCAGGTGTGCATGTCATGGCCATCAATAACCAAAGCATGTGCTATTACAGCAGAAGAGCATAAAACATCATGTATGTCACTGTCACTATCCTCTGCTGCAACATTCACTGCATCCAAGTCATCTGCCTTGGCCTTGCCTTTGCTTCCACTGCTTGCATCCTTTGTTTCAGCCTTCTTGGCTTTCTGATCCCGTATGAACTTGAAGCACTTAGACTTCACATGTCCCTTCTTGCCACAATAAAAGCATTCAATGTCCTTTTTGCCACGGGACTGACTGCGGGATTTGGACTTACTAGCAGAGCTCCCCCTCTGCTGAGTCCTGCCTCTATCCTGTACTTGCAAGACATTTGAAGACTTGCTGCTCGCATTATTCTTCCTGCTCATCTCCTCCATAAGGAGAGAGCTCTCTACATCAGCATACATTAGAGTGACATTCGAATTAGACAGGGTGGTCTTGAAAGTGTCCCAACTCTCAGGGAGGGTACACAACAAGAAAGTAGCCTTGAACTCCTCATCAAGGTTCAGTCCCTGTGCAATAAGCTGTGTAAAGATAGCATTGAACTCACTCAAGTGTGAGGTCATAAGTGTACCTTCCTTCATGCGAAGATCAACCAACTTCTTCAACCAATAAACCTTACTGGCTGAACTCTTTTGAGCATACAATTCTTCTAGTCTGTGCCATAGACCATAAGAGGTCTTTTCAGCCTGAACATTGAACACAAGAGTGTCAGAAATAGTGAGCATGATAGCTGCCCTTGCGGACAAATCAAGCTCTTCCCAGTCATCAGCTGCCATGTCAGATGGCTTGACACCCTTCACCCTTATGGGCTTAGAAATCTTCTTTAATAGAAGTACATTCAAGCATTGTTCTGCCCATAATGCATAATTGTGTGCTCCTTCCAGTTTCTTTATGTTCAGAATTGAAGAATCACTTCCCCCTGATGCCATATCAGATAAGGAAAGTATCTGGCTCTGATACCAGTTGAAGGATCTGAAGGGGGTGGTTAGGCTAGGGTAGGGAGTGGAGTTGGGAGAGTAGGAGAGGTAGGCTCTGATACCAGTTGAGAGGGGAAGAGAAGTGGAAGGGAGAGAGAGTGAGAGTGAGAGAGACACACTAGTGCGGGTGTGAAGTGATGAGTCACACCACAAACTCATTAGTTTTATTAGGATTAGGTTTACCCTATGACTGTCTTAAGACAGTCATAGGTGTCCTATCTTTAATTCTTTAACTAAGGGTTGGCAATGTGCCTTTAACCCCAACATGTAAGACCATGCCCACCTGAGGACTAATAACCCAAGGTCAAAATGAGCCATCCTGACCACACCACTTCCTTTTAGCAAGGCTTCACTAAGAACTAAAAAGGCTGCTCAGTACAGCTCAGAGATCAACGACAATAGCTTGCAATCAAGTGCCTGTGACTTGTATGCTAGAAAGCCCTTCTTTACAATTGCCTACTCACACTGAGTACCTTTCCAGAAACTACAAAAAAAGCCCTTGGTCCTAGAAAGACCCGTTTCAAATCACAAAAGATGAATAGAGGATTAAGGAGGAGACAAAATTCAAAACTGCCATTCAAGAAGAGTAGCACACAATTATCTAAGGCACTCTGCAAAAAAGAGAGGAAAATACCACAACAATCTCACAAGAGAAGAGGGAAAGCACAAAACAAAGTAGACCAAAACCAATCTGAAAAGAGTAGAGGAAACTAATCAATAAATACTATTGGACATACATGTATACACAAAAATACAGTGATGATTGATAAGATAGTTGTTGAGGTATGTCCAAGAAGCAAAACAAACTGGCCATCACTTCAAAAAAAATCATATAGAGCTTGTATGTTTGCTGAGGTGACTGAAAAATATGAGAAAGTAGAGAAAGAAGAAAGAAAGAAAGATGTATTTACGGAGGCCTCCTGGGCCTATGAGGCAAAGTACAATCAAGAGAATAACTCATACAAACCATTGTGGTCTGAGGCAGAGGGCTCGTTAGGGCCCTTGCTGAGTGCTATCCTAAGAAGTTCAAAAGCTCAAAATGCAAAACTCAAAACTAGTACTAAAAATACAAAACTAGGGGCCATTGTGGCTCTCAGGTGGGATGCAAAGATATCTCGTATCTGTTTCTATCAAATCATCTCGGCTGTTGTAAGGGGTGAGGTCTCTGTGATGTCTGTATCCGGTGAGCCATATCAAGGGTGACACCTTGACTCTGACAGTCCTCTACAAGTAGAACTGGGATGGGCTGGACCTCCATCATGCGTGCTCTGGTGAATCTCTATATCCTACGCAGTGTCTGTACCTCTGCTCTGTGTCGTCTCTTCCGGGTGATCTACTCTGGTCTCATCTTAGCTAGCTCCTCCTCCCACTCCACTATCCCTGGGGCTGACTCAAATGCGTGGAAATATGTCCCCCGTGGCATCTTCATCTCCTGCTGTCTGATCTGTCTGAGGAGGGTCTCTCTGTGTCGCCCAGATAGAGACCAACATAGGCCTGGTCATGAAAGTGGATCAGCCTTGAGAGCGGCCCAAAATTGTGCCCCTCTTCAAAGAGACAATGGTATCGTCCATGGATCTCATAATAGACTGAGCAATTGCATAGGAGATGCTCCTCTGTCTCCACCTCCTCTAGCGTGCATAACCTGCAGATCCACTGCTGCCTAGGTGCGCATGCGGTTCTCCCTGCCTTGATCCTCAGCTGATGGGACAAGACCTACATCTATCCAGTGGCAGTCGTCAGTGAATGTGAGACTCGTATGTCCACCAAGTACTGGATTCAAATAATTATGCCATCCCCTGATGCCATCAAAAAGTCGTGATAGAAGTGGATCTTGGTGGGGAGCTTCTATTCCCCCCCTCTAAGTCTCTGATGTGTAGAGCTGGAGTAGATCCACCCGTATCAAGTTACACTGAAAGGGGGGGAGTCAGTCCATATTATGAGTGGCAAACAACCTGGATATGCACAACTACCAAGCTGTGCTAACCCCACTCTCGGCTTGTTATCTCGATGACTAGTGCAAACCTCGATATTCTCTGCGTGCTCATTTCTGCAACACACGACTTGCAAATATTCCTTACATTCAGACACATTTAAGAATCTGCAGGGATAGCCCACCATGTTGGTACTGCTTTGGGGTTACCTTGCAAAGAAGGCTGCAAAACAGGTGGTCTATCTTTCTTGTCAATGCTCTCACGGATAGCTGATCTTGTATTGATTTTTAAAGCATAACGTACAAGTTGTTTTCTAACTGAAGTCTGAAATGCAGCAGATAAACAGAAAAAGGGAAAGTGTAAACTCCATGCAACTTGATATCCAAGTAGGTTAGATCCCAAACAATACAGTGAAAATTGTAAGGAGTGCCAAGGCTGGAAACCATGCTGCATTCTAAGCCAAGCATTAGAAAACTCAATGTTTTCAATCTGTCTATGGTTCTATGTATTAGATCTGCGAACACAATATTCCATTAACATGAAATTTTGTGTTTGAAAACTTCATATGTTGTGATAATGAAATAAGCGCATAGGCAGCATTCTACAAAAAGTAACTGAACATATGGAACCATATGTAGCCTCTTCAACTCTAATTTGTCCAAACTCAATGTGTGTAGACAATTATTAGAATATGGTAAGCCAATTGTTAGATTAGGGTATGATCATAACCTGCAGACGCTCAACTGGTGAAAGGTACACATTACGAGAGCTCAATGCAAGGCCGTCTGCTTCCCTGAGTAGCTTGCAGCCAATTATATCAATTGCAAAGTCCAAGTCCCTCACCTGCAACAAGCACAGACAATTAACACTGGTGGAGGCACCCATTTGAGAATAGAGCTAAATTATGCACAACTAGATAAGTGACAACATTTATGATCCTTTAAATTATGGAGACGATCATGGGCCTGCTTTGCTAGGCTTGTCGCCATTTTAAAAATTATTTCAAAAATTTGAGATGTGGGCAGGTAATGTTTACATTGGACAATACAGAACAAGAAACCTGAGCGACCTAGCTCGTGCAGATGCACCAGTAAAACACCAAAACAGTAAATAGATTTAAACAATACAAACCATACGGCAGATGACACGCCATTGTTGATAATCTTTCTTGCCGAACACTGCCACATCTGGCTCCACTATATTGAAAAGCTTAGCAACAACAGTGGCGACCCCCCGAAAGAATATCGGCCTGCTTTTTCCACACAAAGAAGTCTCAAGCCTCTCTACTCTTATCCATGTCTCATGTCCCTGTTCATTAGCAGTAAACCTTTTTTTGGTATCATTCTGACAAGTCAGCTCCTTTTCATCATCTGCAAGTACACTTGAATCCTGAACTACCGATCTGCCATTACTGCTAGCACATGCTCTTTGTGTTTCTTCAGTGTCCCGCACGTACAGATCATATGGGTTGAAGACAACATCCACACCTAAAGGCTGAACAAATAATAAGAAAGAATCAACATCAATACTCACCAGAAATTATGATTGAAAGAGAAATACACTCATTCACGAACTCATCAATCAATCCATAGGCAACAACATTGTGAGATTGCATACATGGCAGGTCCCTTGCTCATAAATTTGGTATTATGGCCTTTCAAAGATTCTTAGAAGATCAATACTTTTTTTTTTTTTTGGCAAGAAAATTACTTCATTAAGTATGAATGAAAACCGCGAGAGCAAGCTCAAATGCCAGAGTACATCATGCAATGCATGAGGAATAAAAACAGCTCAAAATGAGCTAATAAAAAACCAAGGCGGAGGCTGAAAATGCCATCTCAACCCTAAGGGAGACTCAGAGAAGAAAGGAGATCCTCTCCAAACTCTGAAAAAAATAACTCTCCTGGCAGTGGCTGCTCTGAAGGATCCATGCATGCTCGCCCATATGGCCATCAAAGTGTGTACTGTGTCGGTGCAAATACTGGCCATAGCCTAGGAAGGGTGAACCTGGATACCCTCAATCTCCTTTGTACACCTGGCTCTCCAAATATGCCAAGCTACAATGCTAGCCAAAATCTCCCAAGACGTGTCTACTGAGGCATGAGCAGCTCTGAAAGGAGTGAAGGGAACATCCCGGAGGGAACAAGACTCCACTGAGTGTCACCGTACAATGAGAGCTAGATCTAGATCATGTTCCTCGAAAAACACCTGAGGACCAGTAAGAGATAACCAAGCCACTGAACCCCAGGTCATATAGAAAGGTGATGTATGAAAGATGCTGAAAATCCTAGCAACACCTTTCCAAATCGTCCTCGCCTGTCTACACTCCCAAAGGCAATGTTGTACTGACTCAATTGCAATGTGACAGCGAGGACAAGTAGGATCAGCCCCAAACCTGGATCTCCACAGGTTCATTGCAATCCCTCCATGAATAGAAAGCCAAAAGAAAAGAGTATCTTTCTATTCATGAGGAATTTCCAGAGCCTACGCCAGAAGTTTTTCCGCACAACTGCGGAAATCTGTCCCAATGGGGTGCTCTGGAGGGCCTCCAATCTCTATTGCTGAATTGAAACCTCCGAGCATTTCTAACTCTGTAGCGAAAGAAGGGGAAGCTCCTCTCTCGGTGCCCCTCATCAATCCATTCCCACTCCCCTGGGTCCCACTGCAAGAACCTAATAGGGGAACCACCATACAGCCGGAGTCTCCAAGACCCCATCGCAAGGAAAATAGGATCAGGGTCAAGATACCACTATGAGTCCCTGTCCCACTCCATGAAACCTGCAATCCTGGCAGGCTGAAATGCAACCTCCAAAAGAATATCATCAGAAAACCTGGCAAGTCTGCCTCCCGACTGAACATCAAAGACTTGAGTATCCTCATATGCATCCTGAAGTGCAACAACCTGTAACGTAATGCCCGTCCCTGAGAACGCTCCCCACCAAGTGGACTCTGTGATCGGCATGTCATCTGTGTCAATCCACTCTGGTGGAATGGCTACTTCTATTCGCTGTATCCTTAGTGCACTCCCTCTGAGGTGGCCAACTGCTAAAAGTCTTTGATCCTCTAGAAGTCTCATAAAAGCCTGCCAAGCGCCTACTATAGAAGCAGGTCCCCTCTCCCATCTAGACCACTGCATATAATGTGACACTCCAAGTGGCCTGCCATGGTCATCCAAAATCGAGTCATTCCACATGAGTGGCTGCCTATGAATTTCTTCATGAGAGGTGGGTGGAACTCTGCGAAGTGTGTTTCTGAAGCAGTCCCAAGCTTTCGGAATAGCAGCCATGAGAGGGAAAGGGGGAGATTTAATATGGGCTGAAGTAAAGATCCATCTGCTGTTATCCAACCAATTAGGGGTACAAGATTGAATGCTGCGTGAGAAAAAATCTTTACAGGGCTCCTGTCTCGGCATCAATCCACGTACTACGAACTTGTAGAGCAAGGCCATACACTGCAAGTTCGGGTCAATAATATTAAGACCTCCTCCTCCTATGGGGAGAATGAGGGTCTCCCAAGCCACTCCGGCTACATCTGCTGTTGTCCATCTACTGTTGTCCAACCAATCAAGGGTACAAGATTGAATGTTGCGTGAGAAAAAATCTTTACAGGGCTCCTATCTAGGCATCAATCCACGTACTACGAACTTGTACAGCAAGGCCATACACTGCAAGTTCGGGTCAATAATATTAAGACCTCCTCCTCTTGTGGGGAGAATGAGGGTCTCCCAAGCCACCCGGGCTACAACATCTGAGGTGCCATCTAAATCGCTCCATAGGAAGTTCCTGATAGGTTTCATGAGCTGAGCGATGCAACCTCTAAATCTGCACCAACATGAGCAAACGAACCAGGCAGTGGCCAATAATACCTGGTTCACAACCACAACTCTGGATGCAAGGTCAAGTCTGGCTAAACTTCAAAAGATGAGTTTCCTCCTGATACTATCCAACACGAGAGCGAACTGCTGTGCCAGAGAGATGCCCACCCCAACCTGGCATCCCAGATACATGACGGAGACTCCCCTCTAAATCCAAGTGAACCCTATGTCATTCCCCCAGACTAGAGTGTCCTCATCACTAATCCAAAAGCCATTGGATTTGTTCCAATTAATGTGTGCGTCTGCCGCAATGCAAAACAAATCCAATGCTGTCCTGTATGAAGTCAGTGTCCGTGGAGTAGCATCCAAAAAAACAGACGTATCATCTGCCAACTCACTGTCTAAGAGCTCATACTCCTGCCTCAGAGGAAGCCTGAGCCCTACAATCCCAGCTTGAGCTCTAATGTAATGACTCATAGCCTCAGCCCCAAAAAGGAATAAAAAGGGGGCTAAAGGGCATCCCTGACGGACTGATCTGGTAATCTCAAACCTTTCCCCCCTGACTCCATCAATAAGAACCTGACTGTAGGCTGATCTGTAGAGGGCTGACACCCCTTTGATCCATGCATCTGAAAACCCAAAGCGAGTAAGTGTGCCCTCCAGAAAGCCCCAGTCTACCCTGTCATAAGCTTTCTCAAAGTCCAAGAGTAGAATGGCCAACCTATGGCCATTATGCATGGCCCAATCCAAAGCCTCTCAAAATGAGAAGATGTTATAAAAAATGCTTGTACAAAAGTTCCTCCTATCAAGAGGAGGGAAGTCAACTGGGGATAGCACACCCACACCTGCTGAGGGGGAAACTCTGCCCACGGATGTTTGAAAAATGTGCTCCCCGAACGTAGAAGGTACAAACTACTCCTCTGCCTCAAACTCAACCAAGTCTGCCAGAACTGAAAAATGAATTCCTACGAAGTTCCTCTGGCACAGGAGTGCGAAGGAGCCTTGCGGAAGGAGGAGTGGAACCAATAACCCCCTTACCTCTATCACAAAGAGGGGGGTGCTACAAGAACTCAACCTCGGCCTGAATCTGCACGACCTCAACCACGACTTTGGCATTATTCTCAAGTAAGGCACGGGTCTCTGCCGAAAGGATCTCCTTAGGTGAACGCTCTTGCACATAAACACGTGAAGGGGCAGGAGTAGTCTCATCTACACATGGAACCAGGACAAGAATTCTCCTGCCTGAAGAGATAGGTCCGCAGCCCCATCAGTGGTAGCCTGAGGTGGAACTGGCTCCCCAACTCTGACAGGCACCCGATGGGGGACGATCGAAACAGGACAAGCTGATTGTCCTATCCGCGCTGTAGAAGTACCAGAATGAGAGGCCGATCCTGGTTGTGAAGACGAAGATCTAGCAGCGCCTGAAGCGGTAGGAGCTAGTCGTGAGGAAGGTCTAGGTCGGGTGAAGCTGAGGCGTACCCGTGGATCTTTTAGGTCATTTTTTTTCGTTGAGCAGTGCCCAAGGGTCCTGCAAATCCTACACTGATCCTGTTTCCCTGCAATCTCGACTCTCTGTCTGAAGAAGGATCCATCTGGACATTGAAGCATAGTGTGGTCATCCGAGATGTTAGGGTCAGGGACAATGACCCTAACACGCGGCACCCCATCGGACCTAACTGTCTCTGCTCCTGAAGAAGGCATCTCAGGGAGAGGGGGGATCTCAGTAACCACTGCAAAGGCGGCTCCAATGGAATGTAGAAGTCGATGGTACACTTGAGGAAGGCCTAGAAATCTAATGAAGAGTGACATCGTCCGGCTGTCCTCGACAGGATCAAAACCCAATGAAAAAGGGGTCAAAAAAATCCTCCTGGAGCTCAGTGCTAACGGGCTATCCTGAAGCACTCTACGTGCAATCTCCGAGTCAAAAACAATCTAGAAGAAACCTCGCCCAAGCAGACGAACCTCTGTGAGGTGCCCTACGAGGTCTCTAGGTAAAGCGGCGAGCTTCCAGTCCCTGGCATGTAACCTGGAAGGGTGGGACCCATGGATGCGAGCAAAGAGTGACGTGCAGCTCTCCTACTCTGTATCTTTTTTGAGCTACTACAACTCGTCTTTTGAGAAAGTGATGGTTTTTGCAGCCAGTGGAAGCGGGCGAGGATTGGTTGAAGGCTAGGCCATCATCAATCAAGGTGTGAAGGCCAACTCGAACACATGAGGCTCCCTCCGACCAAAAATGCTGCTAGGAAGGGCTAGGAAGAGGAGGAAGGAGGATAGAACAAGAAGAAGGAAGAGTAGGGGGGGGCTGAGGGAGGGGAGTGTGAGGGCTAAGGGGAGAAAGGGGCAGCAAGGAGGGAGAGGGAGAAGGGAAGCAAAGGTAGGGCGGAGACGGAAGGGGGAGTATAGGATGGGATAGGCGGAGGGGCTAGGGAATGAGGGTGGGGAGAAGAGAGGGTAGCCGGAGAGGGAGGGCGAGCTAGGGGGAGAGGTCGGAGAGGCTAGGGGGGAGGCGGAGGGGCTAGGGAGAGAGGGCAGAGAGGCTAGGGGTAGGCGGAGGGGCTAGGGAGTGGGGCAGAGAGGAGGGGGTAGGCAGAGAGAGGGCCATACAGCCATACGGCTGAGGAGGAGGGCAGCAAGGCTGAGAGGAGGTACGGGAGGAGGAGGAGGGCAGCGAGGCTGAGAGGGAGCGGGGCTGAGAGGAGGTACGGGAGGGAGAGGAGAGGGCTAGCAGAGGGGAGAGGAGAGGGAGGGCCGTACGGCTGAGGAGAGGGAGCGGAGCAGCATAAAGCTTTCTAAGAGGTTGCTTGAGTTTATCAACTCCAACTCATCTACACGATCCAACCCGTTTGCATACATGTATGTATGTATGTATATGTGTGTGTGTGTGGCTTATATTCAATTTTATTTTCCTTTGATCCTGTTCACCAAGGCAGATCTTGCTTCTTTCATGTCTGCCATTATGGAAGTCTTCTAGCGTTCCAAACATGGCAGAAAAAGTCTCAAGCTGCTTTCAGTGCATCAACTTTGTTCTCCTAATATGCATGGTGGTTTGAACATCACGAATTTCCAAGTGCATATCCTCGCTCACAGGGGAAAAATGTTGATGCAATTTTTGCAAGGTGATCAGCCTTGGGCTCTTATGATTAGATCTCTGGTCACACATATCAGTATTTCTACCTTTGGTCACTGGCAAATCAATTACTGGGATTTCTTATTTGGTCGCATCGATGGCACTTTGCATGGCTGCCCTTTGGTCTCCAATTTGCTTCTTGATTGGAAGCACGTCCTCTCTTATCTGGAATGGCATGGTCGACAATCTTTACTGGGTAATTCTTTGTAAGCTGAAAGCATTCACTAGTCGATAGTTTTTCAGTCTCCACTGGCTTTACAGGAACCTCACCGTTCCTACTTTGTTTCTTTAAAGGGCATCACTTCTGTTGTTGATATTATTCATGATGATGGCTTTGTGCTACCTTTTTCTCTAGTAGCTACACGGTATGGTGGGCTCTCATTATCATGCTTTGTGGCAACAAATTGCTTATATACTTTCGCCTTTTGTTCCGATTCCTCCTTTGGAACTTCAGGATAGGTTGGAGGATTGGACTTTGACTTCCCCAGGGTCCTTTTCTCACCCTTTGAGGCTATCTCAAATTACAGTGCCTGCATTGTATAAAATCCTTTTGCCTCAACCTTGGGTTTCAGAGAAAGGCAATTCTATTTGGCGAATGCATCGCCCAGCCAAGTGGTGGAGAAAGAGATTACAGCAGCTTTGGGCCTACAAAGCTCCGGCAACAGGTTTTCTTCTGGCTCCATCTGGACAGATGTTGGCTCATAGACACGTTGCTCTTGCTCGTTGCTTGGCTTTTTTAAGCGTTCTACGCAACAATCCTTCTTTGATTGCTCGCAGACGCGCTGCATAGATCATGATGTATATCTAGCATACACTAAAATTTTCACTTGATGTAATTTCGGCTGCCTCGTTTTGAGGTCGCTACTCTTGTAATATAATCAATCAAAAGTTTTCACTAAAAAATAAATGTGTGTGTGTGTGTCTTTCTGTCTGTCTGTGACAATCTTCCTTTGATTGCTTGCAGACTCGATACATAGATCATGATGTATATTTGGCATATACACAGATTTTCAGCTGATGTATTTTACACTGCCTCGTTTTGAGGTGGCTATTCTTGTAATATTAACAATCATGGCTTTCACTTTAAAAAAAAGTATGTGTGTGTGCGTGTGGTGGTGTGTGTGTGTGTAGAGAGAGCAGCGAGATATGGCGACCTCATGCTGTCCCGGCCTGTTCTAGCTTTCCGACCTAGGATCCCCTAGGGTTTCCGTACAGCCTGGCTATGTTTGCCGCTGGTTATCAGCAGTCGTGATGAGGATCTCTCTTCATGAAATGCTTGATGATCGGCTTACACAAAGAAGGCTACTCATTGTGAATAATAGCTATTTGGAGCATGATGCATACAAGGCCATGGTTTATGAAGCTGTCCGCCCCCTATCGTAATAGTCTCACTTTGGCATTGACTATGCTTGAGAAGCTTTCATTGCTAGGATGCAAGCAGTTATTCGCAACTATGGCAAAAATTACATGAAGACCTTGAGAGAGAATGTTGCTCATGCTAAAGTTATATGTCAATCTTTGACTGAGCTGAGTCATGTTAGAACTCTTTCTATAGAAGAAAATCAGATTTTATGCCAGGCTAAACATTGTCTCCAATGCAATGACAATAGAAATTTCTCTAAACGGGAGACACGGGAACGACAGAGGGCTTTTTTGGATAAAGGATGTTCATCCAAAGTCTTTTTTAAAAGGCTTACACTATAAGAGGCACTCTCAAAGTATTTGCAAGGCGAGCACAGCTTGTGTTCATCATTTTTTTGCTCAACTTGGGAAAGCAGATTCTCCATCACAGGAGGTTATTTCAACAAGGCAGAATTTATTACAGCATGTCACTCCCATTGTCTCACCAACATAGGCTTTGGACTTGGAAACTCCTTTCACTGAAAGAGAGTTAAGTGATGCTATTAAATTATGTGGTAGATGGAAATCTCCTGGCTGGGATGGTCTCACTGTTGAATTCTTCTTAGAATATTGAAATCTCCTCAAGTCTCCTTTGCTGCAAATGATCAATAGTGCTTGACAAAATCAATACATGACAGATTCTTGGAAGAAAGGGCTTGTAAAGCCTCTGCCTAAGAAGCCAATCTGTGAATATTTGGCTAATTGGAGGCCTATCACTCTGATGCCAATCATTTATAAGATCATCACCAAAATGGTGGTTGATCGTATCAAAGAATATTTGCATGATGGCCTTCATCCAACGCAATATGGTTTTATTCCTTGTAGGCATATCACTGACAATATTGCAAATGCCTATATTGGAATTGAGTATGCCAAGTATATAGAGCAGGATGTTCTCTTGTAGCAAGTAGATATTGCAAAGGCTTTTGACCCTATCCAATGGGATTTTATAGCTCACACCATGTGAGCTTTGGGTTTTGGTCAGAAATTGCAGGATATCATCTTTTGGCTCTACAATGACAGCAAAGCTGCATGCATCTTGTCGGGGGATATTTCTGAACCTTGGACACTCTGTTGTTCAGTTCGCCAGGGCTGTCCCCTTAGTGTTATTCTTTATGCTATAGCCACGCATCCTATGCTTCATTATATTGATCATTTGGTGGCGACTGGCATGTTACATGGCTTACACATTCCTGGAAGCCTGAAGTCGCCCTCTGATTCTTTTTTTGTGCCACAGAATACTGAAAGGGACCTTGCTTCGCTCATGCAAGCTCTCTCACTGTATGGGCTGGCTGCTGGCCTTCATGTCAATTTTCAGAAATCTCGCTTGTTGCCTTTGCATTCTAAGGATTGGCATAGTCTGGTATGACCAGGGGAAATTGTCCCACCCACTCAGCTGGTACGCCATCTTGGTTGGACAATTACCCGTTGGTCAACAGATTGATAGGGTTCTTGCCAAATTAAAGAAAAAGCTGGAATATTGGAAGTTAGCTACTTGACCTTTGCATGTCCGGCTCAGAATTGTTCAATCTATTTTGGTGGCCTACATTCAATTTTATTTGCCATTAATCTTTTTTTACTAAAGGAGATCTTACATCCTTTATGTCTACCATCATGGAAATTTTTTGGCATTCAAAGCATGGTAGGAAAATCTTGTGCTTGCTTCCACTACAGCAGTTATGTTCACCAAAATTGCATGGGGGGTTGAATATTCTCAATATTCATGCACATATTCTGGCTCGTAAGGAGAAAATGATGCTACAGTTCCTCCATGGTGATCACCCTTGGGCTGCTATGATGCGCTTCTTGCTTCTTCAAATTACTACTCCTGCTTTTGGCGATTGGAAACTTACTCAGTGGGATTTTCTGTTGGGCAGTATTGAAGGCAAGGTCAAAGGTTGCCCTCTCGTTTCTTAAATGTTTTTGTATTGGAAACATATTCTCTCACATTTGACCTGCCATGGCCGTGACTCTTTGCAGAGTAACTCTTTGAGAGCTGAGAGCATCCATTGGTCATGGGTTTTTTCTCCACCGTTGGCTTCACACGAGCCCAAACACTCATATTTTCTAAAATTCAAAAGGGATGTCCTCTGTGGCAGATTTCATTCATGATGATGGCACTCTTGTATCCTTTCCTTTAATCGCTGAAAAATATGGTTTAGGAATGCATTATTGTCCTGTATGGCAAGCCATTACTCAGATGCTTCAGGCTTTTCAGCCAGTACCGCCTTTAGAACTTCAAGACACGCTTCAAGATTGGACTCTTCTTCACACTCGTCCATTCATCCTTTGAAGCTGTCTCATATTACAGTGTCATCTTTATATAAATGTGACATGGCATCCACATGCTAATTCCAACATTTGGCAAGGTGGCTAGGTTGGATGGGATAACTATCTGATCTGAAAAATTAAGATTTGGAGCCACTTGGTTGCATATGCGTTGTAGGACATCACTAAAGGTGAGCCTACACATCAAGTGGATGCGATAGGCAAAGTTATCAAAGCTGCAGATCCAGATGCGATCAAAGAGTGGGTGCTTACAGATGATGAGCCTCAATGACCATAGGAATGATTGTAGATTTAGTCCTTCCGCACTTATAGTTGGCGGAGTGGAACATGACTGCAGAGGGGAAAAGGAGCCTCCAGACCAAGTGGATGCATTAGGCAAAGTTATCAAAGCTGCAGATCTTGATGTGATCAAGGAAGGGGTGCTCAGAAATCTTAGGGTTGGTAGGCTTGATCACCAAGGCATGCACATCCTGGCTTCATATCTCACCTCCCTATAGATACCTGGCTCTTAGATGTCACTTCCTTGGCTCTTAGATGTCACTTCCTTGGCTCTTAGGTCTCACTTCCTCGGGATATGATTGGTACCATTCTCTCTTCAAGAAAGAGTCCCTAGCCTCATTCCTTGCCTAATACATATTCCCCAAGGTATCCAAGCTTGTTTGGAAAGAGGAATGAGGAACCTATATATTGAAACAATGAGAGACAAAGCTTGGGCATCTCTGGCATCCCACTTCCTCTACTCCTATGTAGGGACACGAGGTGCAACTGCTACAACTGGTCTCACCTGCACCTGCTTTCCACGCCTTGCTGAGGAGTACCGTGACTTAGTATCCAAGCCTCCAAAAACATCATCCGGATTCTGATTCTAGTTCTGTGCCATCTTCAAAGATGAATGCATAAATAGTCCCAAAAATTCATGTGCTGTGAATTATCCTACAACCAAACAAATTACTATCTCAAGACAATACTTGGCTAAGCAAATGCAGCCTGAAAATGGGCTGTTTGAACAGTTCAAGAAAGCATCAAATCTGTCCCACAAAAGCCAATGCTTGGCTGGAGGATGCACCTCAAAATCTCTCCCAAACTGTCGTCAAACTTGCAATGAAAAGTATTGACAGACGGGGCCAAGCTACCAAATGGGGTCTTGCTCCAAAAGCCCCAAAAACCAATGGGTTATAATTGCAAATGCAGATGCAAAGTAAACAAAATGCTTACTAGTTCCAAAGATTCTTTGATGTAACACAGCAAATGAGGTGCACTCACACTATACATTCACATACTCACACCACTTCAGCATTAATCTATAGAAAGGTCTTCTATTGAGTTTGTCAGAACTCTGGAGGTGAAGGGCAGACTCAGCTGTGACAAAGGCTAGCACTAAAGGAGAGGACAAATCAAAAGGGACGCATTGGGAGGTCAATCAATTCCATGAGGGAGGCATTGGGAGGCCAATCAATTCCAAACAGGCAGGGCGAGAACCGTCCCAGCAGCAGCATGCAGCCCTGCCCCCCCAGACTGGTCTCAGCACAGCGTCCTTCGTTGGCTCTGCACTCCGAACCAGGATGAGTTTTTGGAATCTGGTGGGAACTCACACTTCTTTGGCAAGTGTTCAGTTCAGTGCCAGTTCTTACAATCGTCTGCTTGAGCAATGCAATGTAAGTGTCAACAATGCCATAGCTTGTCTTCATAAGCCCTGGTTCACCTGCCACAAATGCCTACTCTGAGCTTATGTTCAGATGCATGTGATTTATGATGCTTTGACTAAGCCTTCCTCTGAGTCACTAGGGCTGTTGGATTTCCTGGCCAGACTCTAGCTGGTGGTTTAACTTCAGTGGGGAAAGGATTCCCCATCATTTAGTCCTAGCCATAAGCCTGGCTGTGTAATGTGCTTCATCAACAAGTTCTGCTGGGTCTGACCACCCTGTTAAGGTTCGTTAAACCACGTAAGCCTTGGTTGGCCGTGGTCAAATCCTTTTTCGAGTGATTGCCAGCCAACTCTCTGTTAATCCTCTTGCACGTCCACATGTGCATGTCCCTTGGCCTCCCTGGCTGCACCTTCAACCTCCAAACAATGTTTGGTCCCGGCTGCAACTGTGCCTCTGTGTCATTGGATCGATAGAAGGCGTAATGGCCACTTCTCAGGACTCGACAGATAAATACTTCCATCTGGGTCTAAACTTTGCACTTGGCAATCTGATATGTCGAAATCCTGAGAGTACTTAGCAATTGAAGACTTGCTTGTGACTATTAAAGTAGATATGTATAACGAAATTCCTTGTCATTCAGTCTAGAGCAAACCGAACAGCAATGCAACGTGTCACACCACATGGGAGCGATCAGTTATTGAAAACCAATTGTCGGCATGCTCCTAGCTATAACTCTTTAAAAAATACCGAAAATTCTTTTTAAAACGTCCTAATTGACTGCGTCTCATTATCTGGTAAACGACATTGATGGGATGGTTCGGCTCCATGATTCATAAAAAAGTCGTCACAATGCGTACACAATTACTTCTTCACGTGAAAACTCTGCACAGAGATTGTGCCGTTTCCCCTTGAGTACACATTGCACAATGCACGTTCCAACTCACATTCTGCGACCTGACCGTGAACTCGCACAAAGTTCCTTAAGTAAGTTGCGAAAGAAAGCGGAAGCAGAATTCAGGCTTGGCAATGTTATCAATACATAGCAGCCATTCATTAGCAGTCAAGACCATCTCCCATACTTATATTAACGTCTCGCAGGACACTTGAAAGGATGAACAGACAATACACCAACCTCCAGCTTTTTCATGTCCCCTGCGATGTCTCTGGGGTAAGTGCTAAGGTCTTCGCCGGGGGCAAACTGCCCCGGATTCACGTAGATGGACACCACGACCAAATCCGCTCGCGTTTTAGCTTCCTGGACGAGAGAGAGATGGCCAGCATGCAGGAAACCCATGGTGGGAACCAAAGCGATACGGAGTCCTTGCTTTCTTCTGGCTCGGGTCCAATTGCGCATAGTCTGTTTATCTGAGATAACCTCCATAAGGCAGCTCTGAATCAAACTGCAAGCTGTTTGACGACTAAAAGGTGGCGGTAGAGTGAAAGTGAGGAGTGCCCATGAAGCTGTGAGGGGCTAAGGGAGATTTGCGAGAGGTGGGTGGAGAGGGCAAGCAGTGATATGAGCAGAGGTTGGGCGGAAAGGAAAGGAAGGCATGCTTGGTTGCGAGCTGCCAAGGAAGCTTTTTTTTGCAAATCGTGACTCATCAGTATATGATCATGATGATTTTGATGAGCATCATGATGATGGTCAACCAGGTACTAGTAGGCCGCCCACGTTTTCCGGCACGTACTCCAAGGGCGCCTTGTTAAGAAGAGCACATTCCCACGCAGCGCTGAGCATTGCTTACGCACGGCCTGCATTCATTTAAAGCGTTTTACGCTCAGTTTGGCAAAACAAACCTGGAAATCAATGAAGCCTTGAAGTACCATTGGTTGACTCCAGCACAGCCCCGTAATGCCCGCGTGGAGAGCCAAATCCTTAGTCTCCACCGGGGCGGTGTATTGCCAGCGTGATGCTCGGAGCCTTTCGTGGGAACCTTACAAACGTAGAAGATATATGGCATTTTTTGGCATTTTTGCTACGGTGGAGCTACACGGGAACGAGCTCTAAGACGGCATTCCTCGTATCAGAAATCTCAGCCTTTCAATATTGACGTGATCATCCACAAGTCCAAGTCGCTGCCGTGGGAAATTGGAATGCTCTCTTTTCCCACTCCGCGCCCAATATGTTTTAAAGCTCAGGGAGACATACGTCGGGGGGGGGGAGGGAGGGGCGGGGTGGTGAAGGAGGGGCTGGCAAATATGCTGCAAGCCCTAGCAATGGCAAGCATAAAGTAGGAGTCGTTCCTACCATTGAAGAGCGTAGATCCATCACTAAACTAGTAAGAGGGAGTTCCCGTGTTGGCATATCTACCAAGATATGCCAAGTCTTCGCAATGCTGGTGATGTTCCCCCGATTAGCCCCGTAATATACGCTACCAATTCATATCAAGTTTTCTCTTGATAAAGCTTTTTGCTTTATAAAATCTGGAAATTTTCTCATTTTAAAAATGACGAGTTCAGAAAGAGATGAATCAATAAGGGAGAGAGAGGAAAGAGCTAGGATAACCTGGAAATGGAGGATATAGGTTACGGCAATTATGGAGTTCCGTATTCGGAATTCATTAAACTTGAAACTTGAACACAAAACATTGAAACACGGTTAGGAACTATTAATGAAACAGTGAAGTCCCTAACTGAAGCCATAACGACATTGTCTGATTCTCAATCGGTAACTCCTATGGTACACCGACTCCTTCCTCACTAGGAGTGAGGTCATCGATGATAAATATGGGTTGTGGGTCCTACCCTTTTGGGGCTAGGTTTACTTGCTTGACTGGGGCCGGCGGTCCATCATATCCTTGGGAACAATTGTTCTCTCAAGATCTTTTGGCCTGTTGGTATAAGATCTTACGATCTTGAATAGTATAGGCCTTGTAGTGGGCTGGTACCTGCCATAGGTCTTCTTTATCCTCAATCTTCTCTTTTTCTACCGGAGTAGTGGACTTTTTGGCCTTAGCCTTGCCTTTGGATACAGGGCATTTGGGACCTAAAGGGGGCTCTTCCATTGTACTTATAGAGCTGACGGGGGTGGTTACCCTACTTACCCTATTTCCCTAGTTAGAGGAGAACTCGTGGTGAGAAATCGTGGCATGCCTACGTAGGATAGCCAGTGAAGATCTGATTTTACCCTTACAGTTCCCTTGCTTACTTGTCGGGGTTTGAGCATGTTAAACATCCTTAGGGGAACCACCAGGGTTAGACCCTCGAGCTCTAGGATGGTGATATAAAACCCTACTCTTTCTTGGACATCTATGTTGGCTAAGATGTGCATCCAGTTCTGCGAGAATTCTGGCTTAGGGAGAGGTGCATACCAAAAGTCGTCAGACTCTTTCTCATCCTCTTCCTTGTCACAGGGTTGGAATAGCTTTATGGAGGTGGTTCAGGTGGTGGTGTCGGACTCTGTGCCAAAGAGGTGTCCTGACAATGGGTGGGCCTTGTAGGTGTTCAGGTCCACCCTCATGGTTTGCTCCTCATGCCGCAAGTAGATATTATCATTACACCAGTCATGCACGAGTTCAGACATTCACAAGAAGGGCTTGCCTAGGATAGCTTCATATCTTGGCTGTCGAGTGAAGTCCATGACCACGAACCTGACACGTGAATCCGAACACCTTAATATTTATGCCAGCTAGCACTCCTAGGGGTTCAACGATTCCTCCATCAGCTACTTTTACTACCAGATGGGTTTGCTCGAGTGCGGGTTTTCCCCATTTCTCCCAGCATTCCTTGGTGCAGACACTCCCTCCTATTCCCCCATCCAGGATGGCTTCCACCTTCTGGTTTAGGTAGACTATGGGGATAGAGGCGTTTGTGTCATCACCCTCGAAATACTGGCCTAACTTGTTGATGGAAATCTTGGGTAAGTTCTATCCCTTTTCTAGCATTGATTGGTTGGGCTTAGGGCTAGCAGGGGTTGGAGGTAGGAATGGTCTATTCATCCAATTGGACAGATCACACCATAGGATGGGGTTTCCTCTTAGCAAAGACGCGATCGGCATTTTCACCTCTGTCGATAGGAAGGCAGCCAGCCCAGCACTGTCGCAAGGTTCTGGTGAAGCTTCTTCCTCCATGGAAAACATGTCATCGAAGCCATACAGGTCTCCTTCGTCTTGGAGGTTATGTAGCACTGGGTCTTCTTGGAACATCTTTTGCATCAGATTCAGAGCTTTTGACTGTTCCAAGCTGAGTTGTTCCTCTTCCTCTACCCTTTCTGGCACCTTGAGCGATTTTGCTCCTCGATGTCCCATCGGGCGGGCTGGATGTATAGGATTTGACCCCCTACTGGCCTTTAGTCGATGCTCAAACTTATCTTGGCAATCTTGCACCAAGTTTTAGGAATCCTATGTATTGCTTTTCCAAGACTGCGGGTTAGGGTAGGTCTCTTTATAGGTGGGTGCAGGTGCCAGGCCCTGAGCCTGCACTAGTTTGTTCACTTCTAGAATCAGGGGTACCTTAGGGTCACCCTGGGTGGAATACTGTTTGGAAGCAAAGGAGGTGGTAAGGGTAGCCATCTCCTCATCAAACCTGTCCTGGATGAGCACCTGGTCGAAACCGTCACCTACTTGAATGGCCTTCTTGGATCGAGTTAGAGGTTGCGGGGGAATCTCGGGACTAGCAACGGGGATACCTTACCCTTCTTTGTGAGCTTCCTCATGGCCTCCTTGGCCTGCATTCTTGTAATGACTTGTAGTGGAACTGTAGCCACATCGCCTCGTTTGATGCTAAGCAGATTGAGGCTGGTGCTCTTTGGCGGGGTGAGGGGAGTGGTTGGTATCCTTGTGGGGCAGTCCTGGAATAGATGCTTCGTGCCACATCCTGCACACAAAGGGGTGGGGTTGGTTGCAGTTGGGGCAGTGGGCGTACGATCCTTGTATGGATAGTCCTTCAAGAAGTGTGGACCTTGGCATTTGAAATAGGACACCGGTGGTTTTGAAGTGCCTTGGTAGGGGCATTCACTTGCTCTATGGGGACCTTGGCAGGTATAACATTGGAGCGAGGGTCTCTGAGCAATTGAGTTTAGATCTCTCGCTCTTGCATTTATGGGATAGTCTGGAATACGGGGACTTGTTGATCCTCTGGCGGGAGGTAATGAGTCAGGGTACCATTTCCTTCCTCGTAGGTGTAGTAATCATGAAGTCCATGATCAAGATCCATTTCCTCCCAGTCGTTGGGCAATTCTTCAACCAACACTTGATTGATTGGGGCGATGCGAGGTAGCGGGGGTTGTGGACCTAGTATGGGTGGTGGCAGCAGAGCTGGCTGAGCCTAATACTGGCTAGAGCTAGCCACAGGGCCACCTTGAGAGATCGGGGGTTGGGTGGGGCTATTAGGGCCAATGGGGGTCACATTTGATACATGGGTTGGGGAAGGGACCTCAAAAATCGACATTGGGAGGTATCATCATTTCCCCATCTATGGCAGTGTGCATAGTAGAGTGTTGGCCTTGCTCTTAGGCACGGGCACCCATTGTAGGGGAAACAAGTGGAAACAAGTGGGGGTTACTCGGTGCCTCCTTGGAGGTTCCTGTCCTCCATTGCTGACCTAGCTACTCCAACAAATTGGAGGCTAGCTCACTCACATCCAAGCTTTTAGGCTCGTTAGCCTCCTTGCTTGACTCTACACTCGAGGACCTAACTGATGGGGCTACTTTGGAGGGGGCCAAGGCCTTGTCCGAATCCACTTTGTCCATTCTATTGTTACATATACGGATGGCCACCTTGTTGCATAGATCAAAGGAGGTGGGGTTCATCACCATGAGGTGGTTGTGTAGCTTTGGGTTTGCTAACCCGATAAGGAAGCGAGGCAACAGTCGTTCATCGCTCATCCACTCATAGGGTTCACAGCAGGCATTGAGGTGCTTAATCCTTGCAATGTAATCCCTTAGGGATTCCTTGTTGTTCTGTTTTACCCCATACAATTGGTTGATCGGGCTCTATTTATGGTCACTAGGGGAGAATCCTACAATAAAATCCTTTCTCAATGTCTCCAAGTTGATCTTTTCTTTTGGGGTGAGAGCCCTATACCACTGGCCTGCCTTGCCATCCAGGCTGAGGCCGAATGCATTGGCCATCTTAAGTCCCATCCCTGCAGGGAACAATGGGGCGGGTGGAGGTTGTGTTGCCCCCCTTCCTAGGGCGTTCACCAAAATATGCATTGCCTCGTCAGTCAACACTGTTTGAGCAATTGGCGGAGGTGGTGTTGCTGTGGGCCTGACGGGTCACAAGGTTGGCCTTGGGCCGAGCCCAGGTGGTGGTGTCCATGTAGTTGCTGGTGTTGGCATTGGGACGAAAGTACCCATTTCCTACATTCATTGGTGCAACCGGTATAGACGGGAAGGCACGGACTCCCGGAGGCAGTGGGTCCTAGAGCATGGTGACGTTGGTTCCATGCAGTGGGCGGTAGGGTGGAAACTGCTGTGCCCCATAGTTGACGAAGGTTGGTGGTGCCGGGGTTGTTAGGGGGTCATAAGGCATTCCACCTTGGAAGTTCTTAGTATCCCCTCAACTCGAGTCTTGTCTATGGAATTCCCTCATCCATGATCAATTCCTTTGAGACCTCTCACCAAACCCCCTTATCTTTTGGAATTCATCAATTCCTTTCATACTAAGGACTGCCTCCTTGTAATTCGCTATATATTGGACTAGAGTGTTTTTACCCATAGTGCAATTGTCCAAAGCCTCCCATGCTCTTTCTAATTCATTTTTTGGCCAAAACTCTTTTGAAAAGGCTTGTTCAAACTCAACCCAATACCTAGGAATTCTATCATTTCTCTAAGGCTCATCCACCATTTATGGGTCTTATTTCCAAGGGAAAGACCCTTGCTTCCACGACTTGATTTTCAGGAGGGGTATTACTGTGTCGATGGAAGTCTTGCCATTTTTGCAAGAAAACCCCGCAACAATGATATGGTGTCTTGCTTCCCTTCTTCTCGATGGAGAACAATACCTCTTTCTCCATGATATAGAGGTTATGTTTGGTCTCCGGAAGGATGAAGCTCTTAGTGTCCTGTGTGGATACGAGGTCGACACGACTATGCAAGAACCTCGGTTTTTGGGAGCAGATGATTCAATAGAAGAGGTTCTGGCCCAAATCAAAGATGCAGAGACATCAATCTACTCCAACCTACCTGATGTTCCAGAAGAAGCCTCCACATCTTACTCCAGACACAGCAGGAGGCCTCTGGATCCATCCTCATTGACAAAGAGGAAGGGATTGAGCATGACGACTCCATAGTGGTAAGAAACTATGAGCTTTGAATCTCTTCTCTCTTGGTATACTTTTTCTTTAATGGAATTCTAATGTAATGTTGGACTGTTATAGGAGGCATTTGAGGTCGACCTATTCTCATCTCGGCAATGCCTTGTTCGCAGTAGCTTCGGCCGAGATCACTCACTGGCACATTACCTTAGCCAAGCAAAAGGACCAGAGGCATATGTGTTCGGCATCGCGCGAGGAGCCCAGAAATGCTAAAACCCGCTATGGCACATATGGGGCCTATTTGACCCTAGCATTTCTAAGCTCCCCGCGCAATGCCGAACAAATTTGCCTTCTGCACCACGGTGAAAAATATCATTTGACCACTCAAATTCACACTGAACTTGCATAAACTGATGGAAAGCATCATGTAACATGTATAATAACATGGGAGCAGTAATAGAACATAAAAATATCTTTTATTCATTGGCCTCAAAGGGCAGAGATTTACAAAATGATTCAAGTTACACCAAATGAACTTAAACAACATCTAGGGCCTAAGGGAGGGATCAAAGCGGACGCGCTTGGCGAGTGCAAGGTCCTTGTCCATCACTGTTACTCTTTTGGCATGGATAGCACATAAGTTCATGTCTTCAAAAAGACCTACTGTCATCTGCTCCGTTGCCTCCTAAATTGCTCCCATAGCACCTGAAGTGAAATGCACATCACCCTTGTAATGCTATGCTATTTCACGTATAACACGTTAGAAGGGTGCATGGGGAATGAGATTGTCCACAGTGGTTTGGAACTTGCGAATCTCTTGAAGTGCCTTCATGCCTAATTTTTTGCGCCTCTTAATCTTTGGGGGACCCTGCACTGGCCTTTGGACATGGCTCCATGGCCACTTGTTCGCTTTGAACTTCTTTTGCCTCTCCTCCCTTGCAACCACCTCTTCAGACTCCTCTTCTTGTGTCTGGTGGGTCCTTCGAGGTGGCTTGTCGTGCCTAGGGGTCTGCTTTGTCCTTGGTCTCTTTTCCTTTTCATGAGGCTGTGAGACAGCAGGCTGAGGCTCTTACTCAGCTCGTACTAGAGGCTCCTCATATCTAATAATATCGAGGCACAGAGGGTTGATGGTGCTCTTCCGTGCGGTCTGCTTGGTTGGAGGATTGGGGCCAAGGCCATTATGCATAAGCATAAGCAAGAACGGAAGAAGGAGAGAGAGAGAGATAGAGAGCCACACAAGTTTGGTGGGTGCAGAACCACCCTAATCTTCTTTTTCATTCATTTATATATGTGTTTGAGTATTGTACATAACCGGGGTAAAGGCACAGTGACCTTTAACCCCCACAACCTCCCACTTAAAGGACAATGTGCCTTTAAGGGAGAACAACCCCTAACCCTCACTGTTGCCTCAATAAGGGCTATAAACGGCCAACTTGTACAAACTTTGGGTTATGTAAATCCAAGTCTAATGGTTGTTTGCCAAGTTGTGGATATACGCTTTTATATTCTCCCTACAGAAGCCATCGAAGAGCAAATTATTCTAGGAAGAACTTGGTGCTACGCCGTCAACTGTCAAATCGACTGGCATGCCCGAACTGGTTCGCTTACCAATGGTGGCCAAACGGCGATCATCTCGCTATATAGTGTCCCTTCGGTCCCAACCTCGTTGATCCATGACAATGAAGCAATGCAGCAAGGCCAACCGGAAGCCCCAGCCTCCACTAGCACCCTACTCAAGGGCCCAACTTGAAATGAGAAGAAAGCTCACCGCAATGGAAAACCAATGCCATTGCACGCTTGATCGATGCCACCATCCTCTGCCCAAGAAATATGGGAGCTGCAAGAACAGGATGCTATCCGTTGCACCCAACGTCACTTCAATCGAAACCAATGCCTAGAGAATGGTAACAACAACAACTCCGGTCGCCTCAAGAACGCTTCCTCCGAACGCATTCACTACCCAGAGAAAGCTGCATCTAGCGCTTCCGCCTCATCCACCACCACACATCACCAACCGTTGGAGCAACACCGCCCACTCAGGCGGCCAAGCCAAGAAAGTCGCTTGGATCCAAAAAAAGGCAGTGCAAACCTTGAAGGCATCAAAGGCAACACCACAAGAACCTACCAACGAACTAAACACCATAAGCCAGCCTCAAGGTACCGAATACGCACTGGTGCCACCGGCGGTACGACTTAACACAAGTATCGCCACCACCAATCAAGGAACTCTGCAGGAATCAAATTCCACCCCACGAAGAGTTCCACAAGAATCTCCCTTGGGAACAGACACTTGAAGGTAATGGTGCCGCCCTACTCACACAAGCAGGGGCCGGCCCCACAGGTAGACTCATGAAAGCTCGCATCTCCAAGGAAGTCGAACCCCGCAACAACAACGGAGTCTGACACAAAGGTGCCCTTGGCATCCAAGGTAAAGAACAAGCTAGACACGCGTACTCTACATGGCTCCTTACTCGCTATGCTGCAGTACGGTGTCCGCCTCCACCGCATTCATCATAATCATCGCATCTAGGTCTAGGTGAGTCAGTATGGTAGGCATCTCACTCGATGCACCCATTGCCCACTAGTCCCTGTCGAACACACCGCACGTGCACACACGGTCAGCACCAAGTGATAAGAGTCCATTCTTGCATTTTAACAAGCATTCATGCTCTTGCATGCTGACCTCACCCTCACGTTGCACCGCACAAGGGCACTCCACCCAGTCACCTCATTTTTCCCCACCCCACCCCACTCCTTCCTTCCTTTTCCTTTCTCTCTTTTAAACAGTCACTACCCCGCTGGCCATCGCCAAACCAGTACAGCACCGACCATCGCCAAAAAGAACGTCGGACGTCGTGATCGCGAAATCCCATCGGGTCGTTGCCATCCCAAACTGCACCGCCCCGTCGCCATCTGAGTACCATGCCAGTTGCAGCCTTGGACACTTCATGCCGACCATCGCAAAAATATTTGCCACTGACCGTCGCCACCATAGAGGTTCAGCATCGACCGTCACCATACCAGTATCCCGCTGGACGAGGGGATAGGAATTCTATAAAAGCATGCCTACCCCGCCAGGTCATCACCATAGTTGTTACCTTAGAACTCTGTCAAAATTTATCTAGAAATCTAACAGTTTCCTGCCCCCTTCCACTACATTCCAACCAACAAATTTATGTCCTCATTCCAACCTCCACCTCTACAAAATTCTTGAGGTGCGCCCCCTCACACAGTTCATAGTGCAGTCATTCGAGGATTGGTGCCACGTGCATCCTAAGCGCATGAGAGGAGGATATAGCCTTGCCCGCGACGCCCTCATCCCCGTGACCAATGCAGATGCCGGTCTACAGCGAAATTGGTGTCTCCCATTTTTTAAGTTGGAGAAATTTTGACACCACTACCGCAGCACGTCCATCGAGATCATCGAGTCCACCCACTCTACATGCCAATGGAATGACATTGGACCTGGGCTGTCTTTTGAGCTCTCCAGCAACAGGTTCCAATATGTTGTACAATTTTCCTAAGTACCATCATCACCACTGTCCATTTCAACCACCTCATCCTCTTACTCCTCCGCGATCTTCCCATCGACAGCCACCCCATCAACGACCACAATCTAACCAACCAGATTGTCTTCAACCCCGATGTCCGGTCCAAATCAGTTCCAGGACCTCCGCCTCTACCTCCGCATCTGCAATCTCCACGGGCATCACCTCCGCACTTACGAGGATATGCATGCCACACATTTTTGGAAGTACCGCTCGTACCTCGCTCGCCTCATGTCAAGGCAACTAGATCGCTATGCCATCCTGTAGTCAGCCCTCACTACCAACCTCCTCCAGCGCGGCTAACCCGAGGACGGATCAAAAATAGGAAGGGGGGCATGTTAACATCCACAAAGTATAGCCACCAAATGCAGGGTAATCAGTGAGTAAAGGTGACCAGGCCAAATGATCTACTTCAACGGACAAGCTCAAGGGAGTTTGATACCCAAATACACGAAGATCAGTGATTACAAGCAATGTGCACATGGAAGGAGTATAGCTCAAACTCAGGGAGTTTGATCCCCAAATACCCAAAGTGTGCTCCAAAGTCCAAGGATTCAAGGATCCCATGCACAGGCTATATGTTCCAGCTACCACCGCCTGAAACAAGGAGATGCATACCAGGAACAAGGAGATGCACACTTCTGGGCCATGAGGAGTGCATGCACCTTACACTTTTCAGCTCTACATCCACAAGAAATAGCGACGCCAACGAAAATAGCCATGAAAGAAGTATAGCTCAAACTCAAGAAGTTTGTTCCTCAAATATCATCCCGAGATAGAGTTACCGTTGAGTGTCTTGTGGATGCTGAGCCTCGCCACTCAAGGTGTGAGTCTCATGCATCATGCATGACCACAAATAGGTAAAGGTGTGAGGGCGCTCAGGGAGTTTGAGCCCCAAATCACCTAAGCCTAGGAGTGACGAGGCTAACATAAGCACTATTTGGGAACCGGTTAGGACCACCTCCTAATGCCAGGCTTGTCCCAAGCGCTTTAATATGGTTAACATAATCGCTATTTCTGCTAGTAGGGAGAGTCAGTAAGAATAGCAATATGCCTTGGCACCCTAAAGGTCCAAGAGCCCTTGGTTGTAATGTGAGGGAGAGTGCTAAAAAGGAAAAGAGTTGGCTCTCCCTTCAAAAGGTGACATGTATAAAAGATCAAATGTTTGACTTTGGTCTTCATTGTTGTTTGCACCAAGTTAAATACAAGCTCCCTCTTCTCTTCCAAGAGAGTGTTTTGGGTGTTCTCTTGTTTCCTCATAGTGCCTTTGTGGTTGTCACTCTATCCCCCTTCACTCCCTTCTCCTTCTTCCCCTCCTCCTCCTCCCTTCTCCCTCCTCCCTCTCCCCTCCCCTCTTCCTCTTCCCTCTTCCTCGCGTGAAACCACATTGCAACAATCCGGAGGCCGCTTGAGTGACACTTGCGGACGGCTCATGCTATGCATTGCTCCCACAAGGAGTAGCTAGGAGTGGAGACTCCGTCGGCATATCTTCAACAACCCCACGACACGTGAGTCGACCCACTACAAAAGCCTTTTTAAATCTAATGGTGTGCTAAAGTTATCCATATTGCTTGTAGTAGTGCTCATTGATGGAGTCTTATCCAAATTATTGGTGGTGGTGCTTCCTATAGGTGTACAAGGCTCATCTAATCTATTGCTTATGGTGCTCATTCATTGAGTCTTGCAGATGGTGCCTCCCCTAGAGGGCTTAGTTAAATTGTTGGTCTTTTACATGTTAAACTAAAATTGATGTTATTCATTTCTTGATTCTTTCAAAGGCAAGGCTCCCTCCCCCCCTCTCTCTCTTCTCTCTTCTCCTTGCTGCACATCCAAGTCCTCTCTCTCTCTCTCTCTCTCTCTCTCTCTCTCTCTCTCTCTCTCTCTCTCTCTCTTCGAAGCTGCGAATATGAGATAGGCCTTATGAATGCTTTATGAGCATTCATCTTTTTTGGAAGTGCATTCAAATTTCATTCCCTCTCTCTCCTCTTCCATTTCTCTCTCTCTCTCTCTCTCTCTCTCTCTCTCAGGCCCATTGAATACTATTCATCCCTTTGCAAGCAGTTGGGAGGAGGCCAATCACCTCTCTCTCTCTCTCTCTCTCTCTCTCTCTTCTTCTTCTTCTTCTCTCTCTCTCTCTCTTGGCAAGCCACATGAATGAAATTCAACTTGTTTGCCTTGCCATGGGTAGGCTTTAGTGAAGGTTGTGGTTTTGAGATGGGAAAATTAAAATTATTGTTGTTATTTATGCTCTATTTCTTGTTAATTTATGGTTGGTGCACGTGTTGGGTGCATTCATTGTTATTTTGGGTGTTCTAAATTCCCATTGGTTGCTCCCAACCTTGTTGATGATTTTGGGGGCCCCTTTAATGACTTTTGGGCCATTCTCATTTACTCCTCTTTACACGCTCTTAATCTCCTTCTTCCTTTTCACTCTAGGGCCTCCAATTTTATGCTCTCTCTCAACATTTCACTCATGCAGAGGCAGGCCTAATGAATGATAGGTATATCATTCACCTTGTTTTCAGAAAGCTTGTACTGTATTTCTACTGTCTTCGTCCAAGGCCTGCTATTTCGTGTTTTGACTCTTAACCCATAAAGCTTTCAGATCTTTGCATTCTTGCAAGATATGATGGCATGTGCTGGTCACAACCTCGTGGTGCTCATCAGGTAACCCAAACATGTGCTGCTTTTTATCAAGCAACAATGACCCATATTCTGGACCACTGACAATATCGGTTCTTTGCTGCTCTTATTAAGGATCAACAAAGGACCTTGTTCCTTGCTCTGTACCACATGAGAGGAGCTATGAACAGGTTGCAAGACATGGAGCTCTGTTGATAATCAAGGAGAAATAAAGGACCTTGTTCTTGTTTTGGAGGAGCAAAAAAGTGAAGGAGCCATGAACAAGTTGCGGGACATGGAGAGGGACATGGATAAGCTCGGCCAAAACATGACTCAGAGGAAGACGAAACCCCCTTATGTTCGAGAGGATTCAAGTCAAAGTCTACTTCTGTCTACAAAATAAGGCATCGAAAGAAAATAATGCAATAGTATACGAGACAATCTGTCAAGTCTACAAACAAAGAATTGGATTAATAGACCAAAAGAAAGTCAAAGAAGACACAAAGGTAGTATTTAGTCAAAGTGTTATTCAAGTAAGACGTCATGGCAAAAAATTGCTAGAAAGGCATTCAAGTGCATCATGAATAACAATAAAAAATAAGAGGGAACATGGAAATTAGAGAAGGGGACAAAAAATGGATTAGAATTATTTTCACTTTGCCAAGCTCAGCCACCGTTACTTAGGCTTCCACTTCAAAAGCGGCAGGCCAAAAAAGCAATTGGTGACTTAGCATGCCTTACACAATACACAATATTTGTATCTCACAAAATTCTCAAGGTTATCATTTCTCATTATGTAGAGACTCATAAGAAAGAACAAACACATTCAATTCCCTATCTAAACACTCACTTGAAGTGTTGTGGCAAAATCCTCTCCTACTGTCTAAGTTACAAAAGGGAGTTGACCATTGGTAGGGAAATGGGACCCCCCTTTGAGTCATTTTGGACTTCCGTCTTCCTTTGAGTCACATTTTGGCAAAGAGCAATATAAGGGGCAATCACTTTCAAAATACATATATCTAGATGAATCCAGGAATGTGCCTAAACCCATCCTCTAAAAACACAACATAGTGCAGTTTCAATCTCATGATAGTCACTCATAAGGTTGAAAACCATAAACTCCATCACGCATAGCAGGGACTAGCTAATATGACATCCCCACTGATGTCATCAGCACCCAACAGTGGGTGTAGACCATTTTATGAACATATGCTCTCACACATACAAATCCACACACCCACACATACTTGAGTATCCATTTATACAAAGTCTTCGTACTGAGTTTCTGTCGGCACTCCGGAGGTGAAGGGCAGACTCAGCCATGACAAAGGCTAGCACTAAAGGAGAAGGCTAATAAAAGTAGTCCAAAATCTCTTCATTCAAGCTACAAGTGCTTGTGAAGACTAAACTCACTTTCAGAATGCACCCCTGTAATAACAGCGATCGAGAATGGCAGCTTCTTTGCCTTCAAGCTTACCCATGTCCATCTCCGTGTCCCACAACCTGTTCACGGCTCCTTGGCTTTTTGGACCCTATCATGTGGTATAGAACAAGGAACAAGGCCCTTTGTTGCTCCTTGATAAGGAGTAGAGTACCGGTATTATCAGTAGCCCAGAATGTGAGTCACTGCTGCTAGGTGAAAAGCAACACATGTTTCCGTTACCTGATGAGCATCACAAGCTTGTGAATGGTATACAGATTGTCAGTAGCCCAGAAAGTGGGTGACTGCTGCTGGGTGAAAAGCAGCACATGTTTGGTTACCTAATGAGCACCATGAGGTTGTGAATGGTATACAGGATGCGAAAGATGATCAAGAAGAGGAGAAACCAGTAGAATCTGGTTGTGCCACATGGAAAGACTCCTTGACATCATTGTTGAGCAAGGCAAGAGACCTTGTTTTATAGGAAAGACATCTACATCCATAACATTACTTCCAAGCTTTTTAAGTGTGTTCTTTGACTTCGCTTTGTGAAATGGGGACCAATTGCTTCCAAGTGTTGCTAGACCATGAGGTGCATATGCGTTAAGTGATGCCTCAGAAGGTCTACGTAACTGATCCCTTGTCTCTCGGTCCCCCTTCAGAAAGCTGTGGAAAAGCATTGGACCAAATTGACTTTAAAAATTTTGAGCTTATATGCTTTCCTATTATATTTAAGCATCACTGGCGTCATTACACACTTTGGGAACAAACAATGAGTATATGTTTCCAAAAGAGTAACTAAAAATGCTAGTGCACATAAAGTACTCTATCATCTAGACTCCAGGAACACAAAATTTTGTCAATAGGCAACTGAGAAAACATCAAGGTGCCAAATGTCTTGCAAGGCTGGAATGGATGACCCCAGACATTGGACTGCCTAAGCAGCCCGAGGACTCATTAACCTGTGGCTTGTTCACAGTCATGTACGCAACGTTTTTTGAAGAGACTTGCTTTTCACTAGACAAAGAGGGTTTTTTTGACATTGATGTGTTTAAGAAGGACAATTCTTATGAGTCTGCTTGAGTCCCTTCAAGCAGAAGGGAGATTCTGAAGGGACTATTGTGTTGGGCCTACTTTGACCAAAAGATTACAACAAGCTGTTTTATGTTCAGTTGTTTTCCTAAAGGAGTACCTTAAACTTAAAAGCTATGTGCCCTCCCCCAGTTAAGCTAAGTCTATTTGTGGAAGCTTTAAGTACTTTGTGGTGTCAACTTATGAGAAATGGGTCCCTTCAAAGACATATCGTATTATTGGTGTTGTTTCCATCCATCTATAAGAACAAATGTTCGGGTTTTTGCTATAGTGTGTTGTTTTATGTTCCAAACTAATTAAGACTTACAAATCTTGCTAGATAATGTGACCTCCTCAACCCTTTTACTGAGGAAGCAATATCACAGATAGAGTTGTGCAATGAGAATGACCACCCCAGCGGCTTGCAGGCCCTTAAGTGGGCTTCCAGTTCCAGAGCAAATGGGAACCATGCTCCAATCGGTCTTCATTTGAGGGGGCTGAACGGCCAGCCAAGTATGGCCTTGAACCCTATATAAGGAGGCCATAATGGCCTCATTCTGTAGGCAGTCAAACAGCAATTCTGGCTCCACAAGTACAACTTACCACAATTAGGAGCACTACAACAAACCACATTTAGGGCAACCAATTCCATATGCAGGCACCATGTCTCTTTGATTCTTATCGCTGTTGCAGACAGCCACTGTAGATGTACGCTGTACGTCAGTCCTTTTGTCTGGGCCCATGTATTTGGTAGGCTTCGAAGTTGATAAGGGGCAATAGTTTTGGATACTTTTTGAGAAGCTCCCGACTCATTAATGTGAGATTTCAGGCAACTGCTCGGTTGATTATCTGTTTGATTGGGAAGCTTCTCTCCATGCACAGACCCAGCTTACACCTTGAATGAATGAACCACCTGGAAAATATTAAGATTTTAGGAAAAAAATATTGCCTTGGAGAACAAGGACAGATCACTTTGTAGAGAAGAAAACGTACCTTTCAGTTGGACTTAATTGCAAAGCTTGCCAGGTTTCACAGCTCCTGATGTGTTATGATTCTTTCATACACGGGCAACAAGGAAGAAATCTCACATTTCGGCCTAGTTTATACGATATTGTTCGTGAGAGCATTCTTCAACTCATGAGCACAGCTTTCCATTGCAGCAGGCCAATTCTTATGAGGTCAAAAAGTTTGGTCTTCTCTGAATAGGTTTTCCCTCTGGCATATTAATCAGCCAAAAGGTGTGGTCAGTCTGTCATTGCTGCAACATGGCATCTTCCTTTTCCTTGTCAAGTATCGAAGCCAGCACTAATTCCAAAAGTGGCACATGTCCATCCTTCTTCATTTGCTTCCTTAATGTTGACAACTTGGCATGAATTTCACCATTTCGTGCGTAATTCTCACCTCTGACTATGAACTCATGCATGTTGTTCTTGATTTCAATCCAGGAACTTCCCAGTTTCTTAAAAGCACTTGCAGAATTTCTTAGCTCTGCAACGTTATCGGCATCATTCAACATATGAGCATCACTATAAATACTGGACATTAGGACATAGCCAGATGCATCTGTGGGGCTGATTTTTGCGACTTGATCAAAGCACCGCTTTCCTATCTCCATGTTGCTGTATGTTCTGCAGCTACTCAGTAAAGAGGTCCATGCAACAACATTTGGTGGGACGGGTAATGTTTGTAATAAATCCTCCGCTTCCTTTAACTGCCCTGTACGGCCAAGGAGATCCACCATACAGCTATAATGGTCAGTATTTGGGGCAATGCCATGATCTTCTCTCATGCAATTGAAGTACCAGCGACCTTCTTCCAGTAAGCCAGCACGACTACAAGCAATAAGAATACTTGAATATATTGCATCATTTGGCTTCAGCCCTTGCTGTCCCATCTCCATTAAAGACTGCCTGACCAGCATCCAGTTCCCACAATTAATGAATCCTGCAATCATCACACCCCATGACACCACATCCTGGTGTGGCAATCTATTGAAACCACAGTGGGCCTCTTGTGAACACCCACATTTGGAATACAAGTCAACCAGGGCAGTCCCAAGTGCAATGTCTGACTCAAATCCCAGTCTTACAATCTGGTCATGTACCAACATGCCCTGTCCTATAGCTCCTATATCGCCACATGCTTTCAATATACACAACAATGTGACATCGTCTGCCATTATGCAGTCCTGCTGCATTTTCTCATACAGCTCAATGGCACATGCTCCATACCCATTTTGGGCATAACCTGCAATCATTGCCCCCCATGAAACCACATTCCGCTTTGGCAATTCCACAAACACTTTATGCGCCTCCTCTAGGCTCCTACATTTTGCATACATGTCAACTAAAGTGTTCCCAACAACCACATCTGATCCACAACCACTTCTCATGATCTGGTCATGTATCAGTCTACCCTTAACAATGGCTCCTATGCTGCCACATGCTTTCAAGACACACAAAAAGATAACCTTGTCTGGCTGTACACTTGCTTGCTGCATTTTCTCATAAAGTTGAAGAGCCGGAAGACCATATCCATGCTCGGCATATCCAGCAATCAATGTGCTCCATGAAATTATATTTCTATTTGTTAGTTTGTCAAACACTTTACATGCCTCCTCGAGGTTCGCACACCTTACATACATATCAATAAGAGAGTTGGCAACAATGACGTCTGCTTTGAGCCCAGTTTTGATAACCTGATCATGTATGACCCTGCCCTGCACTATAGCTCTTATGCTGCCACACGCCTTCAAGATGCATGAAAAAGTAAATTTATTTGGCTTGTTTCCCTCTTGTTGCATCTTCTCGAAAAGCTCAAGGGCAGAATGACCATGCCCATGTTGGGCGTACCCTGCAATCATTGCACTCCATGACACACAATCTTTATTTAACAAATTGTCAAACTCTCTCCGTGCCTCTAGTAGGCACCCACATTTGGCATACATGTCCAGAATAGTGCTCGCAACCACAACATCAGACTCTAGATTAGCTCTGATGATCTGTTCATGTACGGTCATGCCATAACTTACATCTCCTATGCCGCCACACGCTTTCAAGATGCATAAAAACGTGACTTTGTCTGCTTGTATACCCTCTTGCTCCATTTTCTGAAAAGCCTCAAGGGCAAGAAGACCACTTCCACTTCGGACATATCCTGCAATCATTGCAGCCCAGGACACCACATCTCGACTTGGAAGTTCATCAAACACTCTGTGTGCCTCCTCTAAGTTGCCACATTTGGCATACATGTGAACGAGAGTGTTCCCGACAACCAAATCCAAATCCTGTCTATCTCTTCTGATCTGCTCGTGTATGAGCCTACCCTGCCTTATATCCCCTAGGTTACCGCACACTTTCAAAATGCACGAAAGTACATACTTATCTGGCTTCAGGCCCTCCTGCTGCATCTTGTGATACAGTTCGATAGCCCTCTCACCTGCTCCGATTTTGGCATGAGCGGATATGATTGCGTTCCATGTGTATAGGCTTGGTTTCTGAACCTTATAGAATATTTGATTTGCTTCCACCAAGCTGCCGCACAAGGCAAACAAGCGGATAAGGTGGTCCTCCAAAAAGGCATTGAAATTGAATCCCCTGCAAGTTATGAGGGACTGCAAGCGCCTAGCAGCTGCCAGGTCTTTCTTTTTTGCGCATCCCTGCACAAGGCAACATAAGAGATCGGCAGATATGGGGATCCTTTGATCGTCCAGTATCTGAAGGGCCTGAAAGGCTTCATCCAGGCGACCATCCTTACAAAGTTTCCGCACCTCTCCAACGGAAGTAGGAATTGCAAAAGAGCTCGTCACCCTTTGTGATGACAATGACAGGACAATCTCCCAGCGACGTTTGCAAACGTACATGCTCAAAGGAAAAAGAGCGGTGATGCTATAGTAAAATACTAAGAGCAAGAAAACTCCACAGAACTACTCCCACTTCAGAACCTCCAAAGACGCGAGCTTACGCTTGAAAGTTGGCCTGTTGGAGTTAGTGTCTTTTTCCAGCGATCCGCACGGTGCTTGCTTGCTTTAGCGACCGTTTGTCGCCTGACTATCGTCCCTTTCATCGCCGAAAAGCAGCTACGAGCTACTAAAACAATTTCACGTATGCCCAAGTGGCTTTCCTTCTCTCCGATTCAATTTTTGCTGGTTATCATCCTTCAGACATGCTTTATTTGCGCGCTGGCAAGCTTCCATCGTTGCTAAAACTTCGTTCTGATGCAATACATTCGCACAAAATCAATCTCTCAACTGGGTCTGAGGACGAAGCTCTAAGATACACACCATGAGCGCATTTGCTATTCCAGCGGAGTGAGCTTCCGGCAACAAAATATCAGGCCGGGTCAACCTCACTGGACCAAATACCAAAATTGTCTCGGGTGTTAGAGCGGTTGCCAGTGCAGTTCCGCAGCCCCACGACTCGTCAAGGCCAACCTCTCCCCCTTTCCCGAGCGGTAAAATGCCAAGCCAGCATCCGAGAAATCAAGAAATCCAGCCCAATGCTGAACGGGGTGAACCTGAACATCATGGCAAAGACTGGACTGTTTGGAAGGAGGGCTGAGAAAATGGGCAAACTCGCGCGCATGAAGAAGTCGCTGTTGAGGTTGGAGACGGTGCCAACGGTGTTGAGGGACTGCTGCGGTCTCAGGAGCCTCCCCACTGAGTCTCCAGCGTACGGCAAGGCTGCTCTTATAGGGACATCTAATGCGGTGTGCGTGTTGCCGCTGCAGGTCAGGCCATCTGGGTGTTACAAAGCAGAAGCAGTTTAGGAGGTCTGGGTGTTATACAGCAGCTCAGGCCACTCACTGTTGGGCATTCAGCTTGCTATAATAATCCATACAAACAAACACATTCACTAACTCCCAATAAATGAATCCTGCTCCTATCACCTTTCCAAGCTCAAAGTTCCCAGCATATTTGCTAGATTGCCTCGCCTACATTTTTTGCAGCTCAAGATGCACAATTTTTCTTTTCGCATCTTTTGATTGGGTCGAATTGCTCATGTCGAGAGCTCCAAATTCTACTTCTAATAGGCCCTACATTTGCCCTAGCACCTAGAATCCAAGGGCTTCATGGGGGAACGAGTTCCAGGTAAGCAAAAGCAACCATACATGCTGAGTTAGCCTCTCATGGTAACCTACTCTTAGCTTACTTAGTGTTCATTCTATACCTCTCTTGTCCGGATGGGAGAGATGTCTCGCTTCCCCTATGGAATCCTAGAAAGCTTTCAGATGATCATAGACTACAATTAGTAAGTTACCTCACAGGATGTGAAAGGAAAATTATGTAGCCATACCCTTGGATAAATGACAAGCCTCTTTCTTGCTCTACTTGCATGGGTCTTTCACCCACTTGAGCTCATTTCTCACACCCACGGGCCATTAGTGTGTGAAAATATCTGATCAACCACACTGAGAGTTTCTGCATGGCAAGCATTATCTCCACTGTAACATTTCTACTTTTGAGACTATTGCTCTAGCTTGGTACACACATTTGCATGAGGGATGCGAGGGTGTGCCTTACACACTGAGGGGACGAACAGGGGAAAATCCACAAATCTATAAGTAGGTTTGTTGTAGCCTATCGATTGAACTCTTGTCTTTTGCTAATGGGGTTTGGCTATCCAATATTTTGTGAACCCTACTTTTGCACATCCAATGATATTTTGCAATGAGAGGTGTACCTCCTCCATGCCCCTAATGCCCAATTTTGGATAGCCGATGTGTAAAGTCTATAATTCAGGAAGATAAAAGCGTGCAAGTCCGAGCTACACTTTGAGGCTTTTCAAAATCCCCAATTTTGAATTTCTAAAATTTTTGAAATTATGTTTACTCTTTTTTCTACCACTAGGGCTTAATGTGTCACTTGTAACGTTGATCATTGGAGTGGTGGTCACTCGAGTGGTTGGTTACCATTGTGTATAAGGAGAAACATAAAGAATGGTTTCCACAACCTCTTCCCCTCTAGATTTCTTTGTGGGAGAGATATAACAAGAGAGGGAAATAGATATAAAATATAGCAAAGGGAGGGGGAAAGCATACAAAGGTCTTGAGCTCCTCATGGCAACTTAGATGGAGGGAGGGGCTGTGGAATATATTTATCATGTATTTCAAAAGGTTATGTTGTATACAATATTACAAATATCCATTTGGACATTTGTACATTGTATAACATAACATGTAAGAGTGCCTTTTGTTTCTTTAGTATCGACAACATGAACTTGAATAATAAGAAAACACCACAGCAAAAAATTAACTCAAAATAAACACATTGATTAAATGAACAAACAAGGCTAAGAAATGCAAGAAAATTATGTCATAAGACACAACGGAATATAATGCTTTTACACCACTATAATATAACATAAAATAAATAAAATGCTTTCACATGTTGTGATTATCTTAACTCTTCATTTAGTATCCATGTTTTGTTTGCCACTCTTACAAAGGCCGAGATATATTTTTGCCATTCAATCTGTAACATATTGGAAAGCCAAGCTGTTGTGCCTTTAATATTACCTCTCCATATCAATCATAGAATCCAATGCATGCATCATTTGCAACGTCACTCATTGTGCCAGTGACAATTTTCTTGGTATTAATGCCTCATTTGTTTTATTGGTTTCTCTTTGTGATGTTTAGGGTAGGATGGAATGTGCCCTCGTCTTCATGTGTAGAAGTGTAACTTGATTTCCAAAAGGGTTCCAAAGGAAAAAGAGAGCTCGTTAAGTTTTGAAAACCCTTGATAACATCTTCAAAGCATCCATACAAGTGATGACCTTGCAAAATAGGCTTTTGACCATAAGGCTCTAGTATTATCATAGATTGTACATCCAAAACATGTTGCAATTGAAGAAGAAAAGGTAATTAAGCTATCATTGAGAAGATTATATTGCTTCTCACTTGTAAATGGCATTGAAAATAAACAATTTCCAAGAGGGCCTACACAACCTTTATATGGATTATCATCTATTAGGATAGTATTTGATCCATTATATTGACCTCCAAGACTCCCATGGTGTTGAACCCCCTAGACGAAGGGCCCCAACAAAATGAATCACAAATATAGTGGGCCTCAGCAAAGCGAACAACCTATGAACGGTGGCAATGAAGCAACAAATACGAATGAAGCACAAGGCAATCCATTCATGAACATGCAAATCATCTAGGCCAAACCAAAGTGAGAAGTTGAACTAGAGAGAGAGCAATGTCCCAAGTTGAATGGTAGAGTTGCAATGTTGGTTGGAGTTTTGGCACAAGTCTTGGAGGCACAAGCCACACTGATGGATAGGCGTAGTTAATGTAACTGCTTGGTGTGTAGTACCTACTAAGAATTGTCAAAAGGAACGGTATAAAAGGGAGACTACAAGATGTAAAAGGAGTCACCCCCTTGTTAATATGATCAGAGACTAAGAGCTTGTTGAGTGCGGCTAAGAGCCATTTGTATAGCCCCTTGAACAAAACATCAACAAGGAATACAACAATCCATTTCTCTATTCCAAGTGCAGCGCTAAATGACTCAATGCATATTTCCATTTCACTTTCAATTCACATTTGTCTATCATGTTGCACTTATCTAATTTTAGCATGTTGTTCGCATCCATTTTTAGCACGTTGTTCGCATCCTACCTCAAATGAATACTTCATTAACCCGTTTGGAAAAGGCACTCTATCTCCGCGGAGCCAAGAGTATTAACAAATTGAACACTTGTCCAAGCAAATGAATTCATATATCAGCTACAATTCCTAGTGAATATTTTTTGTGATCTTCCTAAGAAGTGGTCTATAGTTGGTGTCAATTAAGAATGATGGGAGCAAGTAGTGTGAATTAACTTGCATTGAATGTCAGGATTAGTGGATGCAAGAATTCGACTGATAGCAAAATTTCAATAGAGGAGAGATGAATGGATGGTTTGATTGGATGAACAAACTCGTGTTATACTAAATGAAGAAGATAAACCCAAGAAGAAAGTGGCAAACTAGGCAGTTTGGAACTAGATATGATGCTAAGATTTGGAGAGAGGAAGGTGTGGAAGAAGATCAAAGGAGTTAAGACTCTATCTCTTAAAGGAGAGCTGGGTGCATTTTGGCATGCACTAGGTAAGTAGTTTTCCACCGCACTCATGAGGCCAAGAGAAAACTCCAAGTACCAATAGGATACTCCATAAGTATGCATTTTATCATACGCTCACCGCTAAGTCCACAAATGAATCCAATAGCGATGAGAGGACCAAAGATAAAGCTCAAATTCAAAGATACATGGGATGAGAGGGTGAGAATCCTCATTTCGACTTGCAAATTGTTTTTTGCGAATGTGACGATATTGCATTGTAATACTTCATGTATTTTTCCACCACATTCGTAGACAAGCGATTGAGTGTTTTGATCAGTATCCAAACAGTCATTTTACAACATGGAAAGAATTTAGAGAAGCCTTCCTAAAAAGGTTTCAACATGAGTTCAACAAGGAGGGTGTGATAATGAAGCTCAATTGCATCAAGCAAAAATCTTGGGAATTAGCATATGACATTGTAGCTTGAATGAGGGTGCTAGCCAATCAATTGAACAACATTCAAGGAAAAATGGCATTATGTTCTTGATTGCAGAGTAAAGTAGCATCACCATTGATGTAGAGATGTCTATCTTGGAGATCACAAATCTAATAAGAACATTTGATGAATTGCTTAACAAGTCAATTGTGATCAAGAAGAGGATCATCAATGAACCCAAAAGAAAGAAAAATGTTGCCTTCCATGATGTAGACAACAAAGAAGAAGAAGATGCTTTGGTTAACAAAAAGACACCAAGGAACAAAAAGAGATTCTAAATGGGATCAGAATATGAGAAATTCTAGAAAAAGAAGAAGCCTAGTGCCATAAGTGCAAAGTGGATGGCCATACAGTGTTAGTCTAGGACAATACTGCAATATATGTGATCGTTCGAGTGCATGTCCTAACGATCTTGTTTCAAGCACACGACCAAAGAATGTTGGTATTTTTCGAGCACATGACCAAAGAATGTTGGTTTAACAAAAGCAAGAGGGTTATAGAGGTCCACCAACTAGAAAGGGAGGGCAAAAGTCCCATTAAGGAGCCCAATTAAAGAACATCAATACAACATGTTTCTTCTACAAGAAAGAAGGTCTCCGCAAGAGCAAGTATAGATCGTGGAAGAAGCAACTAGACGCATTGCAAAAAGCATGTGACTTGCATGATCGAGCACCCCAATGGTACGAGTGATGTTGGTAGAAGTAGAAGCAAAGGTAGTCATGAGGTCACAAGAGACAAAGGACTAGACGAAGCAGCCAAAAGGGTCAAAATTTCACTAGAAAGAAGAAACAAGATGGTAAATGAAATCGGCCATGGAGTTAGCAAAAAGAGACTCTTGTAGAGTTAAAAGAATCTCAATTCACTCAAACAAGGAATAGAAGCATGGAGAAGGTAGAGTGCAATCAAGTGTAGGACCAAAGTAGGGATGACTTGAGGATCAATGACAACATGGGAGGTATTCCAGTTGAGCAAAACACAATCAATTATCGATTGTTTTGGATAAATTTTCGGACTTGAGTGTGATGGATTCTATAATCAACTACTAGAAAACGCTTCCCATAGCATGAAGTTCTTTTAGAATCCCCGAACCTTGAAACCACCCACAGCAAGATAATTGACCACAAGAGTGGAATACTAAAACAAAGACTTGCAATGAAGAAGTGTCCATGATCAACATGAGTATTCAACCAAATTTTGAAAGGAGTCCTCATTGATGGAGGATTCAGTGTCAATAACATCTTAGAAGAGGTCCAACACTACTCAAGTTGAAGAACTTGAACTTCAAGATTCATATGGTAGATCTATAATTGGTGGTACCAAAGGGAATGCTCAAAGATATGAGCATCAAAATAAGAGGTGCTTGTTTTGCAACATTATGGTGAAGATGAAAAATGAACAAGGATACCCTATGCCTAGGAAGTCCATGGCTAAAGGGAGCCAACTGGTGTGGGATTAGGGATAGGATACGATCATCACCATTGTAAATGAAGTCCTAAAAAAGATGTGTGAATATCGATGTCAAAGAGAATTGTCCTTAAAGAGTCCAAGCCCAAATACCCAGAATTGGAGGAAGCCTATGCCACAAATATAAAAGATAAGATAATCGCATATTGGCTTATGAAAAGCCAAAAATGGCATTACTAAAAGGCTTCACCAAAGACAAAGAGGGATAGAGGATGATTCAAGAAGACCAAGTGCATCAAATTAGCCAAATAATAGTTGAATTACCAAATTACATGCTATCAACAAGAGGCTAAATTACCAAAGGCCATGCTATCAATAAAATCAATGTAGGTTCAGACAAAGGATCTAAGTTGATATACATTAATGAGGAATTGCCTAGTGAATTCCTAGAGCAAGCCCAAGAATGCTTTCTACAATACAAAAGATGTATTCACATGGTAGTACAGAAACCTCAAGGATGTACCACCCCCTCTCATTCAACATTAAATCCTTCTAAACCCAGGTGCAAAGCCAATTTGGTAGTGTCAGAGATACCAATGAGACCCCCTTTAACTAAATACGGGTTGAAAAATGACCCGGACTCCACCTGGTGGTCTCTTTGAGCTCTTCCCAAATTGCCATTGTGAGCAAGACCTTTTATTCAACCACCTATCATGTAGAAGTTCAACCATGTCCCAATTATGCAAAGTGGGTAAAGGTTGAGACTGATGGGTAGGTTATACGTATGAATTGGATAGAAGTGATTTCTTATTTCCAATCATGATTATACCTAAAAACAATGGGAAGCTGAGATTGTGTGGACCAAGTATGTTTTTATCGAAGATAAAGTAATATAATATTATAATGTACTGGCAAAAATTTTCATAGCTTATTTTTATAAATTTCAAACCATTAGTGAATTCCATATTTTGTTAGATTTGATTTTCACAAGTATTTTGCCTGGGGAATCATAGAGTATATCAAAAGATTATAATGCTCTTGAGGCTAGATTGCTCACACATACATCAATGAGATGAAATCATTTTCAGTAGCATTCTACTAGGGGATTTGCAGACCATGTCGAAAGACTAGAGTGCTCCTAAGACTAGATTCCACGAATACACTTCTATGAGATGAACTGAATTTCACACAACATTATGCCAGGGGAATCACAGATCATGTCAAAAGTTTAGAGTGCTCCTAAGGCTAGATTATACAAATACAGGTCAATGAGATGAATTGATTCTCACAAGCATTTTACGTCGGGGAAATTGTAGACCACATCGAAAGGTTGGAGTGCTCCTAAGGCTAGATTCACAAATATACTTCAATGAGATGAATTCATTTTGACAATCATCCTACCAAGGGAATAGCAAATCATGTCAAAAGACTGGACTGCTCCTGAGGCTAGACTACACAAATAGACTTCAATGAGATGAATTGATTTTCATAAGCATTCCACTAGGGGAATCAGAGATCATGTCAAAAAACTGGAGTGCTCTTGAGGCTAGATTGCACAAAACACTTCAATGAGGAATTGATTTTCACAAACATTCTGCTAGGGGAATCACAAACCATGTCAAAAGATTGGAGTGATCCTAAGGATACTGCACAATTACATTGCAATGAGATCACTTGACTTTCATAAGCATTCTATCAATGTAATTGTAGGTCATGTCGAAAGACTAGAGTGCTCCAAAGGCTAGGTTGCACAAACATAATTCAATGAGATGAATTCATTTTCACAAGCATTCTGCCAAGGGAATCATAGACCATGATACATATCAAAGAGCTAGGATACTTCTGAGGCTAGATTTCAGAATCATACTCCAATGAGGTGTATTTATTTTCACAAGCATTTTGCCAAAGGAGTCACAAACCATGCCAAAATACTAGAGTTTTCTTGAGGCTAGATTGCACAAATGCACTTTACTGAGATGAATTGATTTTCACAAGCATAAATTGCAAGCCATGTCAAAAGACTAGAGGCTAGATTATACAAATGCATTTCACTGAGATGAATTGACATCACAAGCATTTTACTAGGGGAATTCCAAACCATGTCACATGAATAGAGTGCTCTCAAGGCTAGATTGCATGAATACATTTCCTTTTACTTTTCCACATTGAACTCTTCACCTTCAGATGTAGGTGTGCCAAAAAGTTATGCATATTATGTTCATGAGTAGTAGGTGAGGATTGTTGAGATGAAGTCATCCAAACATATCAAACATTGTTCTTAATAAGCTCACACACATATGGCACACTGATCAAATCAAATTGTGCTATGAGCTTTCTCTACCTTATTCAAGTTTATGGCTTTTCCCTTTCTTTTTTATTTTTTTTGTCCTTGTCTCTATGTATCATCACAAAAATAAACTACACAATCACTCCTAATCCCAAAAAATTCCCATTGCTTGTAGACATTGATTTTGTCTCATGGGTGAGATTAGCTCCATGTTTAGCCTTGTCAACCTACCCTTTGATAGTTGAGTTGGCTTACCTAAGAGTCCACAGGCCATGAATATGGGCAGCCAATGTGCCCAAGTCAACAAGGACTATATGGTGGGCATTTTGGAGGTATTTTGGCAGTCTTACTAGTGCCCAGAGGTGCCCAAGACATTTACCAATGGTTGAGCCCACATAACCATACATTTCTAATGCAATCCAACATATAGTAGAATCCAACCCATGTGATAGCTCCCAACATCCTATCATCAGAAGTCACTAGCTAAGCATAGGTATGGCTACCCTGATGAAAGGAGGCACCACCATAGCAAGATGGTGTAAACAATAAAAGAATGGTGAAGAGCATGGTCAAGAGATATCTCTACAGCTAGCACATTGGATTTGATGAAGATAACTGGCTGGTGTGTAAACTATTGTAATAAAATTTCACACAACACACTCATACAGGTGATCAATAAACACACGCACAAATAATAAAGTGAGAAAGCTTAAACTCGATATCTGTGGAATAAATTATGTGTGTCACAAATGAAGATAACTATGAGTCAAAGGCTAATAATAAGCATAATAAAGATTCTAATTGCAAGAATGAGCAATACATTGCTCAAGTTCATGCTTTGATGGGCCAGCACACTAATGATGATGGAGAGTTTTGAACAAGCCTCTTCATGATGAAATGTAATATTCACATCAAACAATTGTGGAGGAAAGCAAATGATTGTATATATGCAAAATTATGAAACTATTTTGTAGGCAAGGGGTAGTGCTGATACAAAGCATAACAATGTGCAAGTTGAGAAACAAAACGTTTCTCACAAGTATTGTATGGGATTTGCATCCAAGAATGATGATCAATGTTTAAGCATAATCACTATTTTCCCTCATATTTGTACACTATGTGAGTATTTATAGGAGTCCTACCTCTCTTACACTTGGAAGATACTCTGAAATATATGAGGTGCAGCAATACTATGAAGAAATGAAAGAACTACAATAAAAAATACCTCATCCTTATTATGGTGGTGGTTGATTTGAAGAAGAAAAGATATAGTGGAATTAAAAAAGTAATGCTTGTCATTTAGGAGGGAGCCCCATATTAAAAGTATAGTAGCTTTACAAAGGCAATGCTATTTATTATATGAAGGATCCCCGTGTTTTTTATTAAAAAAACAAGAGAAGCCAATATTTTTCTCCTTGAGATTAAAGAAAACCAAAGAAGGAAGGTAAGGAACATTAATGGAACAATAACAAAAAAAGTTATCCTATCCCCATGTAGGGACATAAGTAAAATAATCTATTGCTGAATTTCTTAGAAGAGAAGTATAAGCCACTCAAAAAGGTGAAAATGGGTTAAAATGAATACTTTGCATGGTTCTCAAAGGATGGTCTAACAAGGATAAGTAGAGATAACATTTAATTAGCGGTAATGAAGGGACATACCCTTTGGCCAAACCTATATCCAAGCTACCCTCTAAAGACTAATATGTACCATCCTTAAGTGCATATCGAGAAGGTGTAAAATGAAATGTGTGTAGTTGTGTAGTGATTGTGTGTGGATTAAAAGTCCCATCAATAATTGAGCCATATAATAGATTCCATCAATTGGATAAAAAGTAAAAAAATGGAAACATATAAGGAAAAAATGTTTCAGAACTCTAAGTTAAAAAATGCAACAACTAGAGTTTGCAAAAAATTTGACCAAAATTAAGAATTTTTAATAATATTGAGTTTGACAAACATTATTGAAAAAAGATGTTGAATACTCAAGCAGTCCAGGTTCCGAGGTCAGGTTCCACTTACCTACCACCATCCAAACAAACTAGGTGTTAGAACATCATAGCTACGGTTGGGTAGACACGTGATGCATGTTGTCCCCAGCCTGTTATCGCTTTACCCAGAAATATAGAAAACCATATGGACTCTTAGATAATTAAAAAAAGTCTAAGTCACAAGTGGAGTAAGGAACGAATCAGTGCCCAGGTTGAGAAGGGATTAGAGAAGGTATGGGATGATTAGTGGGCTTAGTGTGTGAAGTGGTTAAAAAGAGTGCAAAGGGGAGATTTCACGAGGGGTACATAAAAGAATAATTCATAGCTGGGGAAGTATACATGTGTGTCTATGTATGCGTGTGTGTGTGTGTGTGTGTGTGTGTGTGTGTGTGTGTGTGTGTGTGTGTGTGTGTGAGAGAGAGAGAGAGAGAGAGAGAGAGAGAGAGAAAGAGAGAGATTTACTAATCAAAATTATTGTGTGTGTGTGTGTGTGTGTGTGTGTGTGTGTGTGTGTGAACGTCTAACCACACACCTCTAAAGACTAATATGTACTGTCTTCAAGTGCCTATTGAGGAGGTATAAAATGAAGTGTGTGTTTGCTCTTATTTGTGATTGTGTGTTTACTCTTTGTGTGTGTGTGTGTGTGGGGGGGGGTGCACACGCATGTGTGTGTGTGAGAGAGAGAGAGAGAGAGAGAGAGTCTCTCTAAAGACTAATGTGTTCCATCTTTAAGTGCTATCGAGAGGGTGTAAAATGAAGTGTGTGTTTACTCTTGTGTGTGATTGTGTGGGAAAGATAGTATAGCTGAAGAGAGCAATGCAATGAGTCAAGTGACCAAGAGCCATGATGACTTAAATGTACTATGTGCAACCGTCAAGAGTTGTAGGGGAAACGTGACTCTGTGTGTGGAATACTCAAAAAAGCCTTGAGACAAAAAGAATTTTGGTAATGGACATGAAAGATAAAACTATAGTATTTAATGAAAAAGTTTCAACATGTAGGTGAAACACCACTAAAAAATTTAACATGAGGTGGGCAATTTGCAAAGACTTTGTAAAATGCATAACTATACAAAAAGATGTATGGTTGTGATGCCGAAGGGAGAAGGGATTAGAGAAGGAAGACAAATGTGGGATAGGCCAAAGGGATATGATATAGGTTAGAGAAGTAAGAGGAATGTTAGTGGAGGGGGGGTTAAAGCACTAAAGAAAAGGAAATAAGAGAGAAGGGGGAAGAGGGGCAATCAAATGTTAAGGGAGAAGCATGAGAAAATAGATGTAGGAAAGTCAAAAGAAGAAAGTACCTATGAATCACCAAAGATGGACAGTGGTGGAGGAAACGAATTGGCTTAGGAGTGACAATCTCGAGGATGGGATGTGAGTTATGTCAAAGGTTGGTAGGCTACTGTACGTCATAGAGCAACACTGAACAGTGATGGGCAGAGCAGCAATGGGGTGGATGAGACGGGGAGAGGGGGGTTTAAATAACCATTTGGGTTCAGTTGGGAGGGAAGGGAACCCAATCGAGACAGAGAGAGAGGGAAATTCGGGGAGGGAAGAAGTAGTTGGTGGGTAAGGATGGCGGGTAGTCGGGATTCGAGGCAACTAGTAGTCATAGGAAATGGAATTGAATAGTAGATGCAGGAAATGGAATCGAATAGTAGATGCATGAAATGGAATTGAATAGTCAGGAGGGGGGAGTTGGGTTAGGGACTTGGTTAGGGAACAGTTAGTAGTTAGTTAGGGAGTAGAGGTAGGTGGAAGTGTAGTTAGGTGAGTAGAGGTGTGGTTAGGGGAGAGGTAGAAGTGTAGTTGGGTAGAGAGAGAGAGAGAGGGGGGGGGTTTATTAGAGAGAGGGGGTAAGTAGAGAGGGAGCGAAGGTGAAGAAGGAGGGGTTATGTAGAGAAAGAGGGGAAAATTAGAGAAAGATGGAGAGAGAAAATTGAGGAAGTGTAAAGGGAAAGGGGGTAAGGATATAGAGAGAGTGTGTATGTGTGTGTGTGTGTGTTTACAAGACATGTATACCAATTCTCTATCCTGTTGAACTTTAATTCAACTTATTGATTCAAAACAAATCAAATTCTAAGCATTATATTGTATAATAATACAATGCTTCAAATTGTCATCAAGTATTTTGATCAAATGGTTTTTTTTCTAATACTGTCTTTTTAGAAATTTCCAAAAATCTAAATATCAATCGATACAATTTTGCTGATATAAATACACCAGTATAATCATAGAACTTTGAAATTCTTCATATTTAATTGAAGGAGAGATACTAGCGAGACACCCTCCAACATAACAACAATACATGTTACGATGGGAAGGAAGGTTTAGAATGCATCTCCCAAGTTGTTATCCATGTCACAATTATGTATAACAACATTTATGCATAGTGATGTTTTTTTCTAGTGTACATCTATTTAATTTTTGTCTTTTCCTTTAATTTGACTTTGTAATGAAATTTTACTAGGTATGCCCATTTCTTTGCATCATCAAGTGTACCTTATCCAATGCCATTTTGTTGTCTGATTTGATGTAGAAGTTTGTTGAAGAGTGTAATGTCGTCATTACATAAGATGTGTTTTCCAATATGACAACACAACTCTTGTTTAGTAAATGTTTAGATGTCCAAATAATACTTGCTCATGTTTAATGATGGCTACTTTTGCTGATCAATAACAAGCAATCCGTATTTAAATATTAATGAGCAGCAATCTAACATCTATAGAAAAATACAAACATGTATATATATGTATGTATATATATATATATATATATATCTATATATAAACATATACATATACGTACATAGATACATATATGTGTACGTATATATATATGTACATAAACATATACATATACGTACATAGATACATATATGTGTACGTATATATATATACATACATAGATACATATATATGTATATATGTATGTGTCTGTGTGTACATACATACATACATACATATGTATATATATATATATATACATAACAACCTAAATCTATAAGCAACTGAAAAGATCAAATTCAAATCGAATCCAAGTACTTATAAAGCACAAAAGAACGGAAGTATAAAATCTAAATACTTAAAGGATTTATTTATCTTCTCTTAAAACCTTGGGTATTAATAGGAGGAACTTTAAGAAAAATGTCTTTTTAACTAAATATAAAAAACTCTAAATGTACACACACACACACACACACACACAAATCTACATATACATAGATATCAATATTAATAAAGATCTATAAGCTTAAAAACCAAAAGACAAAGGCAAATAACAAATAAAACAATCTTAGAGGATTAGACTAGAGCCTCTTTAATGAAGCTTGAAAGAAACGAATATCAACGATTGACAAAAGAATCTACCTTGATTAGGCTACTCAAAGAGCGAAGCAAATCAATAGGGTTCCATCTTTAGTGAATAGGGACTCAAAACAACGATTACATGCAAGAAAAATGCAACACAATTATAACTAAATGAAAGAGAGAGAGAGAGAGAGAGAGAGAGAGAGAGAGAGAGAGAGAGAGAGAGAGAGAGAGAGAGTATCTAACAACTTACCAAGCAATAATCAAAAAATAAAGCAAGGGAAACACACAAACCGAAACACAAAATAACAAGGCTTACCATTAAATTTGTAATGCAGAACAACGAAGCAAAAGTGCTAGGAAGTGAAGAGGAAGCCATGCCCAAACCACTATAACTGCTCCACTGGTTTGCAAAATGAAACTCAGGGGAGACACTCATGGCAAAGCCATCAAAAGAATGAAGTCACACTCACGTAGCACACCGCAACGTCACAAAGAGCAGTGACAATCTACCTACTCATCTTCAAAATTGAAAATACTTAAGCGAAGAACAAACGCACAGCAAGTAGTAGACAAGAACCTTGGGCGAGATAGAAAAAAATGAAGTCCTCTCAAAATGGCACCTGTTTAACTGAAGAGATGAATGGGTGAGGAATGAGAATAACATCTATCTCTAATACGAAAGAAAGCTCTCATGAGGGAGCAGAAGGCACCAAAGGCCAGTAGAGTTTCTAACTAGGAGAAACCTGCTATGAGAAAGCAAGGAAGAGAGACATGCAGAAAAGAGAACCACATGCCATGAGCTTGCACATCAAATTAAAAACATGAATGAAACTAGCCACTACAACATGAGAAAGCCATTATGTGAAGACCCAGGAACACCTCCAAAAACAATTAAAAGCACACGAACCTACTGTACGTTATTAACAGTGGGATAGAAAGAACAAAACAAGAATGGAAACCATTACAGAAGAAAAACCATAATGACTCACCTTAAGCTCAAGATAGAGTTGAGCCACCAAGAGAACCAATGGAGAAGATTAGGGAATTCAAAATGTTAAAGCGATAAGACTCCTCAGCCCACTTAAACACCAGAAGACCCAATTGAAATAAATGTGATGACTCCTCTAGGGAATTAAAGGTCTCCAACCTAATAAAGGAGGGAGACAACGTAGAGAGGGAGGTACCGAGACAAGAGCGCGGAGCGCACATAAGCCTGGAAGCTACCTTAAGGAGCTTTAATCATTCCTGAATGAGACTAGTGCATGGCACATAAGGTGGCTCACTTCTCTTAGAAGGAGGGACTAGGAAGTTGAAGCGCAAAGGAATAATAGTCAAGCGCCTACAAGAAGTAGCAGAAATTGCTTGAGAATAAACAAGGGCTACCCCTTCTAGGAAGAAGGATCTCAGACTCCTAACTATAGCACTCCACCATTGTAGTAACCGCAAGTGACATTGCAAGATAGAGACCACACAATAGACACAGCTCCATGCTAGAATGCAGTAGAAGAAGTAGCAAATAAAAACTAAGGTAACAAATGAGAGCCTATAGAGGAAGTCAAAGCGAAAGACCCACGCAAGGGAAGATGGAGGAGAAGTCGACTACTACTGGCCAATCCTGGCAAAGACATTAATAATACCTAAATAGAACAAGCTGCCTTAATATATTAACCCAATTTTAATCGATATTTTGGAGCTCACTAACAAAATATAATGATTAAACAAATAGAGAAAAAGGACTTGCCATCTATATAATAAAGGGCTCAACTGAGGCAAATGATAACAAACTCTTCTGTTCGCGTAATTTCTTAAAGTAAAGGCTCATGAGAGCATAGAAAGAGATCATAGAAAGACATCAACCAGATAATCAGAATAAATAATTTCCAAAGAAAGAAACACACCTATGATAAGCAAGATTTTCTTACACGCTTAAAAATTTTGTATGATGCTTCACACTCCATGACACACACTCGGTCGTGATCTTTTGTAGTTGCATTGTAGTCTCCAAGTCTTTTCTGCATATCATTTTGAAGTTAGTACAATATCCTAGTATGTATTTTCAATTTTGATTTGGCTTGTGTGTGTGTGTGTGTGTGTGTGTGTGTGTGTGTGTGTGTGTGTGTGTGTGTGTGAACTTCATCAAAATTGAGGTAGATATACGTTTTTCACATAAATTGTTTGTGGAATATGAAAATTGTTTAGAACAAATGTCATGTGAAAACTATCATCCTTGTAGTTATTAATCATGAAAGTTAATTAAACTTTGCAAAACTTCATAGGGTGGAGTCTGATCCTTCACACCCCATGATACACACTTGGTCGTGATCTTTTGTAGTTGCATTGTAGTTTCCTTTTTTTTTTTGCATACCGTTTTGAAGTTAGTATAATATCTTGGTATGCCTTTTCAATTTTGATTTTGGCTTGTGTGTGTGTGTGTGTGTGTGTGTGTGTGTGTACCCACTATCCATCCCTCATAACAAGCTATTTCAATTATTTTACATGTGTTGAGTTACTTCATAGCTGAACCACTTTAGGTGTCATTACTAGCTACCTAATTAGTGGTTAGCCTAATGAGCACCTTTTTGCTAACTTGGTATTGTTTTTTATTTTTGTGGATCACATTTGGCCATTGTAAATTTTTTTGATAGTGATTTTTTCATTATTTTTACTAGACATGGTATTTGGAACCCATTTCTATGGAATTCTTTTATTATTTTACAAATTTGTTTTCTTGCATCTCTTTCGTCATTGCAATATAGAGAAGTGGTTGAACCTTATATGAATAAGAGCTAGGTTGATTTGCTTGTTTCCATATGAATTTTGTTGTTTTGATCAGTAAATTGTCTCTTTTGTCATACTTCGTAATAAAATATGAAGCTAACAGATATGACACATAATTTCATATTTTGAAATGTTGTTTGAGTTGAAAATCTTTGTCCTTTCTCATTTGGGCAAAGTTTTTTGTTTCTAGTTTGATATCCGCAAAATTTGTTGGATATATCCAAAAAGGGTTATCCATGGATAGATTTGCTGGCTTGTTTAAGAATGCTAGTGCATTTGATGCATTGATCAAACATATATCATCAATGAATCTAAATGAATGTTGGAAAAAATTTATTAGATCCCATCTTCCAAGCCTCATCAATCTTTTAAAAAATGTGAATTCAAAGTAGAAGAGGTAGAGATCACTCCATATTGGTGAGCATGAGAATCCCATCGGTATTTCTCTTAGTTGCTTCCATACTTTATCACCCAAACTTATGAACATGTTTTCAATGAGCCCGTTTAATGTATTTATAATGTCCTATTTTTAAAGCTTTAAATCCACTTTATCAATTTTATCTGTCCATATCCCATTTATTGGCTTATTTGTGTCAATTGGCAGAAGTATATACTTTTTCTTTTTTGTTTTGAATGCAATTGTAATTACATTCTCCAATACTCGTTGCAACCCATTTTCTCCCGTTAATGGAATTGTCTCATAGCATTTTGTAACTTATTATATCCATAGATATGACACTATAAATATGCTTGGGCAGGTTTAGTGCAAATTCATAAGAATCTATCATCCAATAATTGTAGCATCTTGATCCATTCCATAGGAATATTTCAGCTTATAACTTTCTTAAGCTTCTTGTAGCGGATTCAGGCATATTTTTAGAAGTGAAGTTTTTTTTTTTTGGGGAAAAATGCAGGTTTATATTAATATGGTAGAGTCAAGTATATACAACTTCAAAACAGTCCATAAGACTTCAAAATCATGCTCTGATCGGTAACAATGTCCTCCCTAATAGTATCAGTAACAGTCCGTTCAGTTGAAACATTAGCAACATTAACAGAAAACAACAATCTACCCAGTTGTATCCTACGGCTCTTCTTTGGGAGCCAAGTGCACCACCACCCGAAGTACAATCGTGCTTGGGATTCGCAGATAGGGGCACAGCTTTCAGACTCTTATTCTTGGTCCTAGCTCAGGGGGCTTGAAGTCAGGTGGCGTGACTTCATTGCGAACTTTGACAGTGACTCTAGTAGGATCATTCCATGAAACATGTCTCTCATAGACAACCAAGGGAGGGGGGACCAAAGGAGAAGGTGTAGCATATGCCGGAGATCCTCGCGGTATTTTCATGGTAGTAAGGGCAGGCGGTGCAAAGGGGAGGCCATAGAAGCTTGACCCGTAAGCATGGGTAAGGAGAAAGAAGGCTCAATGTTCTTGGCCATCGGTGTTGTCTAGCCGTGAGAGAGTACTAGCTGAGGGGTGGAGCCCGAAGGCATATCTTCTTTTCCCACCTGTTTTTGCATCTATCCCAGCAGGTTAGTCTCTTTCTTCACGATTTGTTCATCCTTTTTGCAGCATTCCTGGATTTGTTGCTGCAGTCATGAGATCTTCTCAAGATTTGCACCTCTTTCCTGTGGTCAGCCATACATTCATCATGATTTCATTAGTATCAACAGACACATTACCAAAAACCTTAGAGCATCTCTGCACCCACAGAGACCAAAGAATGGAGTTGCACATGGTGTTCCAGCTGACCGGAGCTCTAGTTGGTATGTCTCCCAATAGAAGAAACGTATAATTAATTGTGAAAAAACCAAACAGTTTGTGCACATTGTCCTAGACTTCTCTCGAGCACCTGCAGTTTAGAAACAAGTGCAAGATCTATGTTACATCTTTGGCATAGTCCATCACCCTATCCAATTGTTAGTGCCCGTTTGGCAGTCCAGACTTCTTTGTGCATGATGAGCCATAAGAGGCAAGCCTCCTTCTCTGGGAGATTTCTATCCCACACTTTTTCAAATCTCTTTGTCCAAGCCCTTTCCGAATCTTTTCCAATCCACTTCCGATTCAGTTGAGCTATCAGCTCTTCCAAACCTTCTACAAAGATGGGGATGGTGGGATAGAGATCTGACTAGCCTACCCACCTTAACTTCTTTAATAGACAGAGGAGACCTTCCCCCATCCTCGAGATGACTTCTCTATCCCAAAGTTCCTATCTCATAGATAGCAACTCTAAGTCGAATCTGTTCAGTTTAAATCTATTTCTTAATATGTCATTCTCTATCCACTTCCTTTGATCTTTGTCCCACATATCTCCCTAGACTCGAATCCCTTTTTTATTGAGGTGCAAGGCATTCTTAACTTGCTCATCATGAAATGGGGCATTTGGCCATATGGCTGAGAACCAAATTGAGTCCTTGGCCAAGAATGTACTCGTTTTCCTAGAGAAACCTTTCCAAATTACGTAAGATCTCAAAGACTCCTAGGCTGACCACATACCTTTCCATAGGTCTGAACCCTTTGCTATGCAAACTTCTTTATTGTAGAGGGCTGAACCTACCGGAAGGCGTTTCCCATGCTTGCACCTATCAATCTTGACCTTACTTATATTTCTAAGGATTAAGTAGGCCCAAATCTTATCCGGGTTTTGCACTGCCTTGATGATCCATTGAGCCATGAATCTGGCTGCAAATTTCTCCACATCTACAATTCCTAAACCTCTTGTTGCCTTTGGCATTTTGCATGTTTGCATTTGACTTTAGGAACCTTGTGATTGGCCGCATCTCCTCCCAAGAGAAAGGATCTAAATAAGTTGTTAATTTGTCTAAGGAACTTCTTAGTTGGGAACCAACAAGAAATGAAATAAATAACAGAGGGGTAGATGTAGTGGTTGAGGACAAACTTTCTTCTTGCTAGTGTTGGTTGCAGCCCTTGCCATTTGTTCACCTTGCTTTTGACCCTGTCTAGGACCCACCAGTCCCATTTATCCTGCATGGTGCACCCAAAACCCATAGGGATTCCTAGTAGTTTGAAAACCTCTCCTTTTCTAATCTCTTTACAACCCTTATTATACAGAAAAAGGGGCGAGGGCTCAAGGTGCCATATATCCCCATCTTATCATGATTAACTTTAGATCTTGAGGCCATACAAAAAGTATTTAAACACTCTAGCGTGACTTGTACTGACTCTTCATCATTGTGTGGCGTTAGATTTGTGTCGTTTGCAAATTGCTTGCATATAATCTATCTACCCCCTTCCACCTAAATTCCTTTTACTTTACCCTTGTCCAGTTCATCCTTAACAAGCCATCCTAGTGCATCCGCAGCTATAGCGAAGAGTAGAGGAGCTAGCGGGCAACCTTGTCTCATTGATCTTTTAAGCCCAAAAGGTTGTATCGTTCTACATTTACTTCGACCTTGCTTCTAGCTTGACACTGTAGAATTTCTACATATGAACTAAAGCTAGGACCAGCTCCCATATCTTTGAGGGAGAACAAGATAAAAACCCATTCCATTCTATCATAGGCTTTGTCAAAGTCAATTTTGAGGAAGTATATGTCCTGCTAAGTCTCCTTAGCCAGTGCAAGTCCTTCCCATAGAGTGAGAATAGCTTCAAGGATATGTCTTCCTTGAATGAATCCCTTTTGATCCTCCCTTATCTAGCATTGCATCTTGGTTTTAAGTCTAATAGTAAGTGCCTTTGCAAAGATCTTGTAGCTACAGTTGAGCATGATCAATGGTCTCCAGTTCTTCAATTCCTCTTTTGGTCCACCCTTAGGCATAAGTTTTATCATGCCTGTGTTTATTCTTGGGTCTAAAAACCCTTTTGCTTTGAAATCTTGCCAGAGCATCATGAGATAGGGGCCTACCATTTCCCAAAAGACTTGATAAAACTCAATAGGGAGGCCATTGTCTTACCCTTCCCCATTTGATCTACTGCACCTTTCAGTTCCTCTAACGTGAGGCCTCTATCTAGATAAATGCTATCAAAAGAGGAGACTTTTCTTTCTCTAACTTTAGAGCATTTCCCTCGAGCTATAGCCTTTTTTGTTGTGATGACCTCCTCCTCTCCTAGCAGCTGGTTAAAGTGTTCTGAGATTACCTCAAGAATTTCAACTGGGTCTTGAATGAGTCTATTTCTAACTTGAAGAGCCTCTAGGGATTCTTTCGCATGTTTTTCCTCAGGCTTTTGAACATATCCTCATTAGCCTTATCTGCTCTTCCCACCCACCAATCCCGAGTGTGAATCTTGGCTTCGTTGGCTGCTATTTTTGCTTCTACTCTGAGTTTAGCTCTAACTGTCCTCATTTTCCTCTAACCCTTATCAATGTTGTCACACTCAAGGAGAGCCAGTTGATCTTCAGGTTTTTGAGTTCTAAGAGACCTAGCTTTGTCAGCTCTACACTTGATTGCTTGTAAGAAAACTTTGGTCCTATCCTCGGCTCTGATCCATTTATCCATTGCATTAGCTGACCCCACAAAGGCATTGTGCCAAAGTTTATCAATCTTATTCCTGACGTACGGGAGTTGAAAAAAGAAAGTATTGGCCTTGAACCAAAAGCGGCCAATGATCCTTTCTTCCTTTTCCAAGACTATGGAAATGGGTTTGTGATCCAAGAAGAACCAGTGCTCTGCTCTTAACATAAAGCAACTCCTCAACTATTCTCTTGGAGCAATATGCTCTATCCAATCGCCCTTTTCTGTGGGGGTGCCCTACTTGGTTTTTTGTCCAACTAAAGGCATTTTCTTCTGATGTATCCACTAGCTCTGCCCTTTATTTGAGGTGAGGCCACGTATTCAGTTCATGGCCTCTTATCACACTGCCTATCCCTTCCCACCTGTCCATTCTACTCTTAACTATATTAAAGTCTCCAAGTAGAAGCACGTTGTCTGCCAAGCGACTGCCAAGCGAATGGTTTCCCACATAAGAGCTCCTAGCCGAATTTGGAGCATACACCGAGAAGACATGGCATGAGAGATTAGGATGAACAAATTCCACCCCAACCCCAAATTTGCTAAATATCGGTATAACTCTTCCTACCCCTTGAACCAAGTGATTTGCTACACCTATGACTGCAGCTCCTCTCCCTTCATCATGATCTATTGTGAACCAGCTTCTCTTATCATCGATCTGCTTTACATGCCAGAGAAGCTTTTCTCCTCCAACTTTGACTTCTTGGAGAGCTAAGAAGTCGAGGGAAAGCTTGTTTGTCCTCAACCATCTCTTGAAAACTAGGGGCTTCAAGTCATTAGTTAACCCCTAAACATTTACTGAGAGACGTGTAAAATTGTTTTGACTCATCATTGGGTGGAGCTTTTATTACTCAACTTTTTGAAGTTGATCAGGCTCATTTGTGGGGATAACGCAAAGCCTCTAAACAACCTCCTCTTTTCTCTTTCTGCTAAGCTCTTCTTGGTTGGGTTATCTAGGTGGGAGCTATTCATTTTTTTTTCAAGTTGCATTGTTCTTTTCCCCTTCACAAGGGTGAAAGGCTATTCATCCTGTGAAATGGCTTCGTGTTTGGCTTGCTCTAATTGAGCTTCAAAATCCTGTGTGTTGGGGACAAAATCCTCTTCTCCTGAGCTATCTTCCATGTTCTCTCCATTGGTCCTCTCTTCCTCTATCTATTTACCTTTCTTTTCTATCTCTACTCGACTCTCTTTAACTTGATTCTGTTTCTCTTCCTGTGGCATAGGAGTTGGTTCCTCTACCCTTATCTTTTCCAGTGCCTCCGGCTCCTTATTCTTCTCAACTTGCTTCTCTTTACCACGACTGCTGCAAGCAGGGCAATCTTTTATAAAGTGTTCACCCAAACCATAGAGAAAACATGGGTTTGGGATATTCTTGTAGAACACCTTTTGTATTAGTTCAGACCCGTGGCCATCAAGCAACCAACGATTGCATTAATTTTTTGCATACACAAGCTACATTGTTTTATGCCTTATCCATGTAGCAAATATATAAATCCTTAGTCAACTCTTCTATTTGTACTTTCTTTTCGACAAAATGTCTAGGATTCACCTTGATTTTGTGAGAATTCATGTTCTTGTATGTGTTATCAAGGTCATCATTGAGGATTTTGATAGAATCCTCACTAGCAAGGCTTGGACATATGACATTTGCAAATTGATAATATCCTCACTAGCAAGGCTTGGACATATGACATCTACAAATTGATTCCATGTGGATATCAATTCCTTTTTTAGTTCTTGTAAGTTATTGGGATATGATACACTCCTTTTCTAATCATTTCTTGAAGTCTTATGTCTTGAATAAATTTTTGGTCACATGTTGCTATGTGACTAAACTCCTTCTCTATGTATGGCCTTAGCCATTCTGATTCACATACACATTTTTGTTTTCATTGATATGAAATTCACAAAATGTTTTGTTTGGTTTGTATATGTTTTTTTGTACATTCTGTGTGAATTTCCATCCAAAGCCAACATTATTCCATATGTTCATTTAGAAATTCACACTGCATTTTAGTACACATTTTCAAAATGCTTCTTTATAGAGATGTTTGTTAACATTCCATTGACAAAAAGTATGTGAAAATATAGTAATCGATATTTTTCATGCTTTTTAAAGCCAATACAACCTTTACCTCCGTCCTCACAATCCACATACATTTCCACAATTGTTGCACTTGTAAGTCGTCATCAACTAAAGCATATTTCTTTGATGTAATGGAGTGAGATACTACTGCCTTTCCACGCCCCCTCCCCATACTCGAGCTAGAGGATTGAATTGGGGATCCTATATTTGTGACATAAGGTCTAGTTGCTGATGGCGGAGTGGTTTTCGTTGGTTTGTATTTTCCTCCTATAGCTCCCCGGGCTCTCCCATATCCCAAGTCATAATATGCTAGCTTTGGTCGAAAAAGGTGTTATGTCCTTGTAAAAAGAGATATGTCCAGCAGGCTTAAGGATCCTTTGTATAAATTGGACTCCTTTGCCATTCACCCTAGATAAGAGATCTACTTTTTGGTCTCGACAAAGTTTTTTTAGCCCTTATTTTATAAATTCTCAGAACTATGCAAAAACTATCGATGCCTTGACTATGGGTCTTGCATCATTGGTAAGCCACATGATTAGCATCAGCATTTTGATTTTTAAGGACTCACACTTCATTAAGGAATTCAACAAGAACCATGCAATATGATCAAACCATAGAATATATGATTTGCATCTCGTTGTTTTTGGGCAAAGGCACTTTATATATGGACGTAGATAGTTCCATATTTCATCCAGATGTTTCTTTTCTTTTTGCCCACTCTCTACCTTACAAGTTTTGACTCATGACGACCTGCCATTATGGACATTCACATCGATCAGCATCGAAACGGCTTATATTGAAGCCAGTTGTTAGTTTGTGATTCTCATCGATTACATATTCTTGCGCCTTTGCTAAATCTATGAAGTGCTCTTTAAATTCTCTTTCGTGTTTTTGAAAATCCCCCATTATTGCCCATATGTCAATAGAAATTGTTGCTAAGAGTGAGTACTCACCAAATTTCCATGCTTTGTTATTAATCAATGCTAAATTTATTTCCATTTGTCTTTCGGGAATATAAGGGTATATGAAATTTCACTGGGCGTCAATGGTGAGCTATCGAGAGGTCGTGGAGTATGGTGTCTTTGTGTAATAATCTCTCTTTCTTCTTGAGTGTGATCATCCATAGCTGTCAAGCTATGAGTGCCCATTGGGCAAGGAGATGTGTCTCCAAATAGTCTTTCTTTTCTTGAATAGGTAGATGACACATCCTTTACTCCATGGATTTCAAAAAACCTTTTCATTAACTGGGGAGTTGTAATCATGAAATGTTATTGCTGTATCTCACCTTGGATTATCAATTCTTCAAGTTGATTTTAAATCTACACGAGCTTATGAGTGAAGTTTTTTTATATGTGCGATTCAAATGCCATAGTTTGCACTAATCTTCTTCTGCTAGTTGAGCCAGTAGCAGCAGATGAGATTCGGGATCGTTTTTCAAAAGATCTAAGTCTAGTTTTTGGACTTTCTTATGAAATTCTAGGTCTAATATGATGACTAACAACGCTTGGGCAGCTGGGGAAGGGGCTAGTAAAGATGTATCATATTTCAAAGACATCAAATCTACATGCCAACCATAACAATGCAAACATGTGCATTTGTTTTTAGTTTAATGGTTTGTTGATGTTTTTTTTTTTAAAATCATTTGTCATACTAACTAATAGAGGATAACTTTATGAAGTCTGTAAGCTTTGTGTGTGTGTGTGTGTTTACAAGACATATGCAAACCAATCTTTACACAGTTGAACTTTAATTCAACTTATTGATTCAATACAAACTAGATTCTAAGCATTACTTTGTATAATAACACAATGCTTCAAATTGTCAT